>NW_019170009.1:0-491311 GCF_001792695.1 Aspergillus bombycis | reverse complement strand
GGGGGTAGATAGCCATTCGGGCGACGAAACAAACTGAACTGTCTGTTACTTGATATAGGGTGTCGGAAGCTATAACTAAGCCATATCGGATCATGTATTCTTGTGGTGTGGAAAGCTTATGGAATCCCTCATCCCTTTTAGAGTTTGAGCACTGCCTTGCAAGTCGCATAGCTCTGAAAAGAACCCTACGCAAGGCCTCAGTAGTTAGAGTCTTGAAACGATTGATATTCTTATAAACAATCCAGCTGAAATGAGAAATGAGACCTTTTCTCTAGCGGGGTTACAGTTACAGTGTACCTCTACCCTATGATATAAGAGCAGTGGTGGGTAAGGCATGGAAATGAAACATAACATAGATTCCAGAACACATATAATGGAAGCCTCTGATGAAGCTGAGTGTGACATCATCTGTGAGACTTTCTTCATACTGTATGTAGCATGGTGTTAGGGTAACACAACTCGGCAATAGAAGTCTCTGATCCCAAATTTTACAAATTTATGAATGAAGGACAGATCTCCTAACCTAAATTGGGTACTCTCTGCAGAATTTAATCTCAAGTTACGCTTTGTTTCAAGCATCAGATTGATCTTGAAAAAGGGTGTATGGGTATCATGCTCCATGGCATACTGCAATTGAACTTAACCACACCATACGTACAAAACTGGAAATAGAAGATTTACTCGGTTCAAGGAGTTGTTGAATTCTAATTTAGAGACTTGCTTGGGGTGCACCGTTCATGTGCAGGTGGTATCCTAGTTTGGTGTGACAATTTTTTCTTTCAAGACGATCAAAGCTAGGGCAATTGAACTAGGAGCGCCCCGATCGAACTAGTATCTCTAACAGACAAATAGAGAGCCTGACTTGCGATTTCTGAGCCTTGGTTGTATTGTCACAAAGGCAGCTGGCAAACGTCAACCAGGAAAGTTTAGTTGAATAAGGAGCGGGATTTTGTCAAATGACATAACCCTAACTCAACATATGTCCCTGAAGCTGTTTCCACCCAATCCAGGTAACCAATCTTTATTGAATGATATTTCCCTAGTCTGATGGGCGCAGATATGTAAGTCGCGGATAGCTTATTTTTACCCGAGGAAACGGTTTAGACAGAACCACGTCATACATATGTCCGTATGTACAAATTTCATGCTGCAGGAGCTCCGCACGCGCCGAGCCGATCGGCAATCAATCATTGCCCTATGTGCCATCCGCTCGAGTCGAACTAAGAGAAGAGGGAAAATATCCACGGAAGGGACTTGATTGTTGAAATAGATCGAGTGGAAACGGTCATTTAGATGCTTTAGAGACTAAAGCCACCAAGGTGCTAAATACAAGTCCAAGGACGAGTAAACGACTCCATACGGCAAGACTAGCAAACCAACCAGATCACCGCCTTTCTTTCCCTTTTCTCCCCTTCTTCTCCGCGCCCCCCCCCCCGTACCAAACTTCAACTTCTCTTACTGGCAGTTTGCCGGGGCTCAAAGACATCTTGCCCGTTAGCAAAGCTTCTCCTAGCAACAACTGTCTCGCCTCTTCTGGCTCCCTCGCGCGCCTCCTTTCTAGATCTTCCCCCTCCTATTATTACCTACCCTCTGTGTAGTACCGGGTACACAGTACACAAGCCGCAACACTTCGCTCACTCCCTACTCCTCTCCTTTATCGCTTGTGTTTCGTCGGTCGCATGGCCCCCTTCATCCTTCTCCCGAAATAGAACCACTCCGTTTGGTTCCTCCGTTTCGCCTGAGCCTCGTTTTTACCCTTCAATTCAAACCCACTCCCGTCTCCTTTCTTTTAGCCGCGGATCGCTGGCTCGTCGTCGTTCTATCCTCTCGTTTATCGTTCCTTCTTTCCCTTCCCCCCACTTGGCAAGCAACTGTTCCGCCATCCTTGTCCCTATTGGGGTAGAATAATCAATCAATCACCGTTTCCCTCGTTTATCACCCCGACCATCCTCACTCATCCCCATCAAGCTGTCATATTCCATCATTGTCTCCTCTTCCAAGTGTGAGCGGCCATCGGAGGAAATCAAATTCAAAACATGGCCTCCAACGACGACAATTTGAAGACGGACAGTCTGCGACATGGGGATAATAATGAGCATTCAGTGCCTACCACCGCTGTGCACTCCCCAGAATCCAATGTGCAATCAGCCTCCGCTCCTGCTTCAGCCCCAGAACCGGCAGCGAACCCGCTTACGTCTGAAAATACCCCCCATCAACAACATATGGTGACCGAAACGTCAGATGCACAGCCTCTCGCTGGTGGCGAAAGTGCTCCTCTACCCCAACAACCAAGTGATGCGAGTACTCTTCCGACTCCCAATGCGCCCGCCGTTGAGTCCCAGGCCTCGACTATTGAGGCGCCCCCTGCAGAGCAGCCATTGCAGGAATCTGACGCGAAGGAGGAAGACCAGGGCCCGTCGCTGATGATTACATTGCTTTTGACATCAGGTTCGCGGCATCCGTTCAAGATCGATGGGAAGTATCTCCAAAAACGGTCAGTGAATGTGGAAAACAACGATCCTTTTGCCATGAGCGTATACACGCTTAAGGAGTTGATCTGGAGGGAATGGCGACAAGGTATGTATTGGCGTAGACAGCTATCAAGGACCGGACCGGGTGAGATCGAGTAAAACTAATGTGCGCATCTCTGTAGATTGGGAACCGCGACCATCATCGCCGAGTTACATTCGGCTGATCTCGTTTGGTAAACTGCTCGACGATAAAGCGCCTCTATCAGGTATGTCATATGTTTACCAAGCAAAGTGTTACTTGGCGAGATGCTGATTCAAGTTTTAGACTCCAAATTCAACCACGATGCTCCCAATGTGGTGCACATGACAATCAAACCTCAGGAACTTGTCGATGAAGAGGACGCCAAAGGCTCTAAGCCACAGTACTCGCGGGAACGTGAAGCCAGTGAACGAAGCCCGGGGTGTCGCTGCGTAATCCAATAAACTCATTGGATCCTGTATTTGCACATACCGATGATGGGGGTTGCATCCTTATCCAGCTTTGACGTTACCTGGCCTTCTGGTTCTGACAATGCACGTCTGTGGTTTATTCAATATCGCAAGAGGTCTCGTCTAGTTGTTGGGCGCGATGGACCCATTATGCCCCATACCCCCGTCCGTCTATCTCGTTTTGGGTTTAACCTCGTCTTATTTGTGAGCGCTTTGGCATGGCCATCGCTCTGTGGCCTTGATGCGGGATATCTACTTGGCCACTTGTGACCGTAAACAGGGACGGCGTTCCGGATGTTCGTATTTGCTCTTCCAGCACCGAGGCATATGTGTGGTATTCTTAGTGTGTTTCTGGTTTTATGGTTTCCATTTGTTTGCATAATCACTCGAGCTGCTCGACGCTGCTCTTGCCCTTCACCCCGTTCGTATATACCCTATTTCTTTGATCCTCCAAGCTGTTGTCCATCAGCATGTGTCTACATATTAGCAGATTCTTCATATTCTTTTTCATCGTCAAGCACAAGACTGATTTTCCCAATCTTCTCATAATCCCGCCGTAAATACCTCATATCTCCGCGTGACGAAGTCATCATGGTACCTAGGTCCACACCGATGTCTCCACTACTCGATAAGCACTATGAACACACCACATAGCTAGAAGTAAATGAGGTAGCGCAGGGCCTGTGGCTTCTAACCGTGTAACGCAACTTGACGGCGTACAAGCGACGTACAAACAATACCACGGCTACACGAAAGGAGTACAGCGGTACCCTTAAATCTGCTTCCTCAGCCTAATACAATCCACGGCCAATACGTGTAGCTCGACTATTCATCCATGCAACCCGTATGTCTAATTGCATCTAGTAATATTTGACCATCAAATCATGAGTGGGCCACATCAAATCCTCTTGTTCACATCCCGCCTGTATCGAGAATAAAGAATTATAACGACCCATACGATGAATTAAATAAACGAGACCAACGAAGCATAAATGGAAACCAGAAACCGGCAGTCGAAACGTAGCTTAGAAATCCATCCGCAGTCTCTTCTCCATTTCATCGTGGAAAGTGGGTGGTTCTCTGAACTCATCTCCTGTGCTGAGTCAGTATATGGTGGTCCGATCCTCGAGCACAAACTCCTAGTCCTACGGAGTAGAGGTAGATGGGTAGAGGAGAATGATGACGAACCTTTAAACACATCCTCCCACCCGACTTCCGTATCCCGTCCACCGAGTACAAGAATATCCTCATGAACATTGCCCGCCTTTGCACCGCCCAGCACCGCCGGCCGGAATGTTCCATCCCGCACGAGCTTCAGTTCCATGCCGCGGCGGACGGGCTCCGCGATACCGTATGCCCGACGCAGGGACTCCATCTTCATTGCATCCTGCGTTTGGCGCCAGGCAATCAGACGGGCTTCGAGAGGGTGTGCGGAGGCGGGGATTTCGGATTGAGAGGAGGGAGGGCCCCGGGCGGCGGGGAGGGTGATGTTGTCGCGGAGGGTGTCGGGGAGACCGGGGGCTGAGGGGGCGCCTTTTGACGGGTGGGGAAGAGAGATGGGGATGTTTTGACGGGTGGTTGTGTTGGTAGTTTGGGTGCGGTAGTTTGTGGCTGGGGCGATGCGGAGAGACTTTTTTTTCTTTTTGTTAGCTGGGTGGTTTGATTTGCTTGGATGATGTGTTGCATGTAGTTCTGGGGTGGTAGTGGTCGATGGGATGAGCACATACCATTGTGGTGGACTTGAGGGTGAGATTTAATAAACTATTGGTTGGATATATCGAGACGTGAGAGATACCGGTGTCTATCGTATATGGTGGAGGAAGATGGGGAGGGTCAAGATGGAAGCCGAACTGAAAGCGCAGTGGAGGTTAGACAAGATACCGAAGCTCTGACGATAGACCTGACAAGGCAACGGTAGGATAGCGCGTCCAACAGCTCCTCCGGTACGCCCTAACTACCACCTCCGCAAAGCTGATCCTCAGTCAGCATGCCCATCACGTGAGCGCTATCGCAAATTATCCCCGATCAATAATAGCAGAACCTCCGAGAGAAAAGGAAAAGACAGCAACATCACCGCACTTCTCACACACAATGCCGCCGTTCGTCTCCTCCCTCACTCTCCGCACGCTGCGGACCATCATCCAGCGTCCCACATTCACTGCTATCGCCGCCCCCAAGCCCTCATACTCCATCCCCCGGTTCCAGCCCGTCCTCCGCACACCCACGGCCGTCGCTGCCGCTACCACCCCCAGCCTTGCTATCCGCCAGTTCTCGACCTCCCCGTTCCGCCAGGCTACTTACAATCAAGTCCGTCGCGGATGCCGGGTTGCCCAGCGGGCGCGTCGTGCCCGGTCCCCTGCGCTGAAGGACAGGCCTGAGATGAAGGGTGTGTGTTTGAAGACGGGTATTACGAAGCCGAAGAAGCCAAACTCCGGTGAGAGGAAGACGGCAAGAGTACGTTTGAGTAGCGGCAAGGTGGTAACGGCTTATATTCCTGGTGAAGGTTTGTCTTCCTATATTGGTGGTGGTTTAGGGGTTTCGATGTTGACAAGGGTGATTGTAGGTCATAACGTGCAGCAGCACAGTGTTGTTCTTGTTCGTGGTGGACGTGCTCAGGATTGTCCTGGTGTGAAGTATCATTTGGTCCGTGGTGCGATGGATTTGGTATGTTGTCCTTTTGTTATCTATTACTTGGTAGCTTGAGTGATATGGGTTGCTGACGTCGTTATAGGGTGGTGTTGCCAATCGGTTGACCAGCAGATCGAAATATGGAACTAAGAAGCCGAAGAGGGATTAATTGATTGAGGCTGGAGAGATACCCTGACTAGGCCGATAGGCGAGAAGCCGATGTTCAGATGCTTGTATTCTACTATCTACTTGGGTTTGTTAAACGAACTGTTATCGTTGTCATCGTTATAAAATAGCTATGTACATTTATGATGGAACTTTATATTGAACGGGTTATTTTCGCTTTTCCCCCAAGTCAAAACATAGTGTGGTAATTGCCCTGCTGTAACCTTAGCGCTCCATGAATCTACACAATCACTCCCTAAAAGCAAGTAAAGAAGATGATGAAATATCCTTAGAATAAGACACATGACAACGCGGAAATACGAAGAAAAAGGAAAAAGAGGGTCGAAATAGCCAATGCCCAGCATCTACAATTGGAACAAAATGGTCAGGTGGATCTACCTTTTCGCATGGTGATATTTATCGTTTAAGATATGTCTCCCGCATGGCAGCGGTTCGCTCAAGTAGATAAAGGCCGCCATGGACCGCTCGTGCTCGAACCTGGTTGCTGATTGCAAGGACAAGACCGCCAATAATAAATATCGCGAGGAAGACTTTTCCGAGAGCGGTTAGTCAACTCTCAGCCTCGTAGCCCGCGGGCTTTTTCATGTTATTAACATGGAAGAAGCGGGAAGTGCCTAGTTGGAGGGATGTGTTAGTAACTGCTCCGCAATAGCCGTAAGAATTGACCTACAGGAATAGCCCTTCCAGTCGAAGTTGTCGCTGGGGTTGCAGTGGCACTTGAGATCCAGTCTCAATTGCTCACCAGTCGGACAGTGGGTGAAGGGGACATGGTAGTAGGCGATTTCATTGAAGAAGTGGACCTGTTGTTTTTCCAGGAGCAGGCCAGCAGCGATAGAGTGCACTGGAGCATCACCCCATCTTTCATAGAAGAAGCCGCCATCGCGGTCAAGAGATTCAAAGTAATCCAAATATTCCTTGGACCTGAGCCATTCCAAGTGTCCAATCTCGAAATTCGACCACTGCTCACAAAATTCTGGTTAGTGAAGCCACTCTCAAGTTTCATTAAGCGAGGCACTTACGAAATGGCACTTGTTGTATGTTTTCCCACCGTCATCGCTCAAGAATTCCATTGAGTTCTCTTTCGCGATGTGTTCAGGGTGATTGTCCATGAACTTCTTCACGCTATCCCAGAGGGTAGGAATAGTATCGAAGTATTCATACAGACTAAGAACAAAGCTGTACTTCTTGTTGTTTTCCTTCATAAATCGGAAAGGATCGAAGCTGATGTCGCAGAACAATTCAATGCTGGGCTCCACACGCCAATAGTACTCGTAGTTTAGCATCAAAGGGTGCCGGAAGAAGAACCCAGACTCGTAACGGCACATGTGTCGGTAACTCTCGGAATCGCCGTAGATGATTTTCCTTTGGCCCATATCCTCACGCACCTTTTTCGCCTTGTCTTGATCGATCCACTCAGGGTACGACCAATGTTCCTTTGGAATGACACCGTAATGGGTGGTACCGGAAACCAGGGCCGTGGTGATCTTTTTGAATTCGTCATCGAACTCCTTGTCATTCAGGAATACCCAATCATAATGGTAGTTGCGGTTAAAGCGATCTTCAACACTCCGGATTGACTTCGCAATGTCCCAAACATCCGAATTGCGCGCCAACGTGACAAACGTAGCATTAACCCGTGCACCTTGAGGGGTGCTCACGCTCCCCGAAGCACCGTTGGTCTGCTCCTTCGGGGTAGCAGTACTGTCATGAGAGGACGGGGGAGAGGCGGAGTTATCTTTGTAGCTGGCCGGGTTCAGCTTCGAGCCGATAGTTTCGGGGATTGGAATTGCGCTTCTGGAGAGGAAAAAGAAAACGGCCAAACCCTGTATTGAAATCATAGGTTAGCCACTAGCATGGAACAGCGTGGGAAAGAAACCACTAACCGCCGCGGCGAAGAGAAGGTATCGCACGTATTTCACCGGTCCCGATGACATGATTGTAAGATACCCCTACCGTGCCAGACACGGGACTATCGAACAACCGGATGAGGTTTGAAAATGGATGCCTAGCCGTCTATACGGGAACGGGCAGGTCGGAAAGCAAGGGGGATGTACCAGGATCAAACGAATGACAAGAACAGGTGGAGGGAAGCAGCTCTTTAAGAAGGTGAAGAAATTAAGTGCCGTCAATTAGAAGTATAAGTGACTCGCCTGACTACAGGTTGACAGCCAGAGCGGCGATAGAGGCGACAGCTGAAGTCTAGCAATGAGACAAGGGAGAGACACTGTTCTGGAAGAAATTATTTATTCTCCAGTTAGAAAGGGAAATTGCACGATCCCCACCCTTTGCAGGAAAACCGTCGGGGTCGCGAGCCAATATGCCGAGGAGTTAGTTTCACAAGGAGACGAGGGAAAATTGGTTACATGAAATAGGATCTTTTTGTTCGAGATCATGATTTAGTTGGCAGTGGAATGGCAACGTAATGTACTCTATCATTGGCCGAGACTCTCTCCCCTACTAGGAGTTCCAAGAAGTGTGATTGCCCAGTTGAATAGACATGCTGGTCATTGAGGAGGAAAGTGTTACGATCCTCTATGTGCTAGGCAGTAGAAAGAATGATTCATTCTATTGGATTTTGTAGTTGATACATATACATCGGTTGTTCACCCTGGTTGATGTGTTTGAATGGGGCCATGGCGACTCTAAGGCGACGATCTATTCCTGCCCGGGGTTTGGGGCAGCAGCTGGGCTTAATGACAGTCAGATCAAACCCATGACGATGACGGCAATATCCAATAAGGTTTTACATGTCCTTGCATTCACTACGTATCAGAAGACCATAACAAACGGAGCATATACCTTGACAGCTGTTCTTCGAAACATTGATTCATTCCCCTATGTATTTGTAACTGGTATAGTCCGTTGCCTTAGGCATCAATCCCACTCCGGCACTAACCTGGAGTCGGTAAGCGGGTGATATCAGACCGGAAGTCGACTTCATCCCGCACTACATTTATGCGGTGGTAAATCTCGCTCCCCTGCTACCTCATCTCTCTGCATCCACGTCCCGCTGAAGATGTCCTTCTTCGGCTTTGATACGACCCTCCCGAGGGATCGCGCCCCCGGGGGTGGACAGAGGGGTATTTTTGATACTCCTGACCCGTTTGCCGAAGTCGCTCGCGCCAGGTTGCAAGGACATCATGACAATGACGATGATGATGATGTGTAAGACTGCCCGTCTCGATGTCGCCTTCACCCGATCAGATTATCTATGCAGCGAACATGATATACTGACTGATGGTTTCTTGATCGGTCTGCAGAATTGATTTCGAGGATACGTATGATGGTCTGGGAGATCAACTCGATGACGATCAGGATGCGTTCAACGACGACACGTTCGGTGGGGACATGGGTACTAGCGCTGTTGGTAAGGACTTTGACTTCTTCGGAAAGACCGCTCAGGTTGCCGATGTCATTGGAGAGGAACAAGTCCGCTACAGCCTACAAAAGCCCCAGGCTCCTACTGCCGCTCCTGTCGCCGAAGTCCCTGTTGCAACAAGTGCCGTAGCCCAGAAGCCCAAGCGCACCGGATACGAGAAGTATTCAGATCCGGATTATATACCTGATCTTCAGGCAAAATCCAGCGTTTGGAATCTACAGAAGAAGCCCGAGCCTGCGCCTGCGGTTCAGCCCATGGTTCAGCCGACGGTACAGTCGATGGTACAGCCGATGGTCCAGCCGATGGTACAGGCCAGGAAGATGCTGAGTCTGGAGGAAGTGGAAGCGCAGTTGCGTCACCAGGGCCCCGGGCCTGCCCCGGGTTTGCCCCCGGTTTCACTTCCCCACTCAATGGCAGAGGCACTCCATCATCTGCAGCGACCTCAGCAAATCCCTGGTTTCCCGGAAGGCTTCCCCCAGTTGCCTCCTGAATTCCTGCAGGCGCAGTTTGCTAAAGGTGTCCCACCTGCGCAGATGCTGCACCACCCACCAATGGTTCCTGAGCCGTATCCGCCCCCCAACTTGCCATTGCATCTTCTGCAGAATGCCAATCTCCCTCCTCAGCACATGGTACACCCTCAGCATCAAGCTCCCCCACGCGGGCAGCGGACCCAGCAGCAGCAGCAGCAGCAGCAGCAGCAGCAGCAACAGCAACAGCAACAGCAACAACAACAACAACAGGCACCGCCACCGATGCCCCAGAATGTGCCTCAGGGTCCAAGGGGAGCGAATGGCACTCTGCCGTTGATCACGAATCCTCAGCAACTGATGCAGCTGACGGAAGAGCAGCGTGTAGCGTACTTGATGGAAGATGCAAAGCGCGCGAAACGCAACCACAAGATCTTCCTTCTCTCCAGGGGCAATGGGCTGATGACCCCGCAAGATAAGAACTTCATCACCCGGATTCAGCTCCAGCAACTAGTAGCAGCTGCGGGTAACGTCGCAGACGCGGATTCGGAAGCAGTCTTGGCCGAGGACTTTTATTATCAAGTCTACAGCCAGATCCGAGGCGCACCCAGACAGCACCCGCATCAGCCACTTGGTCATTTTGCGCAAACATACCTCCTCCAGACAGGCAATCGGCTTGGGGGTCATGGATCCCGACGTCAGGCACAGAGTGCAGATAACCATATGCAGAGAATGCAGCAGCAGGTCCAACGCGCAGTTGAAGCCGCCAAGGCCAAACCGAAGAACAAGCAACTTATTATCGAAGGAAGCTTGGGCAAGATCTCTTTTAGTAATGCGAAGACGCCTAAACCAATGCTCAATATCAAGCGCCCTGAAACTTCTGAGGGAGCCAAGGCGGCTAAGAAGCCACACACCGACCTCAGTCTGAGTGATCGGAAATCTATCTTGACCAATATCGAGAACGTATATGGCACATTGATGGAGTTAGAGGATATGGAACGCACAATGCCTCCACCACCGAATGAAGACGATGCCGAGGCAATTCAAGAACACATGGAATGGCGACAAAAGGTTCGCTCTCTCAATCAGAAGTTGTGGCAGGCGCTCAAGGTTATGGAGCCCATTGTTCCCAACACAAACACCCCACACCCTTTCATTGCGTTCCTTTCCTACCCTAAAGGCAAAAAGGCCATTCCACGCATATTCCGTCATATTGATCAGGAACAGCGAGTTACCATCCTTACGATGATTGTTGTGCATCTGGATAGCTTGGACGTGGTTCGGCAGGGACAGCCGGCGCCTGGTGAATCACAGCCTTCTCTAGCCGTGAGAGAAGCCATCGATCTCTTCTCGCAAGCAGTCATGCCTAGTCTTCTGGGTTACGTTAACGAAGCCCCGTTCAACATCATTATTGGTCTCTTGGGCCTGGTCATCGCGCAAACTCATGTACACATGGTCGCCAAGACTCGTATTGGGCTGGGTATCTTGACTATGCTTCTCAGCCGTGCAGAGATCGTGAAGGAAGCCGGGCAGGCCGCCGAACGGGACTGGCAACAGTGGGTGGAAAAGTTCAACGTCTTGTTTGATACCCTTGAACCTACTTTTGGAGACATCTTCCCTGGCTCTATCAATGCAGGCGATGATATGTATGTGTGGCAATTCTTGGCTGCAGTCGGTATTGGAGCCAGCCCCGAGCAACAGCAGCGTTTGGTCATCGCAGTGAAGTAAGTCAACTCTTGTCGAATCCTACCCAATGGGTTCTGCCCTACTTGCGTGTATAGAATCTTCCAGGGAGCAATGCTAACAGCACTATAGGGATCGTGTCATGGAAACGGTGGCATATAGCAAGACTCTTCCTGCGGACATGTCTAGCCAACGACTTGGAAATGTCAACCTCTTCATGCGTGCTATTGGCCTCGACGTCGAACTTCTCGGCTAGAGGGAACATGGCCCTACATACCTATCAACAATGGAGCGCTAGTGCTTCGAGGGCACATCAGAGACACAACTCGATGCGAAAGAAGGCAAATCGTTCAAAGTCATCAATCGGTGCTTGAACCAGCCTGGGTGGGACTCTGTCAACCCAGACGTGAGTTCCTACCACGGGTTTTCCATTCGTAGCTTGTGGACTCGGATGGGAGGAGTGAATGACCGGGCGACGGAAGATTTACCCCTGGGCTGAAAAGACCAATGGACCATGACACCATTTGGTTAAATGAAGGACGGGAAAGGATTACGGCCAAATCAATGGCAGTTTGATGACACTAGTAATTGTGAGCGAAAGGGCATTCGACAGTATGTTCTTAGATGAAATTCTCTCTACAGTCTATCGCGGCGATGCCGGATATCCATTTTTGTTTTTATTCTTTGAATGTACATTTCTTTCTCATTCCGACCCAAGTCAGCAGACAAAAGAGTAAAAGTTCGAAAGCAAAACCTCAAGAAGCGGTGCCATCGTCAGAAAGCCGAAGAAGTCACTTGGGTAGTACCTAGCATCTATGATATTATGAGATGTGGGATGGTGAATGTGTTCTAAAAATGATGTCCTGAAAACTGTGCGGTCTAAGTGCGTAGCGTTTTGGAGTGATTTGAGGATATAGAGTATCTATAAATCTATCTATATAGAGGACGATGGCATTGGTAAGTAGTGATGAATAGCTTCATGCCGTTGCTGAACCGGACCGGAACTGACAGGATTTGAAAATGTCTCACCCTCTCTCATATTGACAACAATTTCTAGGCAAGGTCCGGGATGAATAGACCGGGCAACACTCGGCGCGAACCTCGAATTCCTTATAATTGACTGATATTAACCGGTTGGACCCTTGGATCACTTCGTAGGGGCCAGTTTAGTCCACCGACAGAGTGGAACTTGACCCGCTCGGCGCTGGACCACTGGATAAAAGAGAGGCGAGGGCCAGAGACATTTGGCCGATGGGTTTCCTTCGGATTCGCTCGTTCCATCTTCTAAGAACTCCAGAGCCCAGGTGCCAGATATTATCCGACAAGGCAAACCGATAGCCTTGCCGAATGGCCCGTTCTTAACCGGGGAAGGCCCCTAGTCTGCGTTGCCGTGCCCGATCGAATGATGCCGAGTGAACACCACATGGGGTGATATGGGGTGACTCTCAGCTTTCCCTTAGGGTTCGATTGACGTATGGACGGTCTCACGGCTTACCGGAGTTCGTTCGAAGTATAGACTCTGCGACTAAACCTATTTTGCGTATACGCACGTATAATTAAGGCCATGGGGCCTGCCAGTCAGTGGATGGTGGGATGAATACTACTAGGCGGATAGATGGGCTGCATGCACGTGTGGAAAATAAACGGTACGCAAGCCATACCACCTGTAAAATTGAAGGGTCGATCGTCACCCAGGAAGGTTGTTAGAGCTTGAAGATGAATTACGTGGTGCTTGGGACTCGACCGCAGATCGTCCAGGAAAGCAAATTAAAGATGATCAATAGGGGGGTTCTCATTAGATGAAACAATTTCAGAAAAGAGAAAAATTTCACCCATTGAACACTCCCTAAAACACAACTGATACTGTCTCTAGAGGTGAAGAGTCCATACAAAATAGGGGAGAGAGAGTCAGACCAAAATTACATATTGCGGTACCTTACAGAGGGTGAACCTGATGCGTCCTCCGGAGAAGGTTGAAAGGGAAGCGCCAGGTATGAAATGAAATCCACCCGAACGCATGCCCCTCCGCAATTGTCCTCTCCCCCACCAATCCCAATTGCGGTGCCCCTTAAATATCCCGTGGCTGCCAGCGCTCGTCGTGTTTGTGTTTCTTTCTTTTTCTTTTCCTCTCCAGACCATCTTTCCACTCTAATCACTCTTCTTACCTCCTTCTACTCTTGTCTTCCATCGCATCTGTCATCATGCCTTCCGGTTCGGTTCTTGTCACTGGGTAAGCTATGGCACCTTGATGGGGATAGTATACCCCACCATAGGCTCAATGCACTGACGGCGCAATCATACAGTGGAACGGGCTACATTGGCTCTTTCACCGCCCTTGCTCTCCTTGAGGCAGGCTACAAGGTCGTCGTCGCTGACAACCTCTACAACTCCTCCGCCGAGGCTCTTCGTCGCATTGAGTTGATCTCCGGCAAGAAGGCTGAGTTCGCTCAGGTCGATGTCACCGACGAGGCTGCTTTCGACAAGGTTTTCGAGGCTCACCCCGACATTGACAGCGTCATTCACTTCGCTGCCCTGAAGGTCTGCTTGTCCAATTTCACATATTTGCTCCGCTTACTTACACCTGCGCTTTGGAACTTAGGCCGTCGGCGAGTCTGGTGAGAAGCCTCTGGACTACTACCATGTCAACGTTTACGGAACTCTCAACCTCCTGCGTTCCATGGTCCGCCACAATGTCTACAACATTGTCTTCTCCAGCTCGGCCACCGTCTATGGTGATGCCACCCGCTTCCCCAACATGATCCCCATCCCCGAGGAGTGCCCTCTGGGCCCCACCAACCCCTACGGTAACACCAAATTCGCCGTCGAGAACGCTATCATCGATGTCATCAACGCTCAGCGTAACAATGCCGCCAAGGCCGGAAACCAGGAAGAGAGCCAGAAGTGGAACGGTGCTCTGCTGCGCTACTTCAACCCCGCTGGTGCTCACCCCAGTGGCATCATGGGTGAAGATCCTCAGGGTGTGCCTTACAACCTGCTTCCTCTTCTTGCCCAGGTTGCTACTGGCAAGCGCGAGAAGCTCCTCGTCTTCGGTGACGGTAAGTGTCTCCACTTCCCTTCAGATCCAGAAGAAAATTATCATGACTGACTTGTGCGTTATTAGACTATAAGTCTCACGATGGCACTGCCATCCGTGACTACATTCACATCCTCGACCTCGCTGATGGTCACCTGAAGGCTCTCAACTTCCTGCGCTCGAACAACCCCGGTGTCCGTGCCTGGAACTTGGGTACCGGCAGGGGCAGCACTGTCTACGAGATGATCCGTGCCTTCTCCACCGCCGTTGGTCGCGATCTCCCCTACGAGGTTGCTCCTCGTCGTGCTGGTGACGTCCTTAACCTCACCGCTAACCCCACCCGCGCCAACGCTGAACTTGGCTGGAAGGCTGAGCGCACTCTCGAGCAGGCTTGCGAGGACCTCTGGCGCTGGACCAAGAACAACCCTCAGGGCTACCGCCAGGAGCCCCCTGCTGAGCTGCTGGAACAGCTGAAGAAATGAATTATTTTAATCTAAGGAAATGATCTACCGGTGGATGCTAGGATCTATGATGCGAAGGTGGATGGATCATCAAAATCGCCCCTCAATAGACACAAGCCCTGTAGATTGGATGACACGAATTTCTTTTCTTGTTTCTTTTGTTGAGCTACATATATTATTGCTCAAGTGAATAATTTGCTATTATGTGCTCCTGTGGTTTCAAAAACGCATCACAAGTATAGTCATAGATATAGACGACATGGAAAATTACAGATCGCATTGCTTGTTGAAACTATCAATTCTCTTCTTTCGCCTAATTTTAGTGTACAGTCTATTTGTTAGCTTTCCGGCTCCTTCGCGACCCTGGGGTCGGCTCTTTCGCTGCAGGCTTAGAACTGGAAGAACCATTGTTTTTCTGGTTTTCCTTCTCCTGCTGCTCCTTGTTGGCCAGTGCCCTTCTCACGGCACTTTCCTTCTCCTTGAGCTCAATTTGTGCTTCGCTGAATTGCCACAGCAGTTTCCCAGCCTCTTCATCCTTGATATCTTTGCGAGCGAAATCCACCTCCTGACACTCTTTGACCATCCAGCCACCGGTGCCACGGCCGTATCTGGCCTCCATGGCAGCATAAAGAATACTCTGGGCACCCTGCTGCGGTGACTTCAGGACCAACCACCATAGAGGCCAGGTGATGAGATAAAGAAGCAGTCCCCAAAGCGACCCACCCGTCAACCAGCGACGGGTACCCGGAGTGCGGCTAAAGCCAGGGTCAACAACAATTACACGCGTACACGGGGGCATCTTATCGGGACGCTCATAAGCATTCAAATGTTTCTGAAAGGACTGGGCGAAAGACATCAACGCAAGCTTGCTCGCTCCGAAAAGGCTGGGTTTGGATTTCTTCGACCCAGACCCTGCCTTTTTTACATTCTTGCCATTTTTCGTTCCCCGTGGCTCTTTGGTGTCGGGTGTACAAGCTGCCTCTATCTGCTTAGGGTCGATTTTGGCACCAATGTAGCTCGAACATGTCGTGAAAATCACCCGCACGTCACGGTGGGGTGGCTGGGCCCGCAGCGCCGGACTGAGGATGCTCAACAGGTGGAAATTGGCGAGGTAGTTGACCTGCCATTCTTCGTCGATTGCATCTACGGTCAGTTTTCGGCTGGCGGATGAAGGTGCCGCCGTGTTTCCACACAGGATGATCATGTCCAGTCGGCGTGGGGGGACATTATCGATCCATTTCGTCGCGAACGTGCGGATTGAGTGTAGGGAGGACAAATCCACCTGTTCAGCGTAGATGAGTTGATTCTTCGTTGATTTTCGGAGATCCTCGATGTAATCAACCAGGAAGACGTCTGAGGGAGCATGCTGTGTGAGGAGGATGATCTGGGCACCGCGCGAGGCAAGTTCGTAGACGACGCTGGCTCCTATCCCTGATGTTCCACCCTATAGAAAGCCGTATTAGATTTTTCAACTCTACTCCAACAGAAGCCAGCCAAAACAGATAGAGCATACCGTAACCATCACAACCTTAGAGTGCATCAACCGCTCCGATCCATTTCGGGCACCCCCGAAATAATACTTCAAAGCAGCAACCAACAGCACCCATGGCACGATCTTCAAAACCGTCCACGCATAAGGAATAGAGGAGATGCCCTCCTGGAAGCCCTGAGCAATCAGGGGAATAGGCATTGTGCAATGGTCAAATCCGCATCCAAACAAACAAGGGCAGGTACCGACAAGTGGAAAGGAACAATCCAATTATGGACAGAAAGCTGCTACTAAACATAGGATCAACCGGAGGGCCCAGACCACATATAAGCTCACCGCCCAGTCTACCGCCATCTGCTTCGTCAGCGGTATGGACCCACCTAGCTAGTGCGTCGATAAATTAGAATAACGCTCGCAACAATTAAGTCATGGAATTCAAGACATTAACCTCCCCCTAAACAAGACATGACCTCCAACGAAGCCACCGACGAAGATTACTTCCTTCCGGTAGAAAGCCAACGACCCTTCGATGCCGGAATCCGTCGCAAGAAAGTCCAGTTCGTGCGGTCTTCGGAACATGAGCTTAATACTACCTCTACGTCGGCAGCGCAACCTGCCTCCTCGGGAACCAGTATAGCGAATAAGTATCTGGCGATTGTTATGCCGAAAGATAAACAGGTTTCGGAACCTGGTACACCCGTTGAGCATGTAACTGGGGACGTTGGAAATGGTGATGCAGAGGTGCAGTCGGCTCCGGCTTCGCCTTCTGCCGCTCCTCGCTGCGACGTGTGTAATCTTCCGATTGACGGAGATGAGTCGGGACATGGGGCTGTGATGGCGAGTGACCGGCTGCATGAGGCGTCGCTGGCGCATCAAGTGTGCTTATCGCATTCGCATCCGCCATCGCATTTGGATCGGACAAGGCGTGGGTTGAGGTATTTGGCTGCTTATGGGTGGGATCCAGATAGCCGGTTGGGGTTGGGGGTTTCTGGGCGAGAGGGGATTCGGGAGCCGTTGAAGGGGCGCTTGAAGGTTGATACTGTTGGTTTGGGGGCTGAGGGTGATGACGAGGCGAAGGAGGGTGGTAAGGGTAAGGGTCGAGTGGTTGAGAGGCCGACTAAGGTGCAAAAATTGAACGCAAAGGAGGTAAGAAAGGAATACCTAGATGCCAGGAAGAGGGGGGAGAAGTTGCGAGAACAATTTTTCCAAAGTGATGACGTTTTGAAGTATCTTGGGCAGTAGCGTTTAGGATGGGTTTGGCGTTTGGCGTGATTCAAAGATACCCTTTTATTTTATCTCTTTTCTTTACATAGATGTGTGGGGTTTAAACATTGGAGAGTATGCTTCATAGGGTACATGCATTACCTACACACAGGGACAGAAGATTATATCAAAAAGAAGATAGAACAGGATACAAGAAGATATCCATTTAGCGCCGTGGCGCCTTCGGTGCTCAAATAAAACCCGAGAGATTGGTATCACAGACGCTGTAGTAGAAAGACATAGGTATAGACTTCAAACGGCTATAGCCGTCGGTATTCAAGGAGTGTTATTATCCTTGAAGTAATTCTGAGAGAAACTGAAGGCACTATGATCGCCTGAAGAAGTGATGCTTCTTTTCCTTCTTCTCCTTATGTGGCTTTGCGTTGCTAGGTGCAGGTGCTGCACCATTCTGAGAATTAGACCCCAGGGACATGGCCCCCATGGCCGCCGAAGGAGGTGCCGGAGGGTTGAGCTTCGGTGCTGGAGCCTTCTTAGGCACTGGTTGAGGCTGAGGTGGAGGGTCCCTTTCAAACAAATGGGCCGGTGCCGTTGGCTTTGGCCGTTCGGCTGGGATGTCTAAGCGTCTTCTGTCGGCACTGAGGTCCGCAAGCTGCTTCAAGAACAAACCAGGACTCAACATATGCGACGTCGCAAGGAAAACATCCTTGTTGAACGCCTGAGAGACCTCGTAGCAGGAACGAGCTTCGCCATACGTTGCACCACCAGCCATGAAGACGATGATGCGTTGTCGGGGCTGCTCTGTGGCTGAACGGGTCCGAGCCCAAGTCGGCTTGGCGCTCCGCAGAGAGGCTTGTGAGAGAGTATCCTGGGGCCCTCCTATTCCCTCTACCTCGGTGTTTGGTCGAGTGGGAGGAAAGACTGCCGGGTCCAAAGTTCCTCGAACCAACTCCTCGAGCATCAACTTCAAGTTCAGTTCATATCTCGACAAACTAGTTTCATCGGATTCTGCGGGCAATGGAGGTTTTCTGTGGAACAGTGGCTGAACAGGTGGCTTCTCGTCTTTCAACTGCTTCTCTACTCTGGAACCAAGTAAATCCAGGTTGGAGATAACATCACCATCTTGCGGTGGGAGTTGAGCGTGCGCCATAAGCTTCCTGATATCTCCGGGAAGAATTCCACCTCTGTACATGATGTAGAGAAGTAGAAGCCGAAGTCTATCCTGATGATCCACTGCATCATCATCAAGTAGCTGAACGAGCTGTGAGGCCAAGTTCTTCGCCTTTTTGTAGTTCTCGTCCAGGCCAGTCGACAAGCACTGTTCAACGGAGCTTACCTCCAATAGCTTGTGCTCCTGGAAGTGTTTCATGCATTCTTGTGCCATGTTAAGGTGGAGTGTATAGGCATCTCTACCCTGTTGGAACTCTGTGAGACCAGCTAACATATCTTTGATTGTGTTCACGTTGGCTTTGTCATTTCTATGAGAAGATTAGCAAAGGAGATCCACGACTAAGAGATCTCAGGACGAGGACTCACTCTTCAGCGAATTGAGGGTTGGCTGCCCTGAATTTGGCAAAGTCTTCGCCCAACTTTCCAAGGACATCCTTCATATGAAGATGTCTGTAGTCAACCCAGACATTATCATTTTCGGAGATCTCCATCTCCTTAAGTTCTTCATTATGGCTACCTTCGTTTATAATTGTTTTGTAAGTGACCTTGTCCCCATCTTTTATCGGTAGTAAGTCATGCACCATAGATTGGTACGTAAATTCGTGGATAAGCGGAGCAGCAACGTCCATAGAGCGATCGACCACCAAAAGAACGCCTCGAGGTCTCTGGGAAGGGGGCGGGAAGTCCTTTTGAAAGTGGGCAAACTGATCTAGCTCATTTTGTACAAATCGGGCAAGGTGCGAGCACATAACACTAGCTTCGTGGGTTGGCGCTCTAGGCTTGTAGTATCGAATCACGGGGTACTCTCCTAAGCTCGCACAAAGAGATACAATCTGGATTCCCGGTCAGTGGTCGACTCGAATGACAACCACACCAAAAAGCATAAAGAAAAAAATATCGCACCTTCTGTGCCAGTCCTTCCAAGTGTCCGCGAATCAAGTGGTTGCAGCCGGGGTGAAACAACACGGGGAAACTCCACGGATCTCGAAACGTGACAAGACGCGATTCCCTCGGAAAGTAGTCGGCACTCATAACGCGGAAGCTAGCGATTTGTTCTTGGGCCATTTGGGATCGCTCGAGTCTAGTGCGCTGTTGGGGGTCAAGGTCTATAGGCGAGGTTAGGACTCAACTTGCGGGCATAGAAAAGGGGTTGTGACCGACATGACGTCCAAACCAACCAGGCCTTTTTGTATCGCTTTCGCTCAAAGTCGGCCATTAGGCAATCGACAATATGTGACTGGGGCGATAGGATATACAGCGCATCCATAGGGTTGGATTTCCGCTTTTCCTCGATCTGCTCGACATCTTGCAAGAAGAATCATTAGCCGATGCGGTTCGTTATCAATCGAAATACTCGGCTTACTGGTAACATTGAGATTGAGAATATCATCCTCGCTCACAGCATTATCTATTAATTTCCGACTGGTCTCATCCACAACCAGGACTTTCCACTGCACGTCACCACCATTAGCTCCGCGTCTACTAAGAGGAGGGGTCTCAGCACACCTCATTCCCTGCAGTATACCGGATTGTATTGAGAATAACTATGCGGCACATTTTAGTTAGTACAAGAAATGAGTGATTTAGTTGTATGTATCAAATATAGAAAGACTCACTTTCGCGTTGAATATTGAGTATGGAGGAGTTCATCTTGGCTGGCCGGCAGCCCTCTAGCTGTAGGTTAAGTTTGATGTCGCAGACTTGAGATCAATAAGACTGCAGCCTAAGAGCGGCTGGTTTGGGGAGAGCAATGAGGAGAAGCAGGCGACAGGTAAGAGAGTCCAATCAGGGGGTGGAGGGGTTGGGAAGGGAAGTGAGTTCTCTCTTTTTGAAACGTATCTGTTACTAGAGACCCTCTCCCAAGTGTCCCCACCATTTAATCCATCATAGATTGCGGCGGATCGGCAGCATTCATGCGGTGTGGCGCCGGCACGCTTTCGGCCTTCCCTTATCGGGATATTATCCCTGCTGCTTTAACAACGATAGTAGGTGCCAATGCCGGACTATGACCAAGGCGCGACTATGACTAAGGCGGCAGTGGCTACATACTAAAACTAGAAGATAGTCTCTCATTTGGTTGGATACACTCAATTTGCCGATGTCATTGGTACTCTTTCAAAATGATATTTTAAATTTTTCAACCCAACCTGTCGTCTGTCGTTAAATGCATTGCAACGGTTTGGTCGCAGGTTCCCCTGCTAGCTCCATGCACCATTATATGCAGCTTTTCCGCGTTATAAAAACTGCAACAGCTTAATTTTTTCTTCGCGAACCGTCCTCGGTGCCTTTCGAACGTGCTCCCCATTTGAAACCCGCCTTTTCGCTTAAGGAATGCAGTCATGGGCGAGTAGAGGCAGTCATTGCCTCTCATGTGCTATACGACCTTTTTTTCGTTCGGAGATACGAACATTCTCCACCACATCAGCACTTAGGAGGTCGAAGCGGTTGCAAAAGTCAAAGAAGGCACAAGAGGCCCCACGGACGAAGCCTGACAACGTATTTCCCCCTTTGGCTCCCTTTGTGATGACTTGTGTATTAATATTTTATCTTCCTGGGTAGTCTCCAGCTAGACCCTCCCTCCGTTCCGCTACGAGGAACTCAAGGCAGAATGTCACCGCACCCGACTTCTCAATTATCGTGGCGACCCTGCTGAAGGAGCTCAAGAAAGAAATAACACAGAGTTCTGAGTCGGCATCAGTTGGATGGCAGAGATTTGAGCGATATGTGATGAACGCATGCAAGTTGGAGGACCGAGCAACTAGTGGTGGCTTCGGCATTCTACGGCAAGTGAAGACCACGCTACAAAGGAAGTACATTCAATCTGGCGTTCGAGGCCTAAAGAATGAGTTGGAGTATCTCCTATACGCTGAGGATGTCACTTCGAAATACTCGACGCCCAACCTAGAACAGCAGAAGAAAGTGGCAGATATGCGTTTTCCAGCAGAGTGGTATCCACAAGCGCGATCTATACAGCGGACAATACATCTGCACGTTGGGCCAACAAACTCGGGGAAAACATATCAGGCACTAAAAAAGCTCGAGGCTAGTAAAAGTGGCTTCTATGCTGGGCCACTAAGACTACTTGCGCAGGAGGTATACCATCGATTTCAGGCCAACGGAACCACATGCAGTCTTGTCACTGGCGATGACGTCAAAATCCCAGAGGGCCAAGCCCCGACTATTGTGAGCAATACAGTTGAAATGGTTAATCTAGGGCAACCGTATGATGTAGGGGTCATTGATGAAATTCAAATGATTGGGGACTCCAAACGCGGATGGGCCTGGACTCGTGCTGTACTTGGCGCGCGTGCTAAGGAGCTTCATCTCTGTGGTGAGCCAAGGGTTGTACCTCTGATACGAGAGCTGGCAGCTCTTACGGGAGATAAGCTCGAAATCCACCGATATGAGCGACTGAATCCTCTAAAGGTTATGGACCGAAGTCTGAGGGGCGACTTAAAGAACCTGCAAAAAGGAGATTGCCTGGTTGCCTTTTCTCGTGTCGGAATTCACGCGCTTAAAGCAGATATTGAAAAGGTCACAGGGAAACGAGCGGCAATTGTGTATGGAAGCTTACCAGCTGAAATTCGGACTCAGCAAGCCAGTCTTTTCAATGATCCAAATAACGAATACGATTATCTAGTCGCTAGTGATGCTATTGGTATGGGTCTAAATTTGTGAGTCTGCTGTCACTCTATTGTTATACCATATATCCTAATCCACCTTTCTACAGGAGTTGCAAACGTATCATTTTCGAAACTCTCGTGAAGAGGGTACCAGGTGGTCTTGTGAGGCTTTCCGTACCTGAAATCAAACAGATCGCAGGACGCGCTGGTCGTTACCGGTCGGCCGCTCAACAACAGAAAAAAAGAAAACCTGCCGAAAATGATGAGACAAATGTCGGTTATGTAACATCCCTGGAAGAGGTGGATCTTCCCTACATTCACCAGGCCATGGGAATCGAGCCCCCTCCAATCACTGCGGCTGGTGTGTTCCCTCCGGAGCCTATTTTCCAGAGGTTTGCTGCATACTTCCCTCAGAGCGTTCCGCTGGAATATATCATTAAACGTCTTATTGATGTTTCTCAAGTCCATCCTTTGTTCTTCATGTGCGACCCCCGGGGTCAGTTGGATAACGCTGAGGTTATAGATACTGTGAGCGGCTTGCGATTTGAAGACCAAATGACCTTTATGGCTGCGCCCATGCATACCCGGGACATCTCTTCGCGCGATGTTGCCTGTGCATTTGCGCAATGTGTTGCCGAGCACACAGGTGGTCGCTTGCTAGACATACCAGACTTGAATTTGGAGATTCTAGAAGAGCCTGTGTCTGGAAACAAGGAGTATTTGCACGACTTGGAGATATTGCACAAGTCTGTGATCTTGTACTCGTGGCTCAGTTTTCGATTCGGTGGAGTCTTCACAGACCGAACTCTTGCCGCCCACGTGAAGGAGCTAGTCGAGGAGAGGATGGTTAGGGCACTGACTGAGTTCTCTGCTAATAAGAAGCTGAGAAAGGACGCATCGCTTCGCCGCCAGATCGCTTTGCAGAAGCAGATCCAGGACCATAAACGGTTACTTGCTGAAGCAGATCTTGATGCTCTCGACGAAGAGAGTGAGGAAACGGTTCCAATTGATCTCTCAGCTGACAACGACTCTCTAGAAAGGGTCAGTCCGGAGGCACAGGCTGCGTAAGATCTAATGCCTTTCGTATATCTCTACCATGGTTTTCATTGGAACAAATCGGCATCTTCTCCACTCTCTTCGTCCTAGTCATCGCGATGGTAGCGAGAGCGATACAAGCCATCCTTTATTTTATCCGGTTGGACTTTGACATTCAAATACCTTGGGGGTCCGAATAATAATCGGAGACTGCCCTGGTTTGGATGGTAAGAATTGGGGTTAATGTAACATATATATGTAAATTAAGTGTATATTATATCAGTATATAGATCTAGGTCTGGACGATTGAAGGTAAATATACTATTCAGTACTTTTTGCTACCTGACATGGCCCAGCTTTGAATCTAATTCTGTTTCCACAACATAAGGCAACTCTTTCAAACATGGACTAATTCTGGCGCATCTTTTACCCCATGTTTGTACCCAAGTATTGCAGCAAACACTTTAAATAGTCGACTCATATATATTTTTGTAATGACCAACTTAGCTTCATATAGTAACTTCCCCAAATATCCAAGTAGTTCGACTTGTTGGCCGCAATTTAGTGAGCCAAACAATCCTGAATATCTGACAATTTTTCTAGTGTTATAGAAATTCAATTAAAGTATATGAATGGATTAGTAGTGAATACTGTACTAGTAGTACTGGACATGAGGTTGGCTTATCTTATCAGTGGCAAGTGGTCCGCAATACGCCAGAACGATTTTCCGCGACAGTGAGCTTTCCCGATTCAAGCATTCAAAGACTGGCGAAGCGCAACCTACTGACCAGAGAGGTGCGTAGCACACTCTTCGGCGGATAATTCACATATTCAAGAATTTACTTGGTTGGTTTTGATTGTCCACTGACTTGCGATCGATTTCGAACCGTCAGTCATGGATGACCTCCAGTCTCTGGAGCTCTTTTCGCTCGTTTCGCGAATCACGAGCGAACTCCAGAACCACTTGGGCATTAATGACAAGACATTAGCGGAGTTCGTGATTGATCAGCATCTGAAATGCGGTTCGTTTTCGAAATTCAAGGAGACCCTAGACGAGATGGGCGCGGAGTTCCCTCAGAGTTTGATGGAGAGTATTGACCGTCTAGTGCTCACCATGCACCCAAAATACAAGACGAAGAAGACGGATGGCGCCGACAAAGCAGAAGGGGATGACGATATGGATGTACTTGATGCACTCGAAAAAAAGGCGCGCGTATTCAAAGGTCTAGCTGTTCCGGACAAGGCACCGCAATGGGCTGAAGACGACTACATGGATAGGAAAAATGCGGACGAAGGTGATGCCAAGGCCGATGCAATGGATGATACATTTGCGATGCTTGAAGGGCTGGCAGGAAAGGCTCGAGAAGAGAAGGGTCGCACAGCGGTGGAGGACCGGAGTAGCAGGAAACGAAGCAGAAGCCCTGGTTATGATGACTACGATCGTGAACGTCGGCGCAAGGACAAATATCGTTCCCGCTCGAGGTCATATAGTTCCCGTCATCGCAAGAGAGATGACGACGTCGACGAATTCGGCCGTACGCGAAGCAAGTATTCCAGCCGGGATGAACATCGCGATGGCCACAGCGAACGGCGGCGGCAGCGGCATGACAGGAGCCAAGACGACCATTTTCGGCAACCACCCCCAGTTGAGTTGGATGACGCCCCGATACTGTACAAGGTCTACGATGGACGTGTCACTGGTGTGAAGGATTTCGGAGCCTTTGTGAATCTCTTGGGCGTCAAAGGCAAGGTGGATGGCCTGGTACATGTCTCTGCGATGCAAGAAGGAGCGCGAGTAAATCACCCTTCAGATCTGGTCTCCAGAGGGCAGCCGGTCAAAGTCAAGGTCACCAGTATACAAGGATCTCGCATTGGACTTTCGATGAAGGAAGTTGACCAAGTGACTGGGCTTGATCTTATCCCACAACGCCGGCTGGCATCTGGCGCCAATATGGAGCGTCTTGACGGGACTTCAGCGAATGAGCGATATGGCAACTTGAGCTCGGAAGTGCCTGTCATCGAGGATTCTAATGGAAAGCCTATGAAAAACAGAAAGCGCTTAACTTCACCGGAGAGGTGGGAAATTAGACAGCTGATTGCATCCGGTGTTGTGTCAGCGGCTGACTACCCCGATCTCGACGAGGAATACCACGCAACACTGACAGGCGAGGGCACCTTTGAGGAGGAAGAAGATATCGATATCGAAGTCCGAGATGAAGAGCCGCCCTTTTTGGCTGGTCAAACTAAGATGTCCCTGGAGTTATCTCCTATCAGAGTTGTTAAGGCTCCCGATGGCTCTATGAACCGAGCAGCTATGGCGGGTACAAACTTGGCTAAAGAACGAAGAGATCTTCGTCAACAAGAGGCCCAGGATAAGGCTGCGGAGCAAGCTGCAGAGGTTGATCTTAATGCACAATGGCAAGATCCTATGGCCGCGCCAGAAGACCGGAAATTTGCGGCTGATCTTCGAACGGCCCAACAACCTAAAGCCGATGACGCTGTGCCTGAATGGAAAAGAGTTACAATGGGCAAGAATCAATCTCTCGGCAAGCGAACATCGATGTCGATTAAGCAACAACGCGAAAGTCTGCCGGTTTTCAAGTTCCGAAAGCAACTTCTTGATGCTGTTCGTGACAACCAGTTGTTAATTGTTGTTGGAGATACTGGATCCGGAAAGACCACACAGTTGACACAATACTTAGCTGAGGCCGGCTATGGAAATAATGGCATTATCGGGTGTACCCAACCGAGACGTGTTGCCGCGATGTCAGTCGCCAAGCGTGTAGCTGAAGAAGTTGGCTGCAAGCTCGGTGCAGAGGTTGGATACACGATTCGTTTTGAAGACTGCACCAGCCCGGAGACACGAATCAAATACATGACTGACGGAATGCTTCAAAGAGAGGTCCTCTTAGACCCAGACTTGAAGAAGTACTCTGTCATCATGCTTGATGAGGCTCACGAGCGGACAATTGCTACAGACGTCCTATTCGGTTTGCTAAAAAAGACAATAAAGCGGAGGCCTGATCTTCGACTTATTGTTACATCAGCTACATTGGATGCAGAGAAGTTCTCCGAATATTTCAACGGTTGCCCCATTTTCTCGATTCCTGGACGTACATTCCCAGTCGAGATTATGTATTCAAAGGAGCCCGAGTCTGACTACCTGGATGCGGCTCTAATAACTGTCATGCAGATTCATTTAACGGAGCCTTCTGGCGATATTCTTGTTTTCCTGACGGGACAAGAAGAGATTGATACCTCATGTGAGATTTTGTACGAGCGAATGAAAGCGTTGGGTCCTTCTGTACCAGAGCTTGTCATCCTTCCTGTCTACTCTGCTCTTCCTAGTGAGATGCAGAGTAGGATTTTTGAACCTGCGCCACCAGGAGGTAGGAAGGTTATTATTGCAACCAATATTGCCGAAACATCCATTACCATTGACAACATCTACTATGTCATTGATCCTGGTTTCGTGAAGCAAAACGCTTACGATCCAAAACTTGGTATGGACTCCTTGGTGGTTACCCCTATCTCGCAAGCGCAGGCCAAGCAACGAGCCGGTCGTGCTGGAAGAACAGGCCCAGGAAAGTGTTTCCGTTTGTATACTGAAGCAGCCTACCAATCGGAAATGTTGCCAACCACAATTCCCGAGATCCAGCGTCAAAACCTTTCACATACTATTCTCATGCTTAAAGCTATGGGTATTAACGATTTGCTTCATTTCGACTTTATGGATCCTCCTCCGACAAACACCATGCTTACTGCTCTAGAGGAGCTTTATGCTTTGTCTGCACTCGATGATGAAGGCCTTTTGACTCGTTTGGGTAGGAAGATGGCAGACTTCCCTATGGAACCAGCACTTGCCAAGGTCCTCATTGCATCAGTCGACATGGGGTGTTCCGAGGAAATTCTCAGCATCGTTGCCATGCTCTCTATCCAGTCGGTCTTTTATAGACCTAAAGAAAAGCAGCAGCAGGCAGATCAAAAGAAAGCCAAGTTCCACGATCCACAAGGCGATCACTTGACCCTACTCAATGTATACAACGGCTGGAAGAATTCGAAGTTTAACAATGCTTGGTGTTTCGAGAACTTCATCCAGGCGCGTCAGATCCGCCGTGCTCAAGACGTTCGCCAGCAGCTTCTTGGTATCATGGACCGGTACCATCACCGCATCGTCTCATGTGGAAGGAACACAACCAAAGTACGTCAAGCACTATGCACTGGGTTCTTCAGAAATGCAGCGCGTAAGGACCCCCAGGAAGGATACAAGACACTTGTTGAGGGTACACCCGTCTACATGCACCCTAGTTCTGCATTGTTTGGCAAGCCTGCTGAACACGTCATTTATCACACATTGGTCCTTACGACGAAGGAATACATGCATTGCACCACGCTATTGAGCCCAAATGGCTGGTCGAGGCAGCCCCGACCTTTTTCAAGGTCGCTCCCACTGACCGCTTGTCGAAGCGTAAGAAGGCTGAGCGTATCCAACCCCTACACAATCGCTTTGCGGGCGAGGATGATTGGCGTCTATCTGCACAGAGACGTCAAGGTAGAGGGGGCGGTGGAGGAACTTGGGGTTAGCCTTGTACAACTTCTAATCTCATCATGTCATGTCCCCATTGTCTGGGTAACTACAACACGTGCCCTCCTACAGCAATACCCCGATTGAAGTGTTTTTTGTTGATTGCTCCCTCGCTGCGCTTGGCATTAAGAGCACACTAGGGTGCTTAACTTTGTATTCAGAGAGTATAAAGCACGATACAGACGTGTTGAACCCTTTTCTGTAATTTTATAGTATGTGAATGTAGTTGTGAGCTCTAACTTTAGGATTTGCGAAACCTTCCTGCAAGAGTCTGGTAGAGCTAAAGCTCCTAAAAAATCGTTGGCCGCACTTTTACCCAACAGGGCACCATCCACATTACTGGGCGAAATTTCCATTTCGAACTGTTCAATTGGAAAAGGTCCCTCCGGGATCGTCTTTAACATATCGGATCCCGGTGGTAAGTCGTGTTCAAAAGAAGGCTCCCCGGCGCCCTTCATAATGCCAAGAACGCTCTGTCTCAAGTGCTAGTGCAGGAGATTATCTGAGATGCGGCTCGCGTCGGTGAGATTTCAAGACACAGGGTCAAGAGTTCTTCCATCCGCTCCCCAAGAATAAAGAATAAAATAAGTGATCTTATATTTGTGGTTTCAATAAATCAGTAAAGCATCCGGTATACATTAACGTGGTAGAGAAAATCACTTACATCTGGGTTGACTGAAATCAAGTAGCTATGTTGAATAACTAGTTGATGGATGCTGGCCTGTAAAAGAATCCCGTTTTGAATAGATTTGATGGATGCAAAATGGTTTCCTCAGTCTGCCTTCATAGTGATCCATCGGCTGAAATTATTCGTAACCAAATAGCTTTCCTTCTCAAGCGGTAAAATATGGGGTGCTTCTCAGCCAACCCAGTCGTCTAGATGAGCACAACCGTTACGGACTCCGGAGAATACACATCCATCTCTGGCCCGCGCATCATTTATGAAGGGTTTCTCGTGATGACTATTATTGTGGGAAGGGATACGCCGTACAAACAGCTCATTATCCAGTTAATAGAGTCTATGAGCTTTTGTTCTTGCAGGGCCCTTGTAGTTTTATTTGTTGTTCAAACTGCCAGCAAAGGATCCCGTCGTATTCATCGCTAAGTCCATTGGAGTACAGCCGCCAATCCGCATTGGTACTAGTAACTGTCCTGACTTCCTTTAAGTTTCTTCGCTCCATCCGTGACTGGGGCCGCTGGCAGCCAATCAGATACCGCAAAATTTTGACGGGAACTGAGCTTTACACAACTTCAATCCCATCATTTCTGCGTTTCGAGTCTCCAAATTTAATCAGGAGATTGCTCACGCGCAAAAATGTCTCCTCATGATGATCAGATTCACAGGAATAAGCGGAGGAAGGTGGATTCTGCGCAGGAAAATGAAGCCTCAACAGAGATAACGTCTCACGGGCAACTACGCAATCTTTTAACCTTCCAACAGAATGTCCACGAGGTCAAACAAGGTCAGTACGCTATTACCATTTTGTATGTTCTGTGTAGAGCCATACTCATATAGTAACACTAGGCATCAAGAAGTTCAAAGAGTTTCTTCTCGCGACTGGGCAAGTTGAGAACGAGGGCGAAAAAGCCAAGAAATTCCGTATCCTCAAAGCCTATTGCGATTCGCAGATCTCGCATGAAGAGGAGCCTTCTTGCTTTCCAGATCTAATTCAAACTTGGAATTTTGCAGATAGTAACAATAATGAGTCCTTGCTGACTGTGGTCCCGTCCGTTTTGGCTCTTTTTATTAAGACGGTATCTACTAACCTGGAGTTCCGGGACTTTGGATTGGCTCTATGCAAGTTTTTGCTGAAAAAGGAACAACTCAGGTTCTTCAACCGCGGCTTGACAGCAACGAAATCCAAGGAGCATTTGATCTCACCCTGTCTTCGTCTCCTTACTGAAATTGTCAGCTTCGACGGAGGTGCTGTTGCACGGCATGTCTACGCCGTGCGGTATATCACTTTTAAACGAATAGAAGTATTTTTAACTCCGAACAAATCTCAATTAGAGGAGGCTTCAGATGACAGTCAGAAGTCGACTCTCCGACGGAATGCTCAACGATATGTTCTGGCAAACTTGAGATTTCAGCATGCTAGTGCGAAGAGCGATATTATCGAACAGCACAAGGTCATCAGAGCATTCTTGGAGTATGTAAGAAAAGATTCCCGAGATACTGTTTTGGATATCATCAAGGCCATTGAGAGGGATATTATGCAAGATGCTTCCCTCTCCAGGAACGCGAAGACGAAGTTTTTCAACCGAGGGAACTTGGAGAAGCTTGTGACGCTCTACGGCTACGACAGAGAGTCTGAGGAGCCGAATCCCACCGGCGTATCTATTGCCAGTGAGATACATAAGATCCTGATGAATGTCTGCACTAACTCTAGTCATGGTGTCTTACTTTCGGAGACGAGCTGGTACCCTAACGGAAGTGACCCGGAGTCCTTGCCGGGCGAGGAAGACACATCGATCGACTTGGGACTTGATTCCGCAGTATACGTCGACAAATACCGGGAGTCTGTGCCTGTTCGCAACGGGATATTATCATACCTCGCTCAGGCTCTTCGCCCAGACGCAGACAGCCTGCAGATTGAGCTTCTGGTAACCATTTTTAAAGAGGCACCGGAGCTTGTTGCCGATTTCTTCACAAAGAAAACAATGTTTGTTTCCGACCCGAAACCTACATCATCATGGATGGCAGAGTCTGCACTTCTTTTCTCCACAATAAGTTTGCCTGTTCCAACGAACTTTGGTTGGAAGGATAAATTGCCTTCTATGCCGCCTCCCGTATCAGTGGTGGTCGAGAACATCCTACCTCGCCCGCTTAGCCAGAAAACCCTAACCCGCTGCCTGAATTTGAATGCGGAGATAATTACTCTGTTTGCGGTTCGGATTTTGACAATCTCTTTTAACAAGCTGCGAAAGGTCCTTCGTCTTTTTAATTCAGATCATGGTGTCAGTCAATCATTTTGGACTCAGGCCAAAGGCAAATTAATCGCGGAGTTCTGTCGTCGGTGTCCTGCAATGAAAGATGTTGTATCACTATATAAGAAAACTACCAAGGAGGATTTGCAGCAACAAGAAGCTGTGGCCGAACTGCTCTCGTGTTTCTATGAAATCGTGCCTGATGTGGCATTCGAAGAAACTTTCGATGTTTCTCTCGTTTTGGTTGATATCTTGAAACGCCTGGACGAGTCAAATCCTAGCGAGGAAGACTCAGAATCGTTGCTTGCTCAGCTGGGTAGCATTCTCAAAATCGCACAGCAATCCGCATCGATGCGTTGGTGGCAAAAGCCTGGTAAGTACTTCGTAAAATATCGCTCTGAGCGTTCTGCTAATATGGCTATAGGGTCTATGCAATTCTCTGCATTCACGTCGATTCTCAAGGTTGTAGTAGGGGCATCATCTCGTGATTCTCTCGGAGACATTGAGGTCCTGTTGAAGGCTGTGCTTACCGAGAATTCGATCTTGCAAGGCCCGAGCTCCTTTCTGTCACTCTTATCCAGCTTTGGGTCGTTCGACTCTGAAAGCCTCTACCATCAATTATCCTTTTTCGATAACTGTGTTTGTCGGGTAGCGAAAAAACCGGTTCACTACCAGGACTTGCTTGGGTCGCTGTGTGAGGATGTATCAAAACCAATCAGCCCTATCGTATCTGCTATTTCGGAGCAGTGGCCATTTATTGTTAAGTCCGGAGGCGATGCAGAAAGCGCTGTTGGTGCATGGATTGCTAAAACTCTTGGGAACTTGAAAGGGTCCGGGGAAGACTCGAAAGCATTAAAGGCTGCCCGGGATACTTTGGTAGCAGCCACTGAGAATAAGCGCACCAAGTCGACTCTAAAGAAGGCATTAAAAGATACGGAAGAGGGGCCAAGTCAGGATAGCAAGAGACGAGAGTCTAGTACAACACAACCGACAACCTCACGTTCAAGCAATGAGAAGCCAACCGTGGACTTGGAGGAGATATTCGGCACATTGCCCACGGAAGGCACAACCCACAATGCATTGCATAGATGGGAGAAGGATGACATCGAGATCTCCGTTGAGCAAGGCAGGGTGGCAGATCTGATGCTCTGCCTGTGCTCAGAACATGAAGAAGTCAGAAGACAAGCATTTGCTAACATAACGCGATTTATGTCCAAGATTCGAGTAAGTTGATGCTTTCCCTATGATCTCTAAGTGGAGAATATACATGACTCACAATACCAGGAATCTAAATATGTCGAGTGGAGGTCGGTGTTCCTTCTCACTGGTGAACTCCTAGAGACGGTGAAGCAGATTGGTCTGGATTCGCCCATACCCTGGATTGTGGGGGAGTGTGCTTCCAATTGCCTCGCGGTTCTCGTCAATCCAATGCACAAACTCTATGGAAAAGTCAACAAGTTCCTCCAGAAGGCACCTTCCTGGGAACCAGAGAAGATTCCATCGTATTGGATTGACAAGATCCTGCTGCACGAACCTGAACTGGATGATGGCTACTTCGAAGAGACGAACTGGCTCCTTGATCTACTTATTAAAGGCCTTCGCACAGAGACTGTAAGCCACCATGCCGTCAACCATATGAACCATTATTAACGAGCTTATAGGATATGGGAATCTACCGCCGCGCGAATGTGTTTGAACGAGCACTTTCGTTCTATGAATCACCTGGCCCTAGCCTTCCATCCAAGCGGAAGATTTTGCACCTACTGTATCGCTCGACACAAGTCCAAGGTAGCACAACTTTGATTACTCGGGCTGGTATTGTCAGCTGGATCCAAGGCCAAATTCCAGCATTGGGTGGTAAGGAGGTGCCAACTTTTACAGCCATGGCGTTCTCTTTGTATGAATCCTCGGAACAGGATCGGGTCATGAAATGGAGTGGAGGATCTGTAGCACATGTTGTTGAAAATATTGCAGTGTAGATGCTTAATCATTTAGGAGAGGGTGTAGGTCCTTTTCTCCTCTAGACATAATGCTAGATACTTTTCTAGGTTTTCTGGGGATTTCTTTTCTTCTTTATTTTTGTCCTTTCACTGCTATTCTCTTATTGTATACATATATAATGGTAGTGTGTTTATTTGGCATTTTTGATTATTATGTGTTTCCAGGTCTTCGTCATGATGATGAACGTTGCTTCATAAGAATCTACAAAAGTGAATGAGCCTCGCTCACCAAAGCAGGGCTAGTAGTAGTAATATCAGTGAATAGCAGCGAATGATATTGTCTATGATCACATACTAGCAGTCTGTAAGAGAAAAATTGTGATTGTTGTATACAAGGGAATGAGTGTCAGGAATACTAGACTGTTTGCGCTTGATGATGCTGGTGGTTGGTGTTGTTGTTGTTGTTGTTGGGGTACAAAGCGACCTTCCCCATTGGGTAGTCGAGTCCCAAAGAGCCTGAGGCCGACGGTGGAAACAAACGTTTTGCGGCCACAAGTTCAGATCGGGCGCTCTCCGTTGAAACTACTCACCACCACAACCCCCCCCCATCATTTACCTACCACCTACTTTCCATCGGCTGTGTCGCCCATTATTTCCCACCTTCCACTCGGCTTCCCCAACGATAGTTAGCTATATTCCCAACTGCCAGAGAAAACCTTCTGACCTGACAACGGAATCCCCTTTGCCCCTCATCGAGTCCCCGAGTTGACTGACCGATTGAAACTCCGCCAATCTTGCCACTAGCAAGTGGCTTTGCTTCACTGCTCCTCTCTACACCGCACCCTCCATTACACAAGGACCGTTACCCCGGACTACACACACACGCTCTCCCCCTTCTAATCCTACGTTCCCTGCGACTTGCTCCTGCTCCCGCCTGTTGATCCTTGAGAACCAATGAGAACGTTCTAACGATCTGCCGATAACATCACAAACACTTTAGCCATCCTTATGGCGCGACGTTACCAGATTGATGAGCTGTTATGGCTACGCTCGTCGCCCCTGGTTGCTAGGCCTGCGAACTTACCTCCGGTAGAAGAATGGATGGGGTAAGCGATTCTTGTGGTTGCACTTATGGTCCGGAGACTGACATGACCGATGTTGAACTAGTCCGATACCCGACCCAACGACACAGAGAAAAACCACCGGCACTCGCGATCCTAATAATCCAAATGAGACGACACCTCGACGACCGAGCATCTTTGAGACTCGTCATGTCTCCCGCAATTCGAATTCAGGTAAATATAAGGGCATTGTCTTATGTGCCGGGATCGACTGTCCTATGAGTTCATCGCTAACTGGGGAACTTGTTAATTCCTTGTAGAGGATATTATTCTTGGGCCACCAAAGACCGCATTTGCGTCCGCATCTCGCATACCGGGTAAGGGCTCGATAGATGCTACTGAACGGCCATCCAGACAACCTGATTCGGATGATATCAAGAATGACCGCTTAAATTTCCGCGGCAAGTTCTTCAAGGACAGGGAAGCTGGTGATAGTAATCTCGACCGACGTGACGGAAAGTCGGACCCTTTCACCCCTCGTCGTGGGGACAGAGATGACTGGAACACCGGTCGTCCCCGTCGCACCTTTGGCCAGGATGAACAAGAAAGAAAGCCAAGACGTAACGGAGATTTTGATCGGTGGGAATCTCGTGATCTCAATCGTGACCGCGATCAACAGACTCCGAATCATGAACGGGGAGGGAAAGATAAGGATAGCCGATTTTTTCCTCGAAGGGATGGCCAGCCGGGGCGTGCCCGACATGAAGGAAGCTGGTTCCGTGATGACAGCAATCAGGATGGCCCCGAGCCTGAGGAAGAAAAGACCCCGATACGGAGCCGAGATTGGCGCCGAGACCGGCACGGTGCTGACCGGGATTGGACTCGAGGAGCCAAATTTGAACAGGATCCTGAGTGGATGGATTCTAATGATAAGGAAGAGCCCCGAAGGGTGCACACCCAGGAAGATTTCGAACGTTGGAAAGAAAGGATGAAGGCGGGATCTTCTCAGGCTCCTGTAGAGGAGAAGAAAGAGACACCCGTGGAGTCAACTCCGGCGCAGAAGCCAGAGCCCAGACCAACAGACGGTGAAATCTTCAGCAGCAGCGGCACACCGTTCCAATCAGACACAGCCATGGAACGATTTTTTGGGCTTCTGGGCGACTCTAAATCTCCTCAGGAAACCGCTACTTCGTCACCGTTAGAGGCCCCCGTAGTCAGTCAAGCTACCCCTAAGAAAGAAAATATTCCGGGGAAGCCGTTCAAATCTTCTCGTTTTGCTGGGTTGTTTAGTCCGCCCCCCGGCAGTCCGGCAAAAGAGACTGATTCGCAGCTGGAGAACAAGTCTCCTACTGTCCAGCCGTCAACTACTGATGCTGACCAGGAAGGGTTTCAGCGTATTCTACAGATGCTCGGAGGGAGCAAATCGCGCAATGTTACACCTCACAACGATACCGTGCAAGCCAACCGGCCTCCATCGCTTCCTCAAGCAGAATCTGTCCAAAGCGGTATCTCATCGCCCTCCCGCGAGCAGATCAAGCGACCAGACCCCATGCTCATTCAGGAGAACTCTATGCGGAGTGCTGGCCCTCCTGTAGATCTTCAAGCCCGAGAACGGGAACATTTACTTCGCCTAATGCAGCAAGTCCGTGTCACTCCTGTTACAAATCAGGCTCAAGGTAGTCATGGTCAACCACAAAGCGCCGGCGCCGCTCCTGGTATGATCAATATGCCAGAAATGCTCCCACCCCCTCCAGGGCTTGCATCCGCACCAAAGGCTCCTAACTTCATCGACGATCCGGCGATCGCTAATATGCAGCGAGCGGAACCTGATCAGCTTCGGCGACGACCCGCGAATGGGCCTCCGATGGGTTACTTTGAGGATATGCCGTTCCCTCAAGGCGGCCAAGTTCCCATCACCCCGGGTGGAAGTCGGGCTCCTCAAGGTCAAGGTCTACCTGGAATGGGCGTGCAGAGACCGCCAGGCTTTGAACACTTGCCGCCTCCTGGATGGGCCGGCCACCAGCTTCCTCCACAGCAGGGTGGTGGCCCCGGCCCTCTTGCTCCTCCACCGGGTATTCCTACTCCGACACGTGGCGTCAACCCTAACTTCATGTCCAATATGATGCCAATGCATGGGAATATTCCACCGCTCGGTGAGCGCCAACCCTTTCCACGTGGTGCAGGCGGCAATGGATCTGCGGGATTCCCGCCTCCCCCAGGTATGATGCCTCCTCCGGGTTACATGAACGGCCCTCCCCCGTCTGGCTTCCCGCCTATGCCACCCAATGCTGAAGCCCTGATGGGTCTTGGCCATGGTGGTCAGGGTCCTTTTGACGGTAACCCCGGTCCACAGGGGCCTCCACATTCCTCTCGGCACCTATTGGATATGTTCGGACAAGTCGGCGCTGGAGACGCCCGGGGCGGCATGGTAGGTCCGGGCCAGTTCAGATAAGCAGATATATGGATATAGCTGGGCTCCTTGCTTGATGCAAAACTAGCGTGGCATATGGTGTGATTATTGCTGGCTCACCAGGCTGCTTTTTTTTTGCCAAATTTGATATGTATCCCAGATTTATGTGTTGCTTTCCCTGGTGCCCTCCGTCTGTGCGTAGCAAGGACTGGCTTTGATTGATTGAAATATCCTGCCATATTCCCCGAGAGTGTCGAAGGAATGCGAATAGGGTTGCTGCCGCAGCTCCATTTCTAGGCTGATCGAAATGAAAGTAGTAGATGGATTGAACAATATCTAGTGAAGTATGTGATCTGACAGGATAGATCGTACACACTATACTTGCTTAACCAGATGACTGGATACTTGCAATCAATCTGTTACTTGAATGAAGGTTTCTATCCGTAAAATTCTCGCTCACTGTTTACTGATATCTTTGATTCTGTTGGGCCAATGTATAAATGATTGGCTGTGAATTCCATAACCCAAGCTGTTCTGGTCAGCGAAGGGCCCTCGAAGACTTGTCAGCTAGTGTTTCATCTTGTTCAGTGAATAGTAGGGAATGGCACTTCGTGATGCCCTGTTTTATGTCTTTTGCACACTATACAACTCCCTTCCACCTACAGCATAGTGCACATATATCACTTCAATATTTCGCGATCAGTATTCCACGATACAAAGTAACTATAGGTTACCATGGCGCCCAATCCAAAGGCAAGTAAAGTTTTTATTCAAATGTGTCTGCTGATCTTTAGACCCCCTTGCTCCATTGTCCCTTTCAGTCACTTTTTACTCCATACCTACAGCTTTCACCACAGCCCTACATTCAACTAAGCGAACCAGGTAAACTTTTCATCTATTCATCTGATCTATACTACTAGAGCGTATCTCTAACAAATAAAAAACCAGAAACCCCACAATAAGCCAGAGACGCAGGGCGTCGACGCTTCAACTTGTAATCGACATCCACGCTTTCTGGATAGTGATGGAGAAAAGAAGCTCATCCGGAGCTCAAATGGGTTAATGCAAAGGGGAATGGCTAACAGATATCTTCTACGCAGCTTGGCGATATGATGGACGAGGTCGACTTCGAGCTCTGCTTGGACATCGATCAATATGTGAGTGCTTTCTCTTAGTTCATATTCGATACAGATCATACGAAATCTCGAATCTAGAGAAACTTCTATTTTTTTTATCAAGGAAGAATAACGAGAGAAAAAAAACCAACAGGTAACCGCCTCTTGCTGCGAGTCAAAGCGCCTATCTACCCAGTCCGCCACAGACTCAATCAAGCACGACAACATCCAAACAGCGACAATTCCCAACTCCAAAGTCCGCAAGCACGGGGAACTAGACTCAGCCTCTGACATTGATGGGAACATCACCCCAGAACAGCCTCACCACGCACGACCATGCAAGAGACTCAAAACTCTGAATCATTCCGAGTCAGACCTCGAGGATGACCATGATCGCACCTATCTCGACATCGCGATCAAGTGCATCACCCACAACGACCAAGAGATACTCTCTGACGCCGACGACACCGACCCAGAAACTCACAGCTCAACCAGTGCCTCGACCACGGCCATCAATGAAGAAGAGATGGACCTGGACACCGACACGGATGTCGAAGTCCACGCCAACTCGAGCAGCGACGACATAGGCATAAGCTCGGTTCGCTCCTACATCGCTCGTCCCTCCCATTTCTTCGAGATCTACGAAGACCCGGATGACTCGCATCTGGAGAACCATCCCGGTCTTATGTCCAGTTTTACCACCTATTCCTCCCGCGATGAAGATAAGGAGAACATCCTCGATGGCCACCACGAGCAGCAGGAGCAGACACAGGCAATGGGGGTCAATTCGCAGATGTGGATTCGCCAATCTACTAATCGTTTCTCGCATGTGGTTAGTTCCAGATACCAGGGGGTTGATGGGGGCGCGGATACAGATGAGGCGGACACTGATGTTGAAGAGTTTGTGATGGAGGGTGGAGAGGGTGCGAGGGAGGGTGAGATGGAGGATGTGAGGGTGTCGTTTCATTCGTTGGGTGCTGGAGAGGCTCCGTTGCTTCCTCTTGCTTTCCCGTTGCCTTTGAGGATCCCTTCTTCTGCCTTGGTTCAGGGTGGTAGGGCCGATGGCCGGCGTCGTTGCCTTGGACCTAGGCCTGTTGTGCACTTTGAGTGATTACTGATATGTGAGATGCTTTGTTTCCCGGGCATTTCTTGTACAAAACCCCTTGTATTAGCTCTCTCTTTCGTCTCCTTCATTCTGTCGCCCGCGGATTCCATGTACTGTACTTTTATTGCTGGTGTTGTGTGGTTTGTTTCTTCTCTTCAAATGGCCTCCGTGTCTCAGATTGATTTACCGATGGGAAACGAAACATTCCGTGGAAAATACTCATGTCGGGTGAATACCAGGTTGTTCTGACTCAAAATGAGTATTTTACAGCCCTGACTGCCATACTGTATTTACCATGTTGTCTATTTCCGCTGCTAATACTACGTCCATTACTTAGTTACTATTCCTTTCGCTGATTAATGGCCACTGACCGACCAACTTAAAAGATAGCCTCGAGATGAATCAAAAGCGATAGCCAATGAGATGAAGTAAGGCCCAATGTCTTCCGAGTCAGCTTTGATTGTTATCGAATGATGACAGCAAATTTCCAAATAAAGTGGTAATAGTACTGAAAGGCAAGCCCCTTCCCCCCTGCAGAATATGCATCTGCATCGTATGTAATTCGGCACTTGCAGCCGAATATAGCTCGATACTTTATTGATCCTTTGACGATCTCAGGAGCGACACTGGTCACTAGTAAATAAAATCCCTCATTGCCTTTCTCGATCTCCTCTAAACGACGCTTCTTTATTCCGGCCGCCGTGGTTCCCGACTACTTGTGGGGTATTCACTGGCAGTGTGTCCGTAGACATTATGGGGTGACGATCTTCTTCTGCAGAGGTCGATCGACGTGATGGCAATGCCATATTGTTGGTATCTTTGCCTACGATGGATGTAGACATCCTCCCTCAGAAAACGGTCGGAAAAGTCCCGTGATGTCAGTGATATAAAGTGCATGTATGTGTTTACGCTATGAAGCTGCTCAGTAAATACTGAAGTAGAGGTTGAAAGGGTTGTAGGGGATGGACGAGGTAATTAAAGATCAGTAAGAAGTGGTGTATATGCCCAAGAGTTGAGGAGAGATTAAATGTATATGCTTAGATGGAATGCAAGGGTATAGATAGGATGTGAGATGAAAGGAATATGTGAAAGTTATTGTAAGGTTGCAGTAAAGCAGGAAGATGAGATGAGGCATCAGAAAGAAGAAGTAGAGGAGAGAAGCACTATGAGAGGGCAGTGAGGCCTGAGTAACGAATGCTCAGTTTATAGTATTAGACAAGGTATCATAAAGTGAATCTAAGACGGCACCGAAAAACACTGATTAAAAGCAGCTAGTGAAGCGACGCAATATCATCTGATTAAAACATGTATGGTCAAATGGGAATCTCTTCTAAGGCGAACACAAAAACGTGAAAGATTATTGGAAAGGGGCGGGAGGAGGAAGAAAGTGTTGCAAATAATGCAAGATGCTCCCCTCTCAAGTGATCGGTGTTAACTGCCATTCGGTGCGTCGACAGTCCGCCCGAGATCGCTGGTCAATGAGTACACAGACAGATCTGAGAAGCTCTCGTGGGTCGGAGCGGGTAAATTCGTCTTGGTTATCGGCTGTGTGGCACGCTTTCCAACACAGCTGTCAGGTGGAAGGTGAACAGGAGACATCAGATCGCGAGTTTGCCCGGGAAAGAGGCCCTTGTCAAGGTCACTTTGCCACAGCCTGCGTGACGCATCGAATGCCTTGTTAACTAGCCCTCGCCGAAGCTCTTCATATTCTTCAAATAATGCGATCAGCTGGCAGTCGGGGTTCTGGGCCAAGAGTTTGGAAAATATGATCGCGTCCTCTACAGCATACGCCGCCGATTCATCGCGCGGAGGCATCTGTATTTTTATTAGTCTTGTGACAAACATAATGCCGTTGTAAATGAAGGAACTTACTGCGTGCGCGGCATCGCCGAGTAAAAGTATCCGATCTGTGTGCCATTTCCCTCGTTGGCGAACCTGATACACAGGGTATAGCATCCAATCCTCGGTTCGGTCAATGATCTCGCGGATGTACGGTAGGCTTGACATGCCGAACTGCGCCCGGACCAGGTAACGCATTGACATCCTCATGTTCTTCTGAGCCGCCAGGTCCGTTCCCGACATTGCTTGATATTTCTCGATCAGGTGTTCACTCACGCGGACGATTGCCGCCACAAAGAGCTTCTCGTGTTTTGCGTCGCAGTAGCTCGTCAGGAGCGAGCTATGCCGGGCGAGATGTACCGCGGTTTGAGTGAAGGGCATCGATGCGGTAAAGTTCCGGGCGTCGGCCATGCTTTGTATGAAAGAGACACCAGTATATTCAGATCGGTTGCCAGGATCTACGATTTTCGTCCGTGTCGCCGAGTGAACCCCATCGCATCCCAAAACCAAGTCCCCCGTGGCGGTTGAACCGTCTTCGAAGTGCAACGTGACATTCTCCGGTGTTGTGCTTCCTCCGACTAGCTTTTTATCGTAGTGAACCGACACATTCGGCAGCTTGCGAGCCACTGCCAGCATGGCCTCCGACAAAGCGCTGCGCAACACCCGACGACCCTTATAGCCACCGTAACCATGTCCGTTCTCGTCGGTAAATCGGAGGGGGCCCAAACGGCGACCGGCACGCACGGAAAATAGATCAATGGCATCTACTTCAATACCAGCCTGGTCGCCCATCTGATTCAACTCGGTTAAGACTCCTAGCTCGTCGAGATACCTCTGAGCGACCGGCGTTAAACTGATGGCGCCGCCCGACGTGGTGAGCTCAGATGCGCCATCATACACTGTGATTTTCAACCCAGGAATAACGGGGGCGAGCTCGTTGGAGAGGGCAATGGCACTGGCGAGACCAGCAATGCCGGCACCGACGACGAGAATATCGCTCGGCATTGTGGGGAACCCGTTGTGCTTCGTTCTTTGCTCGTAAAGGCCGACAGACACACTGGCGTCGGAAAGTGGTAGGAAAAGAGGGTCAGAGCGAGGATAAATCGGTCGGAGAGGTCACACAGGGGCAGTGATTTGCCCTGTAGTTCGGTTCATGATGTTTCGTTGTATGCACATCGTTGCACTGGTCAATGGTTTAGTGTCAATTTAATTTAATTTTTTCCTTCATTTTAATTTTCTTTTTTGTTTCTGTCTTTTTTTTTTTTGCCGCGGTTCCATCTTTTCCCATTCCGGATTGGGATGTTCTCCGCGCCGGCCGAAAGCTCTGTTAATTCGGGCGATCGGTTAAACGATGCCGGCAAGCAGAGCCAATCAAGGGTTCACATTGCCACCCCTCAAGTGTCATGTCCAACGTGAAGAAGTTGGCGTTCCATGGATCCTCCGAAAACTCCTCTGATTGGCAGCCCCCGGCATAAGCTTATAGCGCCCGGGGGCAAAAATCGGCGGGTCTAGACATACAATTTCCTTTCTTCACGGAACCAACCGATCGTTTTGATCTATATCTCACCTATTAAGCATCATGTGGTCTTAGTATTGGCAGGAGGCATCTGGAGAGCGAAGCGTTGGGAACTGTATCTGTTTGAATTAGGGATTATTCATCATGATCCAGGATCGCTAACGTCAATACACTACATGATATGTACAGAAAGTCACGCTTGCCGAGGCACGTGTGTTTTTAGGAAATGATTCCCCCATGGAATCTGAAACTCTCAACAGCGAAGGTTTAATCATCGTTCAGGGTGTATTTCCATATTCCATTCGGCAGCAGCGCTTGCCGCAATGTCTCCAGCTTCTTTTTCAACATTACTGTCTCCGCCTCCAACTCGCCGATATAATTAACGGCATCGGTCAGAACTGCCATCTTCTTAGAAGCATGCTTCCTTTGACAGTAGAAGCGGGGCCTGCCACTTCCAACCCCTCGTGTGTAATAGCCTTGCAGCGATGACTCAAGTGCAGTAAAATTCTTACTGAGGTTCTCCCGATAGCGTTTTTCAATTCTGTTATGTGCTGAGCGTCGGGATGAAGGATGCGCTGGGCCTTCATGAGGAATGGAACTGGGCGAACCAGATGGGGAAGATGGGAGCGGCGATAACGAGGCGACGGTTGAAGTCGAGGCAGAGCAATGAGATTGTGGGGGCGATGTGCGGGTCGTAGAGGAGTGTTTCGACGTGTTCTGTATTGAATCTTTTTTGAGTGGCGGTAGCACGGGCGCGTCCTCAAACTGGCTGGGCGCCGCGAATGTGTGCTTCAGAGATGTCCAATTCTCGTACGCTTCCCACGGGAGAAGGTCTGCGGGAGATGGCACAGAAGATGGAGACCATTGTGGCAAGTAGCAGGGAGAATCGAGGGTATCTTGAGAATTTGGCTGCATAATCATTAGATCATGGACTGACTAGGTGACAGGGTGTCTTTCCCTCAGGGTACTTACTCGTCGATGAGGGTTGGCAGGCAGTGGCTCAATGGTCGTATCAAACGCAGACATCGGCGCCACCTCGGCGTCTGCACCAATTAAATTATCCCATGCATAGGGAAGATCTTGGTACTGGAGTTTCCACAGATGTGCTGAAGTTGCGGGCATTTTGCGTTGGGTAACTTGGGTTGGACCGGCGGATAGTTGGGGGTACCGAACCAAAGGAGAGAGGGTTCAACAGCTTTAAATAAACCCGAGGCGTTTCGGAATAAGCGCCACAGGTATCTAGGATGCAGAGGATTGTGCCATATGAGTTAGACAGGTCAATGCCAGGATTGATCTCCGACATTAGGGACTTTTTTCTTCTTTTCTTTTCGTGCGATCCTTGTAGAAAATGACCTCATGCGACACTGTCTGGACCGCGAAACTTTGCGCTCGGCTCCGACTCGGCATTAGCAGGGTTTCGGTGCTTAAGCCTCTTTTCGTCCCCGATAGCCCTAAGTTACAAATTTAATTCGTGGCATTGAAGCCTGCTACAGGATTGATTGCTGAGTAGCCGCTACCTACTTCAGTGATGAGAATGGCAGGTTGCTTTGCGGTGTCGTTATACGCACCTCTATTTCTCCGATATAATTTTCCTACCTGGTCATTACTCTAACCCCGCTCTATCACAATAATGTGCTAGTGACCCTGGCGGAGCTATGATTAATATTCAAAAGTAGGTAGGACGAATGAGAGGCATGATAATAATACATAATAAGGGAATAGATGAATAAATAAGTAGATAAAAAGTACGCTGTTCTGTGGGGGACTGGGAGTGAAACGCTGCATTGCAACCATCCACTATGTCCATTAGCGCTGTCACTGATAAGGGTGGCAAGATGACCCCTGTCGAATATTCTTTTCTAGCGCGAGCGATTGTATATTCTAGACTGATGGCCAGATCAACGGGCGATCATCTTTGCAGCGAAAAGCATTATCGTTCAGGCTTAGTCCATCCATTGGGTGCAGATCGCCCAGTTTGCTGGTCTGTGTTCCTAGACACTTTGCGGAGAACAGACCACGATGTCTGTTGAACACGTTGCAGGACTTCTGTCGAATAACTCGGTGCTTGTACATCAAATCATGAACCCGCCCAGGGTATCGCGAAAAAGGCTTCGAGTAACCGTCTGAGATTATCATGATGTCAACCCACATTGTGCGACATTTCCGGAGCGACAAGCTATCGATAGGCTCGGAATTGACCAAATGCTTGTTTAGGGAGGGACATGATCCTTCGCCCCGTGCATGGCGTCATAAATGATCGCTATCAGTGAAGATCCTAATTATCAGTTACAAGTGGTCAATTAATGAAGAGTCAGAAAGAAATTGAGTTTGTCTCTTAGCGGTGTGCTTCGCCCACGTGCGCAGCGCACGAGAATTGAGGGGTTTCTTTTCTTTTTAGGCTACTACTAGTAGTAGTAAGCAACTGAACTCAACAATACCCCTCGCCCTTTTTTTTATATTAATATTTTTTTCTCCATTAGACTTCTTTCCAAGAATTTTTCGCACTCAATTTCAATTACACTACGGCCGTTGCAATGAACGTCTTCCAAGAACAACGAGGAATGATCTCTCTTTTCGCCTCCGAAGGCCAAAGAGAGGGGGCCATTATTGCCGTCGTCCTCGAAGAACTCAAGTGGGTCCCCTGAACCATAACAATCCCTATGAATCCTGGCTAATTGCCTCTGTTTCAGACTCCCCTATCGCCTTCATCTGGTCGAAAAACCAGAAGATATTGATGCGAAAAGTCTCCCGGTGCTCAGAAACATTCAAAGCGACGGCGAGTCCATCGATCGTTCCGGGTTCCACGATGTTGTGTCGTACCTGATTGCGCGCTATGACACAGCTCACGAGGTGTCCTATAAGAAGGGCTCCAAGGAGGATGATGAGGTCAACAGATTAGTTGCATCCTTAACTGAGCCCAATGCAGCCCATCCGGAAGAGCACCGCTTCGATCTCGATGCAAAGGATGGCATCCCCTTCGCCAGAAAGGCTATCAGCCTGTATCTTCACCTTGAGCAGCATCTGCAGAAGTCGCACAGTAACTACCTGGTGGGCAAGAAGTGGTGCGCTATTTCATTATACACCCCTTTGGTATTGCGTCCATATGAAGCTAACCATGTGCAGCACCCTTGCGGATCTCCTCCATCTCCCCTACGTGGCTGCCGCAGGCTCAGCTGGCCTCGACCTTGAGAGGTTCCCGGAGCTGACAATATGGTACGATCGGGTTTATCAGCGTCCGGCAGTGCAGAAAGGCTTCGCTGCTGTTCATCTGAAGATCCGTGGATAGAACAGCCCTTCTATCACCAATTGATCACGCCATTGGTTAGGCCAGCTGACCGAGATTGAAGTGATGTGTAATGGACTTGTCGCTCCTTTACTTTCCTTAATTGTATCCACTGTTCACGCTTCCTGTATAGAGTAGTGTATGTTATAGATATATACTGGGTTGTTATAGATCAAGATCAGCGATTCGTACATTCCATCGGCTCCAATTCTAGACCACTAATGATTCCTCAACGAAAACAAATTGCTCGGCAAGTCAATAAGTACTTTATTAACACCCTGCAATATAATCGTACGTTACAGATATGCTCGTGTGAGACGCACCTCAACCACCCAAGAGTCTAGAATCACGCTGCATGCATGAATGGTTGCGGAGCAATATCCACCCTATAAAAATAGTAAGTGCGGGGAGAGGGCATGTGACTTCGGTTGCCTCTTATGTAGCATAAAGTAATCATAATGATGATATCACTGTCAGACTCGCTGGTTCTTGACTAAAATATGACAGAATTCACTTGGCTTCCCTGTGCGGCCAACTATGGTCAGCCAAAGAGATTACTAGTAGTTGCCCTCGCCATGTGTCCAATCGCCTGACTCTCGCCTCACTGGTCGGGACACCCGTGCTTTCCCGTACGGTCGTACGAGATCTTCCGTCCGGCTGATTCACTTTATAGATAAATGCAAGCCCCAAGCAGCTACAATGTTGGATAATACAGCCGCTGTAAACTGAGTATCAATCTACAACTACATACCATTCAGCATGTGTATCGCCTTCTTTTCCACCGCTCATCCCCAATATCGCCTCATCGTGTGCAACAACCGAGATGTACGTATTCTGCACGCTTCATAGACCTTGGCAATATCCAATACTGATCACATCACAGGAGTTCCTCCACCGGCCAACATCTCGTGCAGACTGGTGGCCGTCCCCTCATTCTCATGTCCTCAGCGCTCGAGATCTTGTGCGCCCCATCCATCCCACCTGGCTGGGTATCACAAAACAAGGCCGCATCGCCGTGCTGACAAACTACCATGAAGACACCTGTGCAAAAGCCGTCGGGAAATACAGCCGTGGTGAGGTCGTCAACAGCTGGCTCGCGTCATCGCCGGATAACGCGCAAACCACGCAAGAGTTCGTGAACCAATGGACCACCAACGGGGAGTTAGCAAATATCGGTGGATTTAACCTCGTGTGTGGAAATGTTATGGAGCCGCTGGCGATTTTGGCCAGCCGGGCGTCAGAGACGGAACCGACCCTTTGGATCGCGGACAAACCGGGACAAACGGTCGGGTTGAGCAATACGGACTACGATGATCGAACTTGGCCTAAGGTTGAGAAGGGGGAAGACGCGCTTGTTGATGCGATTGCGGGGCATGTTCAGAATCAAGAAAGCGAGGACGCTTTGATTGTGAGGCTGTTGGATATGCTTAGTCTGGATACGCTACCTCGATTAAACAACAATGCTGGTGTCCAGGAATACATCCCGCACCTTCCGCAGAGTGTTTTTATTCCGCCTATCGGCTGTGATAAACAGGCGCGGGATGAAGCAGAGCTACCAGCTAAGCAAGACAAGAGGGAGGAGAGTCCAGTCCTACCGTCTACTCCCGAGGGGACACCCAATCGTGCATACCTGGAGGGTCTATATGCGACACAGAAGCAGACGGTCATTCTGGTGGGGTTCGATGGGCGAGTCCGGTTCTTTGAACGTACATTGTACGACGATGATGCTCAGCCAGTCTCTATAGAGGCTCGCGACCGGTCATTTGAGTTCCGGGTTGAAAAGTAAACGCCATACCAGGAGTTTCGGTTTCGCACGATTCTAGTTCATCCATGTATATTTAGAGGGTATTGTGGCGTTTTGGGGACATCTCTCTCAAGCCATAAAGTCTAATGATCCAGTCTATTGGCACAACGGTCATTGAATAGTTTCTATCGGAGCATTAATTTTTGGGCGCGATTCCCAAGTCAAGGGTATCACGCCGTCGGTCACGTTGTCTTCATTTCGGACACAGGAATCCATCGGCATACCGATACCCCATGACGCGGCGAGCTTAGATTAGAGTCGCATGTTGTGTGGGTTCATTGTGGAGCACTGATTGACACCAACGGGCCATAACTAGTCTATGCCCCATGGGTGATTACTGTCGTTATCAGTGTGCGTACTGTGTAGAAATCGCCTCGGATTTTAGCGTCCTTCGGGTCCCATATTTGCCCGTAATATAGCGCCAGCGTTTGTACTCGTCACACACAGTCTTCCGTAATAAGTCGAAGGATCAATGCCCAGATCGAGGGGTCCAGACAAATGACAAGGTTTTGTATGCCGAAAGGGTTAGACAATTGGGGGTTCCGGAAAGGTTCGGAGGTCCCCGTCCGCAGCTACACTAATGAATATCTTCTACGCAGCTACGCCGTTCCTGATCCCCTGTCATGTTGTTTTCCTTTTTCTTGATTTAGCGTGGCAAATTGTGCTGTGATCCCCACTGAGTCCTAGTCATGAGTGAATGCGAACACTTGGGTGGTTCACTATCACAAACAGGACAATGATTAGCTTAGGCATCTTTCATTCATTCGCTTGTCCCACGTCTGCCATTGCCCGAGTACCACATCGGACCATATTGGCCTGTGAGAACAAAGGGAATCCCACTGCCATCAGCCCATCACGGGATGTGGGATCAGGCACAGCAGTATGCGGAGATTTCATATCTTACCTTGTTTTCCATCCCGGATAAAAGTCAGTCATCTTGCTGCCTCCAAGGATCTGTTGTCCAGTTTATCACAACCTCATTGTATTAGTATTGACATCACTCACACCTATAATTTCTTGTGATCTTTGACTAGATCTACACCATGACCAACTCCATACTAGATAGTTATTCTTCAAGACGCAAACCCCGCCGCATTGGCATCCTGACATCAGGAGGGGATGCTCCGGGAATGAATGGAGCAATCCGCGCAGTCGTCCGCACAGCAATCCAGAACGGCTGTGAAGCATGGGCAATCCACGAAGGCTACGAGGGACTCATCCAGGGCGGTTCAATGATGCATCCTCTGTATTGGGAAGACGTTCGAGGCTTCCTATCGCGTGGAGGGACACTCATTGGCTCTGTGCGCTGTGATCGTTTCCGCGAACGAGAAGGTCGTCTCCAGGCTGCGAGAAACATGGTGCTTTTCGGTATTGACGCCTTAGTCATCTGTGGTGGAGACGGAAGTTTGACCGGGGCAGACCTCTTTCGGTCGGAATGGTCAGAGTTACTCAATGAGCTGGTCTCAACGGGTGTTTTGACTGTGGCACAAGTCGCACCTCATCAGAATCTGAATATTGTTGGACTGCTCGGCTCTATTGACAATGACTTTTCCGGCACGGATGCCACCATTGGATGCTATTCTGCGTTAACACGAATTTGCGAGGCGGTCGATGCAGTGTTTGATACAGCTTCCTCCCATCGCCGAGGCTTCGTCGTCGAAGTTATGGGCCGACACTGTGGCTGGTTGGCGTTGATGGCTGCCATCGCAACTGGGGCAGATTGGTTGTTTATCCCGGAGAGGCCTCCGCGAGATGGCTGGGAAGATGATATGTGCTCGATAATCACCAAGGTACTGCCGTCCTTACTCTTTCTCCTGCTACATCCACCTTGACAGGCTGACATATTAACACATCAATACTAGAATCGTAACCGCGGAAAACGTCGCACTATCGTTATTCTGGCGGAAGGAGCCCAGGACAGCAACTTGGATCGCATTTCGTCGGCTGCCGTGAAAGATGTCCTTAGCAAGCGTCTAGGGCTCGATACCCGCGTCACCGTTCTGGGGCACATCCAACGAGGCGGATCCCCGTGTGCATATGACCGCTGGCTGTCAACGTTACAAGGCATCCACGCCGTCAAAGCAGTGCTGTCTATGACTCCTGACTCGCCCTCTCCGGTGGTGATTATCCAGGAAAATAGAATCAAAACCTCGTCTCTGGCTGAAACTGTTGCGCTGACGAAGGAGGCTAATGCCAGTATGCATGCCAAAGAGTTCGAGAAAGCAGCAACACTTCGGGATCCCGAATTCATGGAATATCATAGCGCGTACCGACATCTGAACACGAGTGATCATCCTAAGATGGTCTTGCCCGAAGATAAGGTATGTTCCTACCAAGCTCAGTTGTGCACGAATTGAGCCTAATGTAGATTACAGCGCATGCGGATTGCCATCATTCACGTCGCGCCCCAGCTGCAGGCATGAATCCAGCCACGCGCGCAGTAGTCGCCTATTGTTTAACTAGAGGACACACCCCAATCGCCATTCACAACGGTTTCCCTGGTCTCTGTCGGCACCATGACGATACCCCTGGCTCGGTTCGTGAAATGCATTGGCTGGAGTCTGGTGACTGGATCAACGATGGCGGGTCTGACATTGGTACCAACGCGGGACTACCGTTAGACGATATCAAAACGACAGCTCAATGCTTTGAGCGGTATAAGTTCGATGCACTCTTCGTTATAGGAGGCTTCGAAGCGTTTACAGCTGTCAGCCAACTACGCAAGGCGCGTGAGCAATATCCTGCTTTCCGGATTCCGCTTGTTCTGCTCCCAGCAAGTATGTCGAATAATGTTCCCGGCACGGAATATTCCCTTGGAAGCGATACCAGCCTTAACACACTTGTTTATTTCTGCGATGTCGTCCGGCAATCTGCGTCCTCGTCCGGGCACAGCGTGTTTGTTGTTGAAGCGCAAGGGGCCGAGTACCAGGCGACAGCTGCTGCACTGGCCGCGGGAGCGATGACCGTGTATACGCCTGATCGAGGAATAACTCTCCAGAGCCTCTCTAACGACATTGAGTACCTCCGCAAACAGTTCTTAAAGGATCACGGCGCCAATCGTTCGGGCAAGCTGATCATCCGCAATGACCAGACGTCCACCATATACAGTACAACAGAGATTGCAAATATTATCAAACACGAAGCCAAGAATCGCTTTGATGCGCAGGGCGTGGTGCCAGGGCACTTCCAACAGGGTGGCAAAGTCTCACCCATCGACCGTATTCGCGCGTTTCGGTTAGCCGTCAAGTGCATGGAACATTTGGAGACTTTCGCAGGTCAATCACCGGATGAGATCACGAACGACGAGAACTCAGCTACGGTGATCAGCATCAAGCAGTCTCGTATCCTTTTGCTGCCGATGGGAGGTCCTACCGGGGTTGAAGCTACCGATACTGATTGGAAGCGACAGCGGCCGAAGACTCAGAACTGGTTGGAGATCCAGGAAGCTGTGGACTCCTTGTCGGGGCGCTCGTCCGTGTGTGCAATCCCGAACTGAGAGGTTTACACTGCTGTTTCTTTCATAGTCTAATGTTTACGAAGAGGTTTGCAATTACAATCCCGCTAATACATCAATGATGAAACCCTATTGCCGTATTGTCCTAACTCAAATGAATTGACATATTTTTCAAAGACTTATACAATGTACCGCTCAATGCGAACGCCAAGTTTAACGTTTTTGCCATCAGTCTTTAAACCATTAAAAGCACATTCCGATCCAGCCAAAACGCCAACCCAAGAAACCAAGAGACACAAATTCCCATGGAAAATACAAGCATAACCTCATAACTCATAGTCATCCTATTCCATCCTTAGAACCACTAAACCCGCTCCTCCCTCAACCTTTTCGAGCTCCTCCTCCGCCGCCGCCCCCTCCCCTCCAACTCGCTCCCCCCAACACATCTCGTCTCCACCACCTCTTTTGTCCGAAGTACCCCCAATCCCCCATCCCCAACTCCATTTCCTTTCACACCGGCGGAACTATTAGAAGAAGAAAGTTTACTCCTCCCAACAGCATACTTCGCCTTCCTCTCCGTACGTAGAAGCTCCACCCCCCGCACCAGATTCTGATACATCTTATCCCCCGCGGCGCGATTCACCGACGCATACCCGACGACATGACGTAGGTCGGGCTCTGGCCGGGCAGACTCCTGCTTGATTTTCGATAAGGAGAGTCTGCTGAGTGTGTATTCAAGGGGCTCGTGCGTTGCGTAAGGGAAAGTGGCTGTGCTGCGTTGTTGGCGTAGGGGGGTGGTGTTTAGGGCTCGGGTCAAGTTTTTTGTGAAGCTCATTTTGCTCCGTCTCTGCCTCTTGGCGTTGTGATTGTAGTGTAGTTGTAGTGATGGTCTTATCGATGACCGAATGAATAACTCTTTGATCGGTAAACGTATAGTAGTATAGTATAGAGGTACAGGTCAAGATAAACCATATACTGTATACACACAAGAAAATAGATAGCAGTGGATATGGAAGTAGTAGATGTAGCCGTGAATATGAACAAGACTAGTAATGTATTGGACAGCAACCCTGCCGACCCCATCCTTATGAAGCAAAACCACCTCCCTCAACGCACCACCTATCCCCTCTCAACTCACACCCAGTGACGAAAGTTGGACTCCAGGAACGCGATCATCCGGTGTGGCGATCCCGGTCCTGTGACCCGTGATCAGGCCACGGAAAGCCCTAACCGGGTGCGGTGTGAGCCAATCAGGCGTCCGTGGCTTAGGCGATCATCGCGCTGATCGTACGTTATGATGCAAAAGCGGTGTTGTTGAGGAGGAGTGAATTTTAGGGGGACTTGTGATCTCTTTTTTGGGGTTGTTTTGTGATGGTATCACTTGGTGAGGGTTTTTTTGGGTTGTGAGTTTGAGTTTCTTTGGAGGGGGTTACGGCGTGTTCCGTGTGCTAATCCTATCTGTTTTTATGCATTGAGTTTTGGGTATGATGTTATACCCTGAGGGGTTTGGAGATCTTGTCTTGTGGCAAGGGGGTCTAGTAACTAGTCCTTCTATTCTATGGTGATTGCATGCAGAACATATCATACAGATATAATAAGTATACTACATCAAGTTCCGGTGGTAAAATCACTACCATGCCGGAATTGAAATCATCATCAACGACAACCCGGAAAAACAGGATCCACGGCTGCACGGCAGAAAATTGAATTCACTTATTTGGCCAATTGCACCCGTCGTATTACCGTGGCTCTGCTGGGGTCGGATCGCCTCCTGTGGGTATAGTGATATGGTCGGTTTCGGAATTGGTCCTGAACGAAAAGGGACGTGGAACGGGTGGTCTTGTTCTTCGTTGTACCCCGCTTTGGCTTGCAAAGGGTCTCTTGTCCTGAGAGCGAGGGCAGCGGTCCCTTGGTTCTGACGTGTGAAGCATAGGGTGAACTTGGGCTAGCTAGGGGTTGGTTGGGTTGCACAGTGTAGGGCTAGGTAACGGTTTTATTGTGCTTGGAGTGAGGGTCATTCTGTGCTTATGGATGGTGGAGGGGTCGGTGCCGATAAAGTAATCGTGAAGTGGAGATACATGTCATTGTATTCTTTTTGTGGGGGGGTTGCAATTGAGCGAGTGTTTTTTGTATATGATAACGAAGTCCCGATAGGCGGAACTTGACACTGGTTATATATATAGTGCTCTCGAGACACCACGTCACCGTATATCGCATTGCGAGATGGTTTATCCCAGGGCTAGGAGTGTACGCCCTGATATACATGGCTCACCCGGGCTTCTCGTAGCCCAGCCACCCAGGCGGCGCCCCGTAGCATCGACTCACATACGTGGAAATGACATCCGAGTACGACGTGCGGGGAGAGCTACGCCGGATCTATCGGAGGATGGGTCCAGATCGGACCAGGGATGGAAAGGGAACAATGGGCCATAGGTGACGATCTTATCTTCGGACTTGTCCATGGGCTAGCCAGCGCTTTGGACTCGAGTTCCGTGCCATGATGACACTGTACTCTCGACGACGCGGCACGACAAAGATATACAAAACTGGTTAGCAAGACCGTTATGAGGGTCGCAGGCGCCTAAGTGGTTTCCCGGTGAGGCTGCATGCACACTGAACCGGATCGATAGTGGCTGAATAAGGCAGGAGCAGCGGTCGTGATCGCAAGTCATTTAGTAAGAATGAACGTTATCCTGGTTGCGGCCAGAGCATCGAGCGGCTTGTGGACCGTTTGTCATTGGATAGTTTGCCTGCGATGCTTGACCAGTGAACCCATACTGGTGGGATGTCAGCAGCGTGTCACGTTGATATCGAATCCTTCTGCTTTGCTCGAGTCTTTTGTCCTGCACTCTACCTAAGCTGGCAGGTCACGCTGCATTGTCAATCCTCCACTTACGGAGCCGCGATGGTGGCACAGCATATCGCGAAACGTCAGAGATCATGGCCGATGTACCCGGGCAGAGGACTGAGCTCGAGCCGGTGGCCTTTAATTAGGTGAGCTATCAAGGCCAGGCAGATACTTACCTAGGTACCAATTACCCCGAATCTAGACTTTCTCTTGTGTTGGCTGTTCGCAAGGGAAAGATGGACCCTCGCAAGCTCAAGGCGAACCACAGAGACGGATTGGTGCAATTTGAAACTCAGTATAAGATGCGTCGTTCCAGGTAGTCAGTCCTCAGCGGACTATGTGGCCCCTGCTATTTTTATCCAATGGCGGAGGCGGATCTGCCGCTGCAAAATCGTTGTATGGCTCACTTGGTCACTGAGGTATGGACTGACTCTCTGTATTGGCCTTTTTATTTTTCTTTATAGATTAACGTCTTCCTCTCGTTGGTCTATCTCATCCCTAATGACCTTGGATTGGTGTTGCGTGGCCCGGGGACCCTACCGGTCTATGGAAGACTGAGGCCTAAGGTGATGAGTGTCAGCCTCGCCTATACATCACAGAGATACATAGGCAGCTTCAGATACCTCTGGCTCTGGTACACCTATCGTCACTTCCATCCTCAACACTGTGCTTCCTGCCTGAACTATTGGCCCTAGCTTGCCTTCGCTCCGTGTTCTGTCCATGCCATCCGAGGCCATCTTAACCATGTCATCGTGAGTACTTCCCCATAGTCAGTTTCTGCCTATCAAATAAGCTGACACCTCCTCATAGTGCCCGTACCATCTCCAAGAGGCCACCCAAGCTTCGTGCTGCCTGCAATGAGTGTCATGCCGCTAAGGTAAGCGGGAAAGCACAGATATATTTGCATAGAAACATGAGACATAACTCTCGTCCGTAGGTCCGCTGCTCAGGAGAGAAAACCGGCTGTCAACGCTGCGCTAATCTTAGCCTGAACTGTATCTTCTCGATCTCAAGGATTGGGAAGGTGCCTGGGAAACGAAGCAAAGCCAACCGAGCCGCAGCAGCAGCCGCCGCCGCCGCCGCCGTTACCGCTCCCCCATCATCCACATCGCGCACGTCGCCCTCTCGCCTGGAATCCACAAATGAGGTAATCTCATCCTTTAAGCCATTTTCACACGCTATCAAGGATGAAGGCGGGAAAGGGATGACTCCTTCAGCACGCCATGCCCCGTCCAACTTCGCCGTAGATCCCATAATCACCCCGGTGATGGTGCACGGCTATTCGAGCAGCATGCAATTTTACTCTGGGGATGGCTGTGCACAGGATGGTCTCTCCCTCGCAGACACAGTACCCACTTCAACACACCATATAGCCCATCCTCTGGGTCCCAATATCGACCTGGGCCTCCAAGAACCTGCCAACTTCTGCTGGTCCTCCGACCTGGAGCCCCTCAGTGCCAACAGCCTCCCAACCCCAGGACTAGAAATCTCAGCAAGCAGAGGCTCCCTAAGTCTCGATCGTCGCCTCAGCCACGACTGGGAGATGGAGACGAACGTCGCCAACGGCAGCTGCGACCCCAGTCGATCTTGCACGACCTCGATCCGGCAGCCCGCAACTCCACCTGAGTACCTCGCTGACGAAGGAATATACCCGCTCAGCGCTCTGGCAAACATGGGCCCCGAAACGAGCTACACAATGTACCTCCAACTGCTGCACAACATTGAACAGACACTCCTCATGGGGCGACAGCGCACGAAGGAGAACCATACGCTCGACGCCGTCCTGGCCGCCAACCAGCAGTACCTGACAACTCTCCTACATCTGACCGAGAGCCTCGGTTTCGAGCAGATGTATGACGGCCACCTGCTGTTCACCGTTGCTTTGAGCAAAATCATCACCCTCTTCAGCTTCGGATACCGCGACTTCACACTGCGGTCGGAAGCACATCAGTCCATGGGTTGTGCGGAGCGCCTGATCCGCTTCGGCGTGTTCGAGATAGACTTCATCGAGCAGAAGGCTATCTGCGAGGGCATCTTCCTCAGGGAACTAAAGCGCGCGGGGATGTGTCTGTCCAGATTGATGGACGCGTTGTGTCGGGAGAAATTCCCATATGCCCATGGCCGGCATGAACGGTTATGTGAGGAGATGAAGCAGCATTTGGACCAGTTAACGAGTGCATTGGAGGCGAGCGAGGCATGATATGACCTTTTTGTTTCTCTCCTTTACTTTCTTTTCCCTAATAATCTTCTATATCGATTAATACCGCTTTATACCGAAGGAGATTGGAGATTGATTCGCACAGGTAGCTGGTTCAAAAGTCCTAGTTCGTATACCCTGGAGGAATGGATTTACATAGGTAGTGTCAGGATACACGTCACCACTCATGCATTGTCGTTGTTTTCTTTTCCGATCCCATCCACGTTCAATTGAGCGCAAGTAAGGATATGAGAATGCTCTAGCCCTGGTATATAAATCATTTCTTTAGTATTATCACAGATAACAGGAATGGCTTTGTTAAGACTCACCCACGAACAAATTTTACTCATCGTAAGCTCACCCAATGAAGTAAAACGTATGTGGTCTCGCCAATCAATCCAGTCCAACTATAGTGCTTGGGTCTATTCGTCCTCCGAAAACGGAGCCGTATTCTTGGATTTCCTTGTTGTTTTTTGATCGGGGATAAATGGTCTCATTGTTGCATTTGGTATCGTGTATGAGGTCTTTAATTTGTGTATCTTGGGTTGATGTAAGGGATCGGATGTGATGATGCGAGGGATATATGGAGTGTAAGTCGAATTAGTAGTTGGGTTACGTGAAGGAGACATGATTTTACTCTAGAAAATAAAATGTCACGACACCATTCCGCTGACACTGGATAGCTAGGATGAGATCTATCGAGCGAGGCTTAGAGAGCTGTGTGAATCGTTTCCGTGTAAGTGCACCTTATCGTAGCAGTTTGGAGATACTTCATTATTTACTGTACATCTACAACTGCTAAACATCACTAGCACCTTGATTGAGCGGCGAAAGCCACTTCGAGGAATACAAGAACCACAGATCATATTCAAGACATCAACTAATCAACATCACAGATTCTGTCAAAACGTCCATCGTAATCGCAGCTCATATATAAATTAAGTATTAACAGACCGGTCAGGGCCATCATATCTCAGGGCGCTGCTGAGACCAGCAACGGCCACGTGGGTATCAAACAGAAGGAAAACATTCTTGCCAAGACATGCTCTGATTCGGCAGAATGTGGGTCAGAGTTCAAATGGAGTGACTAGTAGTGGATCTTCTCTTCATAGATAGGCGGAACACCCTTATCCATGTCCCAGTGGATCTTGTTCTTCTCGTCCAACCACGCATCCTCGTCGGTGATGGCAATCACCCGCGAGGTATGCTTTATTTCCTGCTTGCTCACGCCGATTTGATCACGAGGGATCCAAAGAAGAGGTGGCTGGGAGGTGATGGAAGGGTGGAAATATGCGTCGCGTTCAACTTCGGGGGTATAAGTTGTGATAGCCGAGGAATTGGGGACAAAACGCCGCAGCTGGGTGTAGCCATCGTATTTGTCGGGGCGCAACCACTTGGTCAAGAAGTTTACCTTGGGCGCCGGAGCTGGTCCGGTTAGGCCCTTCTCAGCCGAATCAACGTTGGTAACACCGTTGTCAACGCCCTCCTTTCCAGGGGCACTGGCGCCGGCATCATCTGTGTGCTCGCCTTTCTCCTGCATCAGAAGGGCCTCCTCCTCTGTTTCCAGATTCTTTGGGATATAGTTGATGAGAGGATCCAGCGCCTGGTTCAGAGAAATATGGTAGATGACCAGGACAACAAGGGAGATGATCATGAGGATGAGAGGGCCGAGAGCAATTCTGCGAGCACCGGTCGCAATGGCGAAGAGACCAATGAGACAAACATTCAGCAGGTAGCAGCCGACGGTGATATGCTGCAAGGCGCGTGTATAGGCTTTGCCCTGAGTGTCAATGTCCGCATTGGATACATACAACATGTTGTACCGGTAAGCGAAGTAGAACAGGTACAGACCAATGGTCGCGAACCCGAGCACCAAGGGAGCGATACACGAGTAGGTGATAGCTATTCACAAACAGGCGCAATTAGCTGCATTCCATATCGAAACGTGAACAGAGAGTACTTACCGACGACTACCAGGAAGGTGAACGCGGGGTATACCGTTCCCCAGCCTAGACCAGAAAGTGAGGACCAACGAGTGAACATCTTACGGGGGGTATTATCCAACAACGTGCCCAGAACCTTGCCCAGGATTAGACCAGAAATCTGAAGAAGCGCACCAGCGCTGAACGACAACCCCTGCAAGATGATATAAGATATGTAGAAGTTGGAAGCCTGTGGGATCTTCTTAGCCAGGAGCGACGCAGCAGATGTAGGATCGTTGATGATATCCGAGACCACACTAGAAGCGGAAGACGCAATAGTGACAACCAGGAATGTTTGGATGACTTGGAACGCGAAGTAGAAATTCTGGGTGGTCATCTCGACAGCCGCGGCGGTTGGCGCACCACCAAGCTTGGCCATTACTAGAACAACAATGAGTGACCATTCAGAAGTGAACTCTTTGTGGAAGGAACTTACATCGCAGGATGATTGGCACCAGAGCCATCAGTATGGACTGCAGAACAGTAGGTAGAAGACCAGTGATGACACCCCGAATCCAGCTTGGGACATCGTTGATAAACCTAAGAAAAGGGACCTTCTCGGTCAAGAAAGTAATGTTCGAAATGGAACCAACCACGGCCGTGGGAATTGCCCAAAAGACGATGAGGGCGACAACGAATGCGACAGTTGCGAAGTTCCGAATGACGCGTTCCCACCACCGAATACGGAGGTTAGACCAGATAACCTGAGTGGGCTCCAGGCCGATATAGCGGGGAGCCATGTGAAGAGGCAGATTGTGGGCCACTGTGATCGCACGTTAGACCATTCTTGCGACACCATAATAGCAGATATAAAATAGAGCACAGCGAACAAACGTACCAGACTGATAGGCAGACTGAGCATCCGCCTGATGATAGAATTCGACAAAAACCGAGGAAACCAACTTTGCATCGCCAGCTCGGTGCTTGGCCTGCAGCTCTTCGATCTCAGGACCCAGGCGCTCAATTTCAGATCGGGCCCAATTGATCGTATCAACCTTCTTTCCAATGAGTAGTTTGAGTCTGTGCGTGGGCCTCTCGGACGGTTTAATCCAGCGGGCTGCAACTGAGCCCGACTCGTCATTGGGTTCTTCGCTGGGGGTCGGGGGGCCGTCTTCAACAGAACCCTGTTTCTTCATGGCCTTGAGGCGTGCCTTGTTCGCGAGAGTGATAAGCTTTGTTTCCGCAGCCTCGAGCTTCATGGCAGCATCATCACGCTCTTTCACTTTGTCGTCCAATTCGGATGTATCGGTAGAGATCCAGACATTCTTCACTTTGTCAGTACCGAACATTTTGCGAATCTTGTCACGGTTGAGATAGTCCTGAGTAACAGCGGTGAACAGCACGGTCCGAGACGAAAGCCGACTGGCGTAGGCTGGGGAAAGGGCGTAGGCGTGGCGCAAATTGATATAAAAGATACTTTCACGTGTAACGGTATACATGACGAAGCCTTGAAAGAGCGATATGTAAGATTAAATGATCATAAGTGCTTGGAAAATCCCACCAAAAACTTACCAAGGAAGAGCCATGCGACAAAGGCGTGCGCGAAGTAACGCTCATACTTGCTTTCTTCGACGTTGGACATGCTCAGAATATTCAATTGCACATTATTCCCACCTCCAGTAGCATTGATGGGAAACAAGATAGGGAACGTCATGCAGGCGCCCACTAAGCATATCATGGATACCAATTTAAGGAAGCGAATCAAAAGGTAAGCGTCCATCGAATGGTGTTGCAGCACGTATTCATCGGGCAATTTGTACATGTCAATGATCCAACCCCATGGGGTAGTAGAGGTGGGAGGAGTACGCTCCCAAGATTGCAAGGTTCCTAGGTATGTTCGCGGCATATACATCCGGCGCTGACTGCGACGAAGGATCAGGAAGATCAGAACCATCGCTCCGGCCGATATCAAGGCCGGCACAAGAGTTGAGACGAGTGCCGATGCCGTCGGCGGAGTATTGCTGGGGTCATCACTGTCGTCCTGCGTATTGTTAGATGTGCCCACGCCCAGAGCCGATCAAGTTGATCGTTCAGCAGTCGCAACTCACCCGTCGGACGAGGTGATGGAGGCCCCTCAGGCCAACATCGGAGAACGCCATTACGGCTGGGTATAGTTTCTCGTTCCAATGCTGCCCTCGTCGAAGCGCCCAAAAGTTGATGTTTATTCAGGGGATAGGGCAGTCAGGAAGATGCGATAGGCAACTCGCTGCGGGTTTTTGCCGCAATTGAATGAGAGATCGTCGGTATCAGAATCGAGTTGGAATGAGGATTTTGGGAGGGAAAGAAAAATGAAAAATAAGCAAGGTGGATAATGTCTAGAAAAAAGATAAGCGAAAGAAAAGAGGGAAGAGAGTCGTTAGTGTATCAGTCCAGCTGGAGAAAGGGAGATTAGAAAAGAATGATACAAGAGGATCACACCAAAGGTAGACAAGGAGGGGCTGATTTTAATTTTTGTTTTTATTTATTTTGATTTATTTTTTTATTTTTTATTTTTTTTTATTTATTTTTATTTTTTTTTCCTCTTGATTTTCGTTTCCTTTCCTGGCTACGGTGATCCTTCGTCAGGAAAGTCAAAGACGAAAAGGCATGCCAATTGGACTCCCAAGAATGAGAAATCAATGGGGTGGTTCTTCAGGAGGGAGGAGACACTTACGTAGATGCCCCGAGCTGAAAATGCTTTGTACCTTGGGCACACAGCTTTACTGGGGAATCGTTGGTAACTAGTGACAATCGTCGTGGGACCAATGCACACCAGAGCCAGTCAGCACCATAACCTGCGACGAGTGAAACATGGATCTGAGATGCGATCGTGAGGCCGGCGGGAATTTCACTGATCATAAGTACTCCGTAACCGATCAGCTTGTAGCGCTAATTTAAAATTAAATAATTTTAAACACTAAGAACTCTTTGTGGGCTTCCTCCTGTTTCTAATTTTACGGTACCGCAACAAACTGTTTAGCCATAAACTGTCCTCTCAAAAGAGAAGAAGGATCAGCTCAATTCAAAATGTGTGATGGGGAAGAATCACGTCAATGTACGGAGTATAATCTGTCCTATTATACTCCGTACATACCCCGAAGTACTCTTGTGGTAGCCATCAAACCATGCAGGATATGATCGATGATGCCACCCTCGGAAACCTTGAAATCCCACACCAGATAAGAGCAGCTACACTAACGTTTTTTGGGTTCTGAAGTGGATGACTTGGCTCAATAGATCATCTTTAGCGTCAAAAGAAAACTCTCTGTAATTTTTCTTGTTTTTCCCAGAACCAAATGTCCACCCGTTCTCTGTCAATTCAACACAACGTTGTGGCAACACCTCCTGACTCAGGTTCCCAGGTACAGTTTATTACCCCAAACTACACCCATGGGTACCTCAACTACAGGAGGGCCGACCTTGCGTGTTTATGTACCCGGCACCTAGGAACGGGTACCTGTTCCTGTACCTTACCGTACTGGTACCGCTGCCTCGAAGCACAAACCTCAAGGAAGCAGTTGTACTGTACATGTACAAACCATGGTATGTTACGATAAATTAGTCCAGTACCTGCAGTGAAAACAATTTGAAACACATCCATGGGGTGAGTTCTTCAACACCTTTACCTCACTTTTGTCTTGGGGTTCATTTTCCGAAACACTTCCCACAGCCACATTGTATGTACTCCGTACGGGTGTAATCTGGCGTAACAGAACTCGAGCAATCGACTCCGTACTACTACTACCGCTACGTAGTACCATGGTGTGGCTAGTGCTGCTGCCTGTTTGCGTTTTGCCACTGGCCTAAGCTGCACCGATCCAATCAAACCTGTTGCTGATCAAACACCTTCCCGTGTCCTCTGCACCAGCCACACAATTAAAACCCGACTGCATGAAGTCATCCTACCCCGACCGAGTATCCCCGTCCGTGGGATTACGACTATCAATACGAATAACTCAATCAAAAATGATCAAATAACTTTCAAGATAGAACGTCTACGGACAGTTCAAGCCAGTGTCTTACAAACTTTACGGCCCTATCACCTCCTTTAAAAATCGTTCTTACTACTATGTAGTCATGCCTAGTGCGAACCACGAACGCCTCATGGGTACAATGTTGCTCGCTACCCAGTAGCGACAATGAACAGGTCCACAGCATGGTCCACAGCATGGTCCACGCTGCTTCTGACGCTTACACAGTACACGTTCATGGCCTTACCGTGTGACCTACCGTGGCTCCACTGCCTTATCTGGTTGTTTCTTGGATGGACCGATCTTGGCTCGCTTTGCACAGTTCCGATCGGTCAAGCCACACGTCCAGCCTGGTATGCTTTTTAAGGTTGCGTTTGAAACGTCATCTGCCACAGCCACGGTTTGCCTGTTTTTGGCGTAGGAGATCATCGTGATATCATCTTGGGACGAGGGTCTTGGCTTGACTGTGATTGCAGGGGGCTGTTCTTATGGTTCGATGGGGAGTTGGTTTACTGCTTTGATTTTCTAGAGATCAGTCGTTGCCTTCTATAGAAGGTAGGAGAGTCGGGTGGTCGGGTTAGTGGCTGTCTTTCAATGCCTGGTTGCTGGACTTGGTGTGGAGTAAAGCTCATGGAATGCACAAGTGACTTGTCCCATGGAGACGAGTTGTTGGGGAAGACATGAACCCGCTGCACGCAGGGATAGACGGGGTGAATATCATGTGAATGAAGTCTGCCAAGGACTCGCAATGAAATTACTGGGACTAACTGTATTCTGATTTGTTGAAGATATATATATTTCCTTTTCGGACCTCGCTGACTACTAGTATTAGGATAACTAATACCAGTCTTGGAGGCCGGGTGCTCCCAGAGATGGGGGTAATTTATCTCCAGCTTCTCTGCCAGGTGTTACACTTCTCAACAGTCATGAGAATCTCGTCTGGTGTGATGGCATTTCGGTCTCTATACTACGACGAGGCGGCCATGATAGGTGTCTCTGCAGCTGAATGTTTCAAGTTCTTCCCAGAAAGCACGGCATATCCTTAACAATAGTAAGCATAATGTACAGAAAACGCCCCACTGTCTCCTATCCCTCGCGAGAGAAATTCTAGTTCGTACTGGTCTCCGGTCGGTATGCGTAAGACAATACACGCTCCATAGTTATTAAGTGCAGGGTATTTGGGAGCCGTACTGAGGGAAAGTGATGGCTTGGCATCTGCCTTTGTATCAGCTGTAGTATATACAAGAAATTTAATCCAAGAATCAAAGGCTTAGATGAGATAGGCGCACGGCTGCCTGCAAGCCGTCGAAATGTTGTCGCGTTCTGAGAGGTCAGAAGAGTAAATGTACATGAACAAAACAGTAGCCCGGTTTGGGCGTAGCTCAGAGTTCTTCCTGGACCTCTGGCATAGAGCTGTACAATTCACTTTCAAATACATCGATCCCCCGGATCGGTGGAGTGAGCATCAGGAGGCTGAAAAGAATTTCACTGAAAAGGAACTGGAGTTCCGGTCGAAGCTGTTTATACAATTTCAACAGCTCGCTCGTCGACCAACTTCTCTCGGGTTCCTGTAGGTCGGCTTCATATCCTTCGAGTAGGAGGAGCCACACGAAGGACTCGCACGCGGGAAACCTGTCGAGTTCATGATCTTTCACAGTCGCGCGCAGATGGTCAAGAAACCGGCCGGTTTTGCTGGGAGAACCCTGGAAATCCCAGAGGGCGGCTGTGATGTATATCAGAGCCGCAGTACGGGTGAGCTCCTGCGTTGGCGCATTCTTCGTGATAATGTATATGCGTGACTGATGGGGGACATGGGAAGGACGAGGTCCGCTGGACAGCAGCGGAAACAAAGGGCTGTCCATTCGAAATGCAGAGCGACGCTGGGGAACTGACGACAAATACGCATCGGAACTATGTTCTAGCATCAAGTCTTCGGCTCCCCGAAGGAAAGTGACCAGCCATTGCTGGCCATCTCCGGGAACTGCTGGATGAAGCGGCATCAACATAAATTGCACATAATGCAACAGTGCCTCAGCAACACGATGGGATCCCGATCTGGAACGGAGGATCTGGACAGCCTGGTCTACGTATCCTCTAGCGTGCTGCCTGCTGCCGAATCTCTCTTCTTGTATGGCCATCCCCGTCAAAGCCATTGCTAGACTATCAGTATCGATCTCCATGTCGCCCTTCATCACCTGTTCAATGCCCTTTGTGGCTCTCCCTAAGTGCTGTTCCACCTCAGGGCTCCACTTTAAGCCGTATGCCTGTGCCCTCCAACGAGCGCAGTATGCAAGGACAACCGACTGAAAAGGCAGGGGATGGCTGAGGACCGCCCGGAAGACTTGGTCTTTGATGAGTCTAGGCTCGCCTGACCAATATGTCAATCTGTTTGTCCAACAATCCATTAAAATAAAATCCTCTCTTGTGCAAGTTACGGGCAAGCTATCGAAAGGATCTTTTCCGGAGGCGTCAAGTAGGGTGACTGGCGAAACAGAATAGGAAGCAAGTGCAGAACTTTGGGGCCCGGCTGGAATCTGAAACGCCCCTAGGTGTTAGTAAAGCAATTGACGGTGTTGTAGCTCTAATGACGTACTGTGGAGATGTCTTTAGGGGTAATCCCATCCTCAGATCGCCTGTATTCAACGACTTCATTGTCATCGCCACTCAGTAATAACTTTTTCTGCTGCCAAGAGAGATAGCGAAGAGGGCGATGAACTCTCTTATCAGAGTCGCTTCGAGGATGCGTGTGTTTAAGTTGTTTTCGTTTCTCCTGAACATGATGGCGCATAACATGTGCTCGCTTTTCTCGGGAAGAAGAGTTTGAATCGACAAAATAGAAAACTTGATTCTTGGATGGGTCGTCTGAGGTGGGTAGGTGCCTTCGCCTTTTGACCTTCACTGGATGTTGACCGGCATTCTGCGGAGTCGCTGTTGCGAAACTTTCGTGAGCGAAGGAAAGGAAATAGAAACTTGGATAAAAACGCCAACCTTGTTGTTCTGAGCCGGGAGAGAAGTCTTGCGGCGCTGAGCTTGGATCGGAATGTGCCAAATTAACCAAAGGGGGAGTGCCCACGGACATTGCGAGCCGCCTAGTGGCAGTGGACTCAGGCAATCTGACTGACGGGACAAAAGCTAAACCTCCTTAGAGGTGCATACCGGACAAGATCTTTACGAGAAAACCTCCATAGAATGAACCAATTTGTCGGAGGATTTCATTGCAAAGTTGCGGTCGGGGAAGAGAATGACGATTGACGATCGAGATGCGCCGAAGGAATCAGCCATAGTCTATGCTTATCAACGTCCGGCGTAGGATGACCCCGGCATCCCAGTAGGGTTCTTATTAGGGATGAGAGCCAGTGGGGTCGGTACTGAGCACAAGGTCTCGTTGGCGCAGCCCGAAAGTTAGATGTCCAGAACCATCTTTCATTGGCCGTGAGAAGCTTGGGCCCTCCCAAATAAGCACCCTTGTAGTTTCCCATTGGTAGGGAAAAGAAAATACTTTGGGGAGTCCTGGACCTAGCCGCTGTCGGCCACTGGCTTGGCAAGGATCCGCTTCCTTCTTCGCCAACAGGCATGAAGACCTTTCTCCTGAATTGGCTAGTTTGAGGATATTGACTCATGGACTGTCCTGTTTGGGAAATGGATGAGATAAGCATTCCGAAAACCACTTTACACGTCGGACTGCAATAACCTTTCTCCGACGCGTTCGCGTTTCCAACGCGTTTCTGCAAAAAGAAAGTTATTATTGCTCCTTCGATCCACACACACACACACTGCCAGGGCAACTTGAATATAGCTCCCCTCCTGTCACTCACACCCATAATTACACAATTGATTAAGGAACTATCACCCTGTCACGCAATAAGGGGTACGTTCAATTAGCTCTTTCGACCCGACTGTATAGCGGCCTTGCTCTGGCCGCCCTCCACCATGTCGTCCCTTTTCGACGCCGTTCTTCAATCCGAGCTGGACTCGAACGCCGGCACTCGCGACCATCGTCTTCACTCAGATCAACTTCCCAGCTCTCGGCCACATCCGCCCTCGGAAAGTAATGGCCCTATGAGCGATATGCACGCTTTCCCTGACGATCAAGTCGTTGAGTCGAATTCCTCGACCGTGACCCGCCGCCGAAACCCATATGTAAAGGCTCCTCCTCCCTTGGTCGATGTGGCAGGCGAAAAAGTACAGCAGGCCTTCGAGGAATTGCTTGAGACTTACCGGGAGGAACCCACATGGTCTGCGCCGCCTCCCTCTTCCGAAATCCTCAGCGACAAATACTACATTGCTCAAATCCATGGCATGAACAAGCATTCGCTGTCTACACTCTATGTGGATTTTACCCACCTGACCTCGCTGGATAACCCCATCCTAGCGGACGCCATTGTCAACCAATTCTACCGATTCCATCCGTTCCTCACCAAGGGACTGCACAATCTTATTGCGAAATATGAGCCCGACTTTTATACGCACCATCGCAAAGTTGACAAAGTCAACTCAGATGCCGGCACATCGATGATGGGTGGCAATTCAAGCGTTGGTATCTCCGACAAACATGAGATGGGAGAATACGTCCAGGAGCGGACACGGCACCAGCAGACAGATAAATTGTTCTCGCTCGCTTTCTATAACTTGCCTCTTGTTTCACGTTTGCGCCAACTCCGAACCTCACAGATCGGAAAATTGCTCTCCATCTCTGGCACTGTGACACGGACATCTGAGATTCGTCCGGAGTTGTCTCTAGGTACTTTTATCTGTGAGAATTGTAAAACGGTGTGCCCCGATGTTGAACAGACTTTCAAGTATACAGAGCCATCAGAATGCCCGAACCAGTCATGCGGAAACCGCTCTGGTTGGCGTCTAGACATTGGGAAGAGCACTTTTGTCGATTGGCAGAAGGTCAAACTACAAGAATCGTCACATGAGATCCCCACTGGCAGTATGCCCCGTACTATGGATGTCATACTTCGCGGTGAGATGGTCGATCGTGCTAAGGCTGGCGAGCGGTGTATCTTCACCGGCACCTTGATTGTTGTTCCCGACGTCAGCCAGCTGGGACTGCCCGGCGTGCGACCTGAGGCCGTCCGTGATGACTCTGCATTCCGCAGCGGAGATGTTGGTGGTGGAGGACTCACTGGTCTGAAAGCTCTTGGTGCGAGGGATTTGACCTACCGCCTCGCCTTCCTCGCTTGCATGGTCACCCCAGACACCACTACTCCTGGTCAGCAAACCAATCAGCACTTGAATGGGCAGTCTCATAACATTCTCGCTTCCCTCAACCAACTCACTGAGCCTGAAGACAACGAGGACAAAGCCCAGGAGGCGTTTCTTCACACCTTAACACCCTACGAAGTTGAGGACCTAAAAGGACTCGTTCATTCGGACTATATCTATTCTCGGCTCGTGGACTCCATTGCTCCCATGATTTATGGCCACCGTCAGATCAAAAAAGGCTTGCTTCTGCAACTAATTGGCGGAGTCAGCAAACATACAGCACAGGAGAACATGCAGCTCCGTGGTGATATCAACGTATGCATAGTTGGTGATCCCTCGACAAGCAAAAGTCAATTCTTAAAGTAAGTGTTCAAGGTTTATTGTATAGGAACCGGTAACTCACTGCGATTCTAGATACATTTGCTCTTTGCACCCTCGCGCGGTCTACACAAGTGGAAAAGCCTCGTCAGCCGCTGGTCTGACTGCTTCGGTTGTGAAGGATGCCGAGACCGGTGAATTCACTATTGAGGCCGGTGCCCTGATGCTTGCAGTAGGCGTTTCCCTCAGTTCTTCGCTTTCTCTAAACGCAGCTGACGATTCTTTGATACATAGAATGGCGGTGGTATTTGTGCTATTGACGAATTCGATAAGATGGACATCAGTGATCAAGTTGCTATCCATGAAGCTATGGAGCAGCAGACGATCTCGATTGCGAAGGCAGGAATCCATACGACTCTCAACGCACGTGCATCTATCCTCGCCGCAGCTAATCCTATTGGTGGACGATACAACCCCAAGGCCACCCTGCGCGCCAACCTCAACTTCAGTGCTCCTATCATGAGTAGATTCGATTTGTTCTTCGTAATCCGGGATGAGCCCAATGAAACTGTCGATCGCAACTTGGCCGACCATATCGTCAACGTACACATGAACCGCGACGAAGCCGTTCAGCCGGAGTTGAGTACCGAACAGTTACAGCGCTATATTCGATTCGCCCGGACATTCAGGCCGGTCTTCACTGATGAGGCCAAGGCCCTGTTGGTTGAGAAGTACAAGGAGCTCCGTTCTAATGACTCCCAAGGCGGCAATGGCAGGTCTTCGTACCGTATCACCGTGCGCCAGCTGGAGTCTTTGGTTCGTCTCTCCGAAGCTGTTGCCAAGGCTAACTGCGTCGAGGAGATTGTACCGAGGTTCGTGCAAGAAGCGTATGATCTTCTCCGGCAGAGCATTGTCACGGTTGAAAAGGATGATGTAGAAGTCGATGACGATGAAGAGCTTGTCAACGCGGCGGCACGTGATGAGGATCACGAAATGGGTGACGGCGAACGTGACCGAGAAGGCGACAGCCCTATGCGTGAGGACGTGGAAGAGCAGCCAGCACCATCGCGTCCAAGGACTAAGATCACATTCGATAAATACATGAAGATTCTGAACCTCGTTGTGCGCCGAGTCAACGATGATGAGTCTACATCTGGTGAAGGTGTAGAGGAGGAGGATCTCATTGTCTGGTACTTGGAACAGATTGAATCTGAGCTGGAGAACGAGGAAGATCTGCAACGAGAGCGCAGTTTGGCGGTGAAGGTTTTGAGGAGAATGGTCAAGGTTTGTTTCTCTATACAGCCCTATCTGGTTGATTTGCCTGACTAACCGTTAATCTCAGGACAACATCCTCATGCCCATTCGGGGAGAGGGCCTGGTTGATGCAGCCGACGGTGACCAAGAGATCTCCCACCGCACCGTTTACGTTTTGCATCCCAACTGTGCGGTTGATGACATTGTGCTCCCGGATCCTAAGAGCAAGCGGTGATGGTAATAAGCATAGAAGACGGAGTAATACTGATTACGAGTTATGAGGTGTGCTTGTGCATTGTTATTTGGGTTAGATGTGGATATCTCGGATTAGATTAATCGGTTCGGCGTGTACGGGTATAAGGTCACTTATCAGAGCAAACGAACCCTGCCATCTGCCATTCTTTTTTGCAATCTTTGTATCCTAATATGCTAAATATATGGGCGATATACGGAGTACCCGTATTTTACTTTCATATCATCTATGCCGAACCAGCGGTGCTGGGAAAGTGATTTTGATTCAATTGAGCTCGCAAGAAAGCTATGCTCGCTCTTGGTTGCCATTTGATGCGTACCGGTATTCCCTGAGAAGACAGCTTAAAAGGGAGCAACTAGTGATCAGCCTCCCGTCACTGAGTGGAAAGGGGCAGTATCTTTATGCAGAGTCTTCTATTTAGAAGTTCGTGCTTCACACTTCCTTCGTTGCGAATTAGCTAAGTAGAAAGTAAGTAAAGAGTCACAGAGCAATAATTCATAATAAGATATATAATTCTATATACTGTGTATTTAGGCTATGTCTTCCCCACTCAACCAACGGTCCATATCAGCACCAGGTCCAGCCCCTATTCCTTTAATAGCTACCTCTCTTCCCAGAGAGAGAGAGAGAGAGAGAGATATATATATATACCAATAAGGTGAGACCCAGGACCAAAACCACAAAATCCGCTCTACATACACCAAACAACACCAACATAGTTACATAACTAAATATCCCCCCGAATGACACACACGTGAGAATCAGACACGGACATCCTCTCAGCGGTAGCTGCGGGGATAAATCGTAATCATAATCGCAATACTCTATTTCGATCCATAGTGGGGGATGTAATTTTAGCCTTTTAAGTTGGCGCGGGGTTTAACTCCCATCAAGCTCGTGCTTTGTTCCTGTGGTTTCCCTCACTTTGTTTGACATGACATGAGTGAGTGAGTGAAAGGTGGGTAACCGAATCGGGATATTGCATTGCTTCTGGAGAGGTCTGGGAGCGAATGACATTGGTAGGGAGTGTTTGTTGTGGCTATCCTGTGGTAGGACCTCAGGCTCTTACTCTATTTGTTAAGGATTGACTGCAACTCGTACTGAGATTAAGTGATGACTGTCTGGGTACGTCCTCTCTTTCCTCTTTTTATTATTTCTTTTTGGTGTTTAGTTTCTCGACTCGTTTTTATAATCAAATCATATTTGCTAGACAATAGGAATCTCAATTCTGAGTAAGTATAGCTAGCACATATCCAGAAAGTAATAGAGTACAGCATACTAGTACTAAGTACGGAGTACATCCCCCCCCTGTATTCCCCTACGATACCCCGGTACAGTGGTAAACCGTAAACCGTAAACGGTAAACCTCGGCAGAAACAAACTCTCAGGGCCATCTACTACTAGTAGTAGTAACCACTATCCCAGACACAGTAAGACCTGACCTGAGTGACCTTCCTAGTAAGCGACTCGTTCGCCACGAGCAGCACTCACTAATCAATCCCGCAGGATTACGCATTGACGCAGGAGATTCCCTGTTTAGGAAGTCAGTACTTTTGTCTTGCATGAATTAGTGGCTTCCGTTTCGGGTGAAGAATCGGGCGATATGACTCGTTGATGTTGATTGAGTTTTGGTTGTGGGTTGATGTGGCTTTGAGATCTATTCTATGTACTCTGTACGGGACTCCGGAGTGTTTGTAGTAGTATTTCCCATTGTTAAGGGGTTTTGTTTAGGACAAGACAATGAATGCAATACTACTGTTACATTATAGATTCTTTGTCGGGGCTGTTGGTTTGGTTGGTGGGTGGATGTGTATACTACTACTACTACTACTACTACTACTACTTACTACTAGTACTTGCAGTGCAGTGCCATGGAGAACGAGTACTGTATTGTATTGTAGAAAGAAAAACTGGTAAACTGGCAGAGATCGAACAAGCCCGCGCCAATCACTCCCGAAAGAGGATAACCGAGCTTATCCCCGACGCCGGTCGATGAAAGGGGGGTGGGAGACGAGCCTATCAAATCCACCAGACGGCTTTGCTTGCATCCTATGTGTATGGTATGTATGGTATGGTCAGGGTACTTTGGAACTTTGTCCACTGTCAGATCGTGTAATACGAGTAGATGCATGAGTTCCATATGTTATGCTATGTATGTACTTCTGATTTTTTGACTGTGCATATCAGATCAACAATATACTTCTCAAGGAGAAAGGAAAACAAATGATGTCAAATGCCAATGCAAACGCCGCGCTCTCCAGTCCGATATGCTAAACAGGTTCGTCATGAACGAATGAATGTCAATGGGAGAAATTATCAATCGCTCAGGTAGACCAAGGAGAGACCAAACAAGACAAGGAAAAAAAAAGTAGAGAGTGAATCTCGAACCTCAATGAAGGGAGGGGTCAGGTATCATCGCTAAAAACAACTCGAATCAAAGATGCTGCTCCAAGGCACACTCCGCAGCGTAGTACCCAGGGAGACGATTATGCCGCCGCTACGTATTGCATCACGAACACGGTATGTAGTTTCTAAGCCCTCATCATCATTCGTCGGGCTCGGAAGGTAGATAAGTCGATCGATTCTTCGGATTCCGTCCCGTCGTCCACCTCGATCGCTCCAATATCCGATGTCGATATCTTGTTGCTCGCGGGACCAACCGTCAACTGCACAGATTCCACGTGCGGAGCCTCTTTCTCCTTCGCGGCACGTTCCTTTTCCTGTTCCTCCGTGAGACGTCGCACTTCACCCGTGGCCAGTTCGAGCAGCGCCTTGAATTTATCCAGCACCCCCTGTAGTTCTTCCGAGCAGTCACCCACCCGGAGGAATTGGTAAGCCGCAGTCTCACACAAACTATGAGCCAACTCCAGCTGTCGATCCGCCATGTCAAACGGTGAGTTCTTCGCCATCACCCGGGCCTGTGGCGGAGGCCCACGATTCCGGTTGCTGCGGATCTGGGACAGCAACTGATCGTCCGACTCATCCGCAGAAGGAGAAAGCGGTGGGCTGTTCATCCGAGGGGGTCTGTTAAGAGTACTACTCCGCATCGCCCCCATCTGGGACATCCTTCCCCTCCGAATGTTGTTCCTGGCCGTCCCCATAATCCGCACCATTTCCTCCAGCGACTTCTGCGTCTCCCCGTCGTAATGGATCACTAGGTTGTATCGAGTGCTGACAAAAGGGTTCTCCTCGGAGGCTACGGATGGTGCTTCGTCCGTGCCACGCTTTCGAGGGTTAGGGTTCGGGGTCGACGGGTCCTGGGAGGCGGGCTGGGGGGTGTCGGGGCCTTTCTGGATCGGTGCATCTACAGGGGGCGGCGATTGGGTGACGGCATTCCGCAAGTCGTCGGTCCGGATGGAGCACACGGAGCTATTCTTGCGTCGACGTGGTCTCCCCGGTGTGACGGCGAGCTTCTTGTACGCCTCGGCATATTCGGCATGTTTGGCGGCGGTGTGGGTGGCCAGATCAGAGATACGGTTAATCCATGTGGGCAAATTATCGGTGAGGTGGGAGAAGGCCCCCAGGGCGTCCATTCCACCGGCGGGCATGGGGGAAATGGTTCGCTCGGGGTTCGTCAGACCAGGGTAATAATATATGGTTGATTGGTTATGTCGAAGATGCCCTAACGGGGAAGAATATGGCAGGCAAAACCGTGGGTTAGAGAAGAAAAAATCGTGCCGTCGTTCAAGTCGTCAGTCGTCCTAGTGTGCGGAGGATCTGGGGTATAGAAGTAGAGAAAATCCCGGTAGCCGTAGCGGCGTTTGTCACCCGCTTTGGGTCGTAACTACAGTTCCATGGAATGTTGAAGCGTATCTAGGATCCAGGTAGACTAAGTGGGAGACCGAGTGACTGGTGGGGAGCAAATTGAATGAGGGGAATAGAAAGAAAAGTGGTAGAATTTCGAATGGGGGTTGAGGGAGAGACTAGCTAAAGAACATAAAGAAAAGAAGGAATCGAAGGGAAAGGAAAGAAATGCGACCGGACGGGACGAGCGAGACTCAGAGGGAGCCAAGTGGAGACCAAGCAAGTCGTCGTCGCGGATAATACTACGGACTAAGGTACATACGGTACGAGGCGTACGGAAGTATACACGGTATCATGATACGCCCACATTACCATATCGGCGTCTAAAGAAACAGGTGACGTCCCCGAAATGACTGGAGTGAAGCCCGAGCGTGGGTCTGGCCATGCGAATTGCAGCAGCAAGCAATATCGACCCCGTCTTGAGTGTTTCGATGGACCTATCGTACCTGTGTTTGATCCCTCGTCTCCGACCGCTCTCGCCCACTTTCCTGCTAGTGATTTGACCATGGATAGATGGACTGCAGGATAACCCTGATTCAGTCGTGGGTCGGCTGGCAGTAGTATCCACCCTTCGGTAAGTGATCGGGGATGGGGTCTGACTGTACCGTACAAAACCTACCCAAGGCACGACGGTCCCTCCCGCTTCGTTACCGTCCAATAGTCGAGGCCTGACCGGCGGGACCAGAGCTTCAGGCATCCACACCTTTGCCTCCTTGGCACGTCGTTTAATCCATGCTCGATAGCCCATTATTATCATTCTTTAATGCTTGAAACATCATTCCATTTCCTGAACAGTCAGACCTGCCGCTGTCATCCTCACACCCTTGCAACGCGACCGGATCCTCGAAGGAGCGGTGAAGAACCCCTCGTGGACATCTTGGTTATGCATCTAGACAGTTCTTAAGACATGCAGATGGCGTCAGGATCGGTCTGGAGCGGTTGACCAGAATCGTCGTACAAAATTCGATCCCTGGTTACCTCCGTGCGACAGGGACTGACTTCCAGATGCTCTGGAAAGACCCTGGAAGATCGAAAGGCCTTTTTTGTTCTAGAAAACGGGTGTCACTAGGAATGACACGGGGAAATTAAAAATTCCAAAGAAAAAAAAAAAAAGGGGGTAAACGGAGTGATCTCTCACTCCAGTCTCCCATCAAGGTTCCTCTCCCACCATGAAACAAAGAACAATCACCACCGGTTCAGGTACCAGTCTATAATATTGAGTATATCGGCATCTGTTATGATCCACACCGAACGGGAAGCCCGTTAGACTAACCACAGTTGCACTCGGATACGTGATTAATTTAACGTACGTACATACAGAACTAGAGTGGCAGGTCGGGGAGCAAGAAGCCCGAGGCAGCCAATTGAAGGACAGTGGCATGGAGTTTCTCAACGGCTTCTTTACCCAAGTAAGCCCTAAGACGTAACGGCTATTGGCAACGACGGCAACGAATGCCATGTTGGGCGTATGTTCCCGACGCTTCCGTCTCCGCTTTCCAATATTGCCCGACGATCGTCGTGCAATCATTTAACATGGGGCAACGGATGAAGGCGACGAACAAGGCAAAGGGATAGATATCCTTGTTATAATCGCAAAGATGTCTGTTCATGGCATACAGGAAACAAAAACACGCCGTTGCCAAGCGCACTCCTGAAGTTGGCACTAATTCCAAGGCAGTGGCTTGCACCCTTGCACCGCAAGCCATCCTACCGGCCTGAACTCACCCGTTTGAGACGCACGTATGGCACGAGCTATTCGTAGTCGCAAGGTTCTTGGTCCGTTACGACTAATTGGTCACGGAAAATGGACGAGAATCTAGTCTCGGCCCACGACACGAATACATCAGACAATGGTGGTCTTACTGTGTTCGTGGCTCAGATTCATGTTGATCCATGACAACGCATCATCTTCTGTCTGTCACCTGCCATGTAAGCAATTGTCCACTTGGCAACACCGATCCCTCGCTGCTTGCTGCTGCATGCAAACGCAAATCCTGGATACGAACCATGAAGGTTAGGTAAACCTGTGCTGTTCTCAGCAACTGGGCTCTGGGCGCATAATTACAACGAAGAACCGGATGAATTGGAAGCAATAACGCAGCGGACACTGTGTGCGCGCCCCGATGTCGTCGGAGAAATACGGTTTCTGAAGAGCATCCGTAGAGAGTAGTCATTGGTCCTGCGCCGCAGTTACAAATCCTCTATCTGCAATCATGTTCGGAGTACGGAGCACTGGAGACCTTGGTTTTTTGCCACCGTCGTGAATGCAATATCCTATATGCTTGGCCCCATTACGTTGCATGCGTGGCAGGGTTCATCGTGGGCGAATATGGTCGTACGGTCGTTCAACCGATGGCTTACCGCGGTTAAACTTTTTTCTGATGGTTCTGAAGAAATGTTCAGGTTGACTAGCATCTGACCTGTCAGAGTACAATCAGGACAGTCAGCGGAAATATACTGTAGAAGATCCTGCTATGCGGAGCAATTTGCACAGTAAGACAGACAGAAGGTGTAAAACGGTTTCGTCCCTAGATTTTATGCACGTGGTGTTATATAGTATCAGCATAGGTAGTATCTGTATTGTGTACTACTATACTACTACTACTAGAACTACTAGCAGTATGATGCTGCTTGGTCAACAGCACGAATGTGCATGTGACCAAGAGGCTGTCAACAAATAAGCCAAAGGCGCAGACGACTGTTTCTAATCGTGGCGTGCAGGGTAACCCCGGACTATGAGTACTAGTACGTCTTGCCCCCCTGTGGCCGTAAATACGTGTCACTTTTGTGGTCTGCATTCTGCAGGTTGGGGCCTATCGCTTGTTCTTTCCTTTTTCTTCAGCCTTCGGAAGCTAAATCCGCGACCCATGTGCAAAATAATCTTCTGCTCCGGTTGTTGTTGCTTAACTGCCTTTAGCTCTTGACTCAACCGAGTGTAAAAGTAGGCCCCTGTTTCCGGACTACCTACCAAGTCATATGCTTCACGGCTGTGATGCCTTAAACCAACTTGTCAGCTGGGTGCAGGCTTGTGATATCACAGTAAACATATCCCACTCTGGTTCTTGCTATATTATATGATTTTAATAATCTGACAGGTAGCTAACATCGCATGGCGCATTGTGTACAGCTGGAGAATTCTACACATGACCGCAGCGTGCATATTATCGCGTCAACTGGGAACGAGCTGAAGATGTAACTAGCGGGATGGAAGTCGATGGCAGGTGAAACGTTGCAAGCCTGCAATCTCTCAGCGAAACACCATTGGGACAGGTGCCCCCCTCGCCTCAGCTCGTCTATTGGAAGCCGTCGTCCTGGTCCAAGCAAGTAAGGGTCTAGACCAACTTCTAGCACAGAGTACATCTGAAAACGTGCCATCGCCGGCTGTGATGTTGTGTATATAAAGATGCTACTCGTCGGCATGATCATCTCTATCCATCCTTCGATTCGGCCCGGCTTAGGAAAGCTGGACCTCTGGACAAGGTAAAAGAACTACAGAAGGCCTTCAGGAGTATCCCTAGCTGACTGCAGATACCAGTCAGATCCTTGAGATCGCGACGTACACTTTAGTACCACACAGTTGACCACGAACCCAAATGGCCGAAGCTACTGGTTAGTGTACTTCTACCCGCCTGGAGTACAACTACTTAGGTAATCCAGGACAAACTTTCGACGCTGACCGCGGCCAATATTGGAGCGGCGAGATGGAAGCAGGCACTGCCAAGATCACTCGGTACCAGGATGGGAGACCTACGCGGTTTACCTTCAAGAGACCGTTCCAGAAGACCCCACATGTTCAATTCACTCCTGACTTTGGTGACAACCCATCGGGAGAATTCAGACAGTCTTGGCTTTACTTCCTGGGCCAGGGAAAGCCGGCGGTCGATAAGGAAGGCTTTACCGTGGGGTGCTTCACGGATGTTGGACGTGAGCTGACCTTCCGGTACACTGCCATTGAGATACGTGAGAGGTTCTGAGCGTCTAGTAACTTTGGTTGTGGAGCGTGTGATGGGATAAACTGGAAGGTTGATTGTAAATAGCCCAGTTATGTGAAATATTCTATGAAAGTACTATTTTACTTTGACATCTTCCCTGGCATAATTCTCCTACGTTCAGTTGGACACCCCTGGACATATGTAGATGGAAAAGATCCCCTAAAGCACCAAGAACTGCCCTCGGCCCAAATAGGTAGTATGCTAACACAGAACCATTATTCATGAAAAGAGGACCTGGTTGCTTACTGGACTTTGACCATACACTAGCTAACGTTGCCGCTTGCATCCGACGACACGGAAGGTCCGAGATTGCAGGATATTCAGGTGCCTGGGCTCTAGGTTCACGAGATTGATGTGACTGAGCATGACCAGTGCAGATAATTATACTGCCAAGAGAATCAATGTCGATCTAGAAAATTGGTCCAAGTGCGAGGACTTCCTCAATATCATTCAGTTGAGTGACTTGTGTGGGTAGCCTCACATTGACAAGCGGTGGCGCTGGAGGAGAGGAAAGTAAAACTATTCAGCTTGGTGCTATGTACAGAGTATCTATTGCAAGCCGCGCAGCTAGTCCTGACTTTCTATGAACTATTTGCTGAGAGGTTTGGCCTGTCCTGATGACTCCAACAGCTTGGCGGCGTGATCAATCGCGTACATGTAACCAGCCACCCCGAAACCCATAATAAAAGCGGATGCCTTATCTGTCAGATAACTGTGGTGTCGGAACTCTTCTCGTGTGTGCGTATTCGTAATATGGATTTCTATGAAAGGGATGTCGACCGCTAGCAGGGCATCGCGGAGGGCCACACTGGTATGAGTAAATCCGGCCGGGTTGATCACAATGACCCCGACGTTTCCCCTGGCGGCATGGATACGCTCGATGAGGGCGCCTTCATGGTTGGACTGGAAAGTTTCCAGTTGCACTCCGAGGCTTGTAGCTTGCTCTTCGGCAGACGATACAACGTCCGCCAGGGTTGCAGACCCATAGATGTGAGGTTCGCGGGTGCCGAGAAGATTCAGATTGGGGCCATTGAGGAGGAGAATTGATTTGGACATATTGATAGGGTTGCTATATATTTCTGAAGCTTGCACGAGATATCTACATACGTTATAGACCGAGTGTAGGTAACCTATTTATTGTTACTTGGTGACTCTATGTTGGAAAGGGTTGGATGGACCCTTAACCGGAGCTTGCGGATCTCCCGCCCACAGATAAAGGCAACCTCGATGGCTTCACCGGTGTGGGATTTGAGGCCTACGTTGCGGGGAAGAATATTCTTGCACGCCAAATGCTTTCCCGGAATACAAGGCATTAGCCTAAGCTTTCCTCGGGGAAATAAAACGTTGGTGGTGGTGGTTAAGTGTTTCCCCAGTTTCTGGGCTTTATTGCACCAGCTTTCCCGGAAATCCCCCGACGGGTTACAGTGATTCCTCAACGCCTTGACTCATCCGCTGAACCACACTTTCGCGCTTTCCAAAAAATGTATGGCAAGGCTATTCTTTCAATGTCAGTCGGCAGGGCATCGGCCCACTCTATGGAGAGTAAGCTTGATGCCATTGCCGATGCTGGATTCGAAGCAATCGAACTCTTCTTCGAAGACCTGGAATTTTTGGCCAAGTCATATCCCGGGGGGTTCACCTATGAGAACCAAGTGAAAGCAGCACATGCAATTCGAAAGCTTTGTGACGATCGTGGAATCCAGATCCTATCGTTACAGCCGTTTATATTCTACGAGGGCCTCCTTGATCGTGCCGCCCACGAAACACACATTGCCAAACTGAAAGTGTGGTTCGAGCTGCTCAAGATACTGGGGGCTGATCTCATTCAAATCCCTACCAACTTTCTGCCTTCCGGTATCACAGGAGATCGCGATATCATAGTGCAGGATCTGGTTGAGGTAGCGGATCTAGGCTTGCAGCAGGAACCGGCCGTACGCTTTGTGTATGAAGGCATGGCGTGGGGTACATTCATCGACACATGGGAAGAGGTCTGGGACATCGTGCAACGGGTAGACCGGCCGAATTTTGGTATCTTGCTAGACACCTTTCAAATTCCCGCTAGGGAGTGGGCGGACCCCTCTGCAGCCGACGGAAGATTGGAGGGTGGAGAAGAGCGCCTCAACGCCTCCTTGGATCGGCTAGTTGCTACAGTGGACCTGAGTAAAGTCTTCTATATCCAAATAGGAGATGCCGAGCTTCCCAGCACCCCAGTCACGGAAGAACACGAGTGGCATCTTCCTGGCCAACCGGCGCGGATGAGCTGGGCACGCAATGCTCGAACATTCAACGACGACGCTGATATCCCCGGTTACCTTCCAATCACTCAATGTGTGGATGCATTCATTAACCGTCTCGGATTCAAGGGGTGGGTATCTTGTGAAGTCTTTTCGCGCTTTCTCGCCGAACCAGACCCATCTGTGCCGCAAAGATTTGCCAAGCGGGCATCCGACGGGTGGCATAAGCTGTTCGACAACGATGTAATGGTAGAGGTTAAGACCAACAAGGGTGGGAGTGTATCCATTTGACAGTGAATCCTGTACTTTAGTGAAATTGTTATACCTATTCTCTGAAGACAAGACCACGTTTGTCAGATAAAGATCAAGTCAGTCCTAACACGTAATTTAGCCTATATGGGATCGGACCCTATTGCAAACAGCGATAGATGAATGGGTCGAGATTTCACCCAGTGACAGTTTCACTGTGTAACTAATGTGTTCTCGTGCTTTCACGCTTTCGACATCTTCCAAAGCCGCCTGAATCGAAGCCCTACTGCTAAAGTTATGGTGCTGTGAACCAAAAAAGGGGGCGTCAGGTGATAGGGCACGGTAAATCGTATGTCCATTAGTAGGTACTTCAGACTCTGCCCAGGTGGTCTCCGGTTAAGTGTTGGACCAAAATCAGTCCTTAATGCTCTCCCCCACCTTATTTACGCTAGAATCCTCATCCGGATCATCGCTGTTTAAGCGTATTAAAAGACCAAGAAGCTGCTGCTGCTACCGGCCTACACAGACTATCTCATACGGACAGTCATTGATAAGTTCCTAGGCTGTCTCAATTCTCCCAATAACATGCCTGATTTACATTCTCTTCCAGCAGGGTCCAGGCCAGAACACGCAGTGCGAAATAATGGGCCTGACAACCTAGCTTTGGAGCGGTATAAGCTGAGGGAGCTAGCAGAAGGCTGGCCCGCATATCGGTAAGATGCGGCCACGTTTACTACCTCTAATCGAATCCCTTACCCTTACATCTTGTCTTATAGTGATGCATGCGAATGGGAAAATTTAAAGTCAATTTTTCACCCAGAGGCCTACATCTATACCACCTGGACTGGACGAACCTTTTACCTTGACTTTATCAATGCTTCCCAGAAGGGCATGGATGGCGGTGCATTCATCATGCACAGGATTCACGGGTCCACTACCGATATTACTCCAGACGCATCACGGGCAGTGACGAAAATGAAAGTAACAATCACTCAGCGTTTCGTTCTCGATGGCTGCGAGGTGGATGCTGAATCTGACTGTCGATTTTGCTTTTTCTGGGAGAAAACTGGCAATGGAGAATGGCGTGCAAAGTTTGTCCGTCATTGGTATGAAAAGGACAAGCTAATACCGGTAAATCCAAACAAGGTTCCGGTGTTAGATGAGGTGGCACTTGCTCAATATCCCAATGGATATCGTTATCTTGCTTACTGCCAAGAAAGGACCATGGGAGTCAAGGTCCTTTTGGATATGCCTGGCCACCGAAGAGATGGGAACAATGCAAATGGCCAGAAACATGATCTGCTCTATTGGCAATGTAAGCAATGGCTGGACGGTGAAGAACTGGACATTTGATAGATTCGTGCTTGAACCAATTTAGTCAATTTTGTTAGGAAAACTGGTTTATGGAATTTGCATGATGTTACCTTGTAATTGCCTAGCTTGACAGTTGGAAAGCTCCGGAACGGGACTGGAATGTGATGACGTATAAGTTGACCAGAATGAATTAGGGTGCATGGAATCAACTCACGCAGGCCGCTGTCAGGGTTTGATCTTTGTGGTCAGTGCACGGCTTAAATGCTCATATTATATGCCACTAGCGCTGGCCAAACCTTGATTATGAGAGCCAAAACTCGGCACCAGACTGGACCACCTTTGCCAACTGAATGGAGATTTCATAACCATCAGATGTCTCTAGTATGGTGGTCACAATTCACATTCGGTGTTGGATAAAGTGAATCGTCACGTTCAGGGCACAAAGCCATACGTCAAGTCACACAATTGATTCCACAACTCAAAGTCATATTGCTCTCCATAGTTTGTAATAGCCGGTTCCGTCATTGCTGAGTCTGAATGAGTCGCGCCGGAATTCACCATGGACAAATAATGACGCTCAATCCCTCGATATGACTCGGCATAGTTGGAGAATATGGGTTGACCGTGAAGGACGATCTTACACCTGGGGCTTCCGCTGTTACTTGCTGCCTCGAAGAGGTTGCTCAGCTGTTGTAGAATATTCGGAAGGTTATACATAGTCCGCGCGGTGTCTAGCTCCCAGGCATGATCCTCGACGCAAAGCAACCTCATGGCTTTGATGATCGCGAGGGCAAGATGAAGGATGGAGGCAAAGGTGAGATATGGATAGGATTTGACGGGCACTAAGAGGAATGCATTATAGAGCTCCCGTGTGCTTTCTAAGCAATCCCACATTAGACGATATCTTAGGTGACTAGGCTCAAGCATTTCGCCCCTGTCACCATATTTGAAAGGTTCAAATAAGCGAATGCAGACCGCGGCGGAGTGGGTCTGTATTAGATCTGATAACGGCGTCAGTGAACCCACCTTCTGTGGTTAGGATAAAACCAACGTACGATTTGACTTTAGATGATCTGGTAGTTCACGCATGAAACAGTCCAACTCATTTCGGATAGAAGCGACGGCTATAAAGTGAACATTTCCAAGAGGCCTGCTATTGGTGATATCGATCGTCTCCCAAAAAGTATCATTTACTTTCATCGCGATCTTTCGTATATGTATGAGGTTCACCAGTAGTGCATCTGTTGGATACTCTTGGTCATGTAGTAGTTGCGCGCAGCAATGGTCGAAATGTGCTGTGTATTCTAATCTGGATCGTTTCCCGAGGAGGCTGCAGAGTCTAGCGTGGAGTGGTAAATATTGTGATAGCCGGACTACCATAGCGATTGAAGACTTACGTGGATGTTATGTAGTAAACTCCTAGGAAAGTTCGATGATCGGCGTTCGTTTGCGTAGGTTGAGGTGGAAGAGCATTCCTCATCTGCGCCGCGTCCTCGAAAATGGACTTGAAGGTCGGATTCACAGTCCTTCGGGGCCTGGCCAGCCCCAGATCTTCGACCAATCCAATTGCTAAATAAAGCAGACCAGTGTCCTTGTTCGTCGCGGAAAAATAGATATCATTCCTAACAGCCCGTTCCATTAGCGATCAATTCCGTGATGGGAAATGGTGAACCGGCGAAGCGGTAAGAATTGTTTTTCGTACCAGGCAAAAAACAGGAGGAGTGCTTGGACAAGCTCTAAGTTCTTGTTCACTAAAGAAATAGTTTGATGGGCAATATACTGCCGAAACCATTTTTCAAAGGTAGCTGAAACATCTGGGCCCGGAGGCCTACAAGCCCACAAGATAGTTTTCAAGAGAAATGGCTTGTCTTTATACATATCGCAAGCCTTGAGAGAGGGTAACGGAACAAAAGGGAATTCAGGAAGCATGACAGTCATGTATTCCTGAAGAGCTTGGTTCGCCTCAACGAAAGAGACCTCAAAGCCTGGTACTATCGAAATCGAACCCGATGGCGGTGGAGTTGTTGCGTCTAACGGAGGATGGTCTTGATATGACGTGGAACCCTCGTTGGGGAATTGAGAATGTGGTGGCAATCGGTCGGTTCGAGATACACGCTCTCGGTCTTGGTGCAAAATAGTCATGATATCGTCCAACTTTTGCTCGATGACTCTTGCATGGCTGGAAAATATTCCCGTCAGTGTACTGTGTACGTTCCGGTTGTGGCTGCCAAGGTCTAGTAGTGCAAGCCTATGGGAGCGACTTACGTCGCCTTGCCTCGCCGCTTTTTCGATACAGAATGCGATTTAGAACACGCAAGATTGTTTTTGGAACATCTGGAAGTAATTCAGGCGTGAGTGAAGGCCACCGCAGCACGTGAGTTGCACAGTTGCACACCTTTGGCAGATTTCGTTGCCATTCTCTAGCCGGACGCATTTGGCCTTGGCCCGAGAACAGTTAGTGCACGCCCTGGGTTTCTCTCCCTGTGACGCGTCAGGCATTTTCGCAGGGCAAGTGCGATTTCGTCCCAGCGAGTTCGATAGCAAAGCTAAGGGTTTGCGTCGTGGTGGTTCACGTTTGGTTGCAGAATTCTGGTTGAGGGTTTGCCGGGGCGGATCGAAAAAAGATCTCCGGCCCCGGAAAAGAAAAGACCATGACGTCTTGGCTTGGATGTTCTCTCCACACTCGGGTACCTTTTTGCTTCCCGTACCGCAGGTCTGGATGATTGACCCCAGGGGTTTCGTGAGTCATTTGAAAAAAAAGAGAAAACTTTTCAATTTTGTCCGGTAAGAAAAGAAGAAAAAGGGGAAATTACTCCCAGCCTCTGGTTACTTTATCTTTCGAACAATCCTTTGTCATGGCCCTTCGATGTCTGCTTGACCCGCACGGTTCGACGGTTCGATGGTTTGACGCGCACTTCTTCACTTATCCCCCAAATACCAAAGGCTACATCAGCTATGGGTTACAAAGTCGCGGCTAGTAGACAGGAATCACTTCCAGGTGATGAGGCCACCAGCAGCCAATTGCTAGGAAAAAGCGTCGAGACCAACCTCCATCTAGAACGTACCGCGACGCTCAAAGACTACCTGGTCAGACTTATCCTTCAGCCAAATCAACAGATTGAACCATAGGCTCACTCATAACCATAGCGCGTCTTCACGTATGGAACTGTGTGGGACTTCTTGGCTGGCGCTGCTGGCGTCTTAGCTACTATCGGCTCCGGTGTTACCCAGCCCTTAATGTTTATTCTTTTTGGTGGGAAATCCCCTAATCGTCTCATTGACCTAGAGTTAATAGTTACATAGGAAAGTTTGTCGGTGAATTTACTGGCTTTGTTACTGGGAACGCTAGTCAAAGCCTCGACAAGACCAAAGATACCCTCGATCAGTTATGGTATGCCCGCTCCCCTATTTCTTTTCCCTTCTTTTCAAGCTTACGGTTAGCCTGTAGCCTCTTCGTGTTTATCCTGTTTTTGGTCCGTTTCGTACTTGCCTCGATCCACAAGTTTGCCTTTCGTATGATTGGCATTAGACTGTCGGCCGCCATCAGGCTACATTATCTAAAGCAACTTTTCAACCAAAGCGTGCATGTTCTCGACTCTCTACCCCCCGGCCATGCTGTCGGTACTATCACGTCCAGCAGCAATATACTACAAATCGGTATTTCTGAGAAACTCGGCACCTTTATCGAATCCACTACTCTCATCGTCGCTTCCCTGATTGTCGCGTTAACGTGTAGCTGGGAATTATCACTAGTCACGTCGGCTGGCTTTTTTGTTGTCGTTCTAATTGTCGGTGCCTTGTTTCCGCTCACTGCCAAGGGCCAGGCTCGCCAAACAAAGCTGGAAGGACAAGCGGCGGGTATCGCTAGTGAAGGCTTTGCAAGTATTCGCATGATCATGGCCTGTGGTGCACAGCAGCAGGTTGTTGACAAGTATGGAGCCCTCGTGGAAGAGGCTAAAAAACAGGCACAAGCTACAAACCCACTGACCTCACTGCAGTTTGCCTTGACAGTAAGTCTCAATGAAATGATTAGAAAACTCAGGCTTACATCTTAGTATTATAGTTCTTTGGTGTCTTCGGTACTATCGCTTTTACCTTTTGGTATGGGACTATGATGTTTACTAAGAACAGACTGGATGATATAGGGATTATCATTGTGTAAGTAGTCCTATCCCCTAGGGACGCTATGGGACCTCATATCATCTTAGAGTCCTCTTCTCTTTAACAACTATTTTCTTTTCTCTGGATCGTGTTTCAGTGCCTTTGCAGGCCATAAGCAAAGCTTCGCTAGCTGCATGCGAATTATTCTCCGTCATTGATGCCCCCATCACTGAAAGAGGCTCGCTAAAGGCACCTCATATTTCAGCGACAGAAGATCTTGTTTTTGATCATGTCACTTTTGCGTATCCGAGCAGGCCTGACATCATGATTCTAGACCGGCTGAACATGCGCATTGAGGCGGGAAAGATAACTGCTATTGTTGGACCCTCAGGCTCTGGGAAAAGCACCATAGTTGGTCTGATTGAACGTTGGTATACCCTGACGCAGCAACATGTCATTGCCAGGGTGACACAGCAGGATGGCGGAAAGAACAAGAAGAATTCCCAAGATACTGCTAATGAGCAATTTGGACTAATTGGGCCAGAGCTTGAAGAGGACAGAAATCCAGTTAACATCCAAGGCACCATTACAACCTGCGGTCATTCACTAGACGATATCGACATCAAGTGGTGGAGATCAAAGATTGGGCTTGTCCAACAAGAGCCCTCCTTGTTTAATGATACCATCTACGAGAATATTGCCCGAGGGTTAATCGGTTCTCACTGGGAGGGAGAGAGCGAAGAGCGAAAGAGAGCTCTTGTCAAAGAAGCCTGTCAAGAGGCCTTCGCCGATGAGTTTATCGACAGACTCCCTTTAGTATGTGTATACAGCTCACGCGTTAGATATTTGCCGCTAATACGCTCTAGGGATACGACACAAAGGTTGGTGATGGCGGCGCTAGACTTTCTGGTGGGCAGCGCCAACGCCTCGCCATCGCCCGAGCTATTGTCAAAAGACCTGACATTTTGATCCTCGACGAAGCCACGAGCGCTATTGATGTCCGTGGTGAGCGAATCGTACAGGCAGCTCTCGACAAGGCTGCTCAACATCGAACGACTATTATAATCGCTCACCGACTCTCCACTATCAAGAACGCCGATCGTATCATGGTTCTCAAAAAGGGTAAAATCATCGAGTCTGGAACACACAGCAGCCTGATTTCTACAAATAACGGAGTTTATGCTGGTCTCGTAAAGGCACAGACTCTTTCCCTTGGTGACCCTTTCCAGGACACCCAGGAGTTTGATACGGAAGATATTGACACCCTCAGCCGTGAAAAGAGTCAGGCAGATTGTAAAGTTGGTGATGGCTGCCCTGAATACGACAAGGGTGGGATGAAGTCAGATCGTGGCTTCTTTGGAAGCTTTGGGCTGTTGTTCTTCGAGTCCAGAAATTACTGGGGTCTAATGATCTTCGGCGTTTGCATCTCAGCTGTAACCGGTACGGCACAGCCATTGCATGCATGGCTGAATGCTCGGTCTATCTTCCTCTTTAAATGGCAAGATAATTATACTAAGCTTATGAATGAGATGGGCTTCATGGCTATTATATGGACTATCTTTGCCGCCTCCGCTGGTATCGCCTACTTTATAACATTTCTCTGCTCTGGTCGCGTTGCGTCTTTGATCCGAGCAAAGTACCAGACGCAGTACTTCAAGTCACTGGTCTTCCAGCGGGCAGTATATTTTGATGAGGATAGCCATTCTCATGGTACTCTAGTCTCGCGCGTTAGAGATGACCCGCTTAAGCTCGAGGAGATGATGGGTACGAATATTGCCCAGATCTGTATCGCTGTTTTCAACATAATCGGCAACCTCATAATATCCCTTGCGTATAGCTGGAAGCTTGCGTTAGTCTCATTATGCGCTGTGACACCGGTGTGCGCCTTCTCCGGTTATATTCGTTTTCGATATGAGCTCCAGTTCGAGAGCATGAGCGATAAGGTCTTCGCCGAGAGTTCCCAATTTGCCTCGGAGGCAATTGGAGCTTTTCGTACCGTCACATCCCTTACTCTTGAAAACTCAATATTATATCGCTTCGAGACCCTCTGCCATGAACATGTTGTCTCTGCCTACAAAAAGGCTCGCTGGGTCAGCATTATTCTCGGATTCTCAGAAAGCGCCAATCTCGGTTGCCAGGCGCTCATCTTCTACTACGGTGGCCGACTGTTTATTCGTGGAGAGATCGGCACCATGGCGTTCTTTGTGTGTCTGACGGCTATCATGAATGCTGCCGAAGGATTTGGCAAGAGCTTGAGTTTTGGCCCCAACTTTGCCCAAGCAACCACTGCGTCGAAACGTATCCTAGATGCAAGAGATTCTAGCTTCGTGGAGCCTCACGATAAAGATGATATTCCTGTTACAGAGGGCGGTATTACGATTGAGCTCCGTAACGTTTGTTTGAGATATCCGAACCAAACGAAACCCGTTTTCAATGGGTTGAACATGAGGATCGAGAAAGGACAGTTCGCCGCCTTAGTTGGTGCATCTGGCTGTGGCAAGACTAGCATCATATCCTTGCTTGAAAGGTTCTATGAGCCCGAGAAGGGCCAGATACTCTTCAATGGAAAGGATATTTCAGATGTCAACATCTATGCATACCGCAAACACTTGTCTCTCGTGGCACAAGAGTCTACGCTCTTTCAGGGTCAGCATTTCTTCCGTCTGCGTGACAATTCTTGCGCTGACTATCGCAGGCACGATCCGAGATAATATTCTCCTTGGTATAGATCCCAGAACAATAACTGACAGTCAGATCCACGCCGCCTGTCGTAATGCGTCGATTCATGACTTCATTACGTCTCTCCCTGAGAGCTACAACACCGATGTCGGATCCCGCGGCATCACTCTCTCTGGTGGACAGAAGCAGCGCATTGCTATTGCTCGAGCTCTGATTCGCAACCCCCGAGTCCTTCTTCTCGATGAGGCGACTAGTTCTCTTGACTCGGAGAACGAAAAGCTCGTTCAGGCGGCCTTTGAACGCGCAGCTAAGGGCAGAACTCTGATTGCCGTTGCACATCGATTGGCCACCGTGCAGAATGCCGATATAATCTTCGTTTTAGGTGAAGGTGGCCAATTGTTAGAGAAAGGCAGTCATCTAGAGCTTCTTAGGAAAAGAGGTGTCTACTATCAAATGGTACGTTCGAGAACGTCAAGTTCTACATTGAGTTTATGGGCAATGTTATTTTAACGAACGGAAAATAGTGCCAGAATCAAGCACTTGATCCAGTAGTGCGGAGGATTCGGTCAGGAAGACCGGGTTATGGGACTTGGGATCATTCCGGCATGGTTAGTCTATGCACCCTGAGATGGAAACGTAGCTCACTTATACCTGACAGTGTAATTGATTTCGAACGGCACTTTCAGACTTCGACTGGCCGGTATATTCTTGGCGAGTAACGCTCGCTGCAAGAGGTCAGCCCATACGCGCCCCATGCGAATTGGGCATTCAAGTGACACAGGCTATCCATGGCAATGGGCAAGAGCGGAATATTACGCCCGGAGCTTCGCCCAAGGACTCTACAACCGGTTAGCTATCTTGGTTAGGTGCGATTTACCACGAGGACTAGAATGGGTGATAATGGGTGGCCATGAGGTCCGAAACGATGCAAACACGATACGTGGGTATCGGTCGAAGGTCAAAGGACCAGGTCTACTGAGTACGTAGATTTAATAGTCAGATAATCCAAACGTGTTGAGCCGGTCATAATTCCTGTGAGTGTAGCCATTCCTGATGAGATTGATCACGAAGAATTAGATTAGGTACATGAATGAATCTCCTCATATATCATTTCTCTTTGTCTACTTGAACCACAAGACCGGGGTCACTCTGGGAAAAGCTGCTATGCCATCCAGAGTGGCGAAGACTATTGGCAAACGGACTGCAAAGCTCCAAAAGCGTTGAACAAAGATACGGGCTGGAGGTGTCAATCGGCCAACCCCGCAGACTTACGGCAGATTTGGAGTTGGCAGATTATAGTGCATATTCAGGCAAGGAATCACAGGCCACGTGGGGGAACAAGGGCAACAGTGCTAACTCTTCCCTCTCTGCCCTTAAAAAGTGAAGGTGAAGTGGTCACCCAACGAGAATTATAAATGGTTCTTCTATTTTATGCAAGGCAAAATATGAGCTTATTTCAACCCTCCGGACAGCAGGAGACTCTGGCCCATCATATACCCAGTAGTCACCAACATGGTGACCACATTGGCCGTCTCCTCCGGCGTACCCAGCCGGCCTAAAGGAATAGTCGCCACCGTGTCTTGGATTGCTGCAGCACTGGGGACCATGCCCGTATCACCTATCATAGCAGGGGCGACATCATTGACACTGATGTTGTATTCCGCGAGACGGGTGGCTAGATTCTTCATCATGCCCGTAAGCCCTCCCTTGGACGCTGCGTAGTCTGAGACAAGAACATTAGAAATTACCGCACGTTAAGAAGGGTAAGATCAACTAACGGCATCCATTGATTCCTCCCCCACAAGCAGCAATCGAAGACATGAACACGATCCGGCCCCATCGCTGCGCCTTCATATGCTCTACCACGCCCTTGACCAGGACGAAGGAAGCGCGGAGATTAATATTAAGCATGTAATCGAATTCCTCGAGTGGAATGTCCCATATATTAGTTATTCGTTTCCCGTAGCCGGCGTTTGATATCAGAATGTCGGGTCGTTGGCCGTGTTGAGCATCGATCTCCTGGAACAGATTCTCGATTTGTTCGGTGGATCCAACATCGACTTTGTGGGTGGAAATGCGCAGATTGTTCTCGACGTATTTGGACTGCAGTTCTGTGATGAGTTCGTTTATCGATGTTGGATTAGTTGAGTAGGTCAGTGCGAGGTGAACTCCACGTTGAGCTAGTTGGTGAGAGCATGCTGCTCCGATTCTAGAGCAGTGAAGCTTTGTCAGTAGTTGGAACTTTGATCGTGAACTGCGATATGGTTACCCTCCTGAAGCACCCGTGACTAGGGCTAGGCGGCCGCGTATCTCGTTTAGTGTCATCCTGTTCAAAATATCGAATGCACAGCGCCAGTGGAATGGGCAGCCTTATTCCTTATCACGCAAAGAATGTATATCGTTTAGTTCTAAACGGTCTACTTTAACCTCGGCTGCAACTCGCGGTGATCTGTGAGAGCGGTCTTTGAATGAGAGCACCAATAATGTGTTAGATAAAGCTACTATCGCTGATACCTCGCCGAGCTAACGGATTTACTCCGCATATCGATCAAGTCTCATGATAGGAACAGGCGGCATCCAACTATAGTAAGTTACTCGCTATCTGTTCCATCGTGGGCGGAGCTCCTCCCAAGACCCACTTTATGCATGTTCGCGAGGCGAGCTCCTCCTAGACTAGTTATGCCGCTAGTAGTTAACCTTATCCCCCGGAGTGAGATCCAATATGCGATAGCACATCGGGCCTCTTATCGCTCGTATCTGATAGCCTTGTATATGTCATCGCTATCAGGCTTCTTGGTGAAACGATAGACATTGCCGTCGGCTATTGATCAGTCTGAGTCACTTCCATGATATTCTACCTGTGAAAATGACGCTACAATGCTTGTGGGCAGGATAAGGGACACAATACGACTAGCCCACTGACATTTTTAGAAACAAATGGCAGTGATATCACGGAAATCTTGTGTTGTGATGGAGATATCCGTTTCGGTGACGACGGGTGCCCGAAGCGTGGAAAGGCAAAACTGCAAAGTGACGAGCACCATAGATTGAACTGGTGTGTATAGTAGGGTTAAATTGGAGTGTATTGACCCAGTAAAGAGAAGAAGAAAAAATCTCAAAAACATACAACAGGAGGGATTCGCTGGTGGTCACCCACCCAACTACTAACCTCCCGGCGTGTGGCTTAAGTACGGCTGAGCGGACGGGAAGCCCTGTTCTCCACACCCTATGGTCGTATGTACTAGCTGAGTATAAGTAAGTGATTATCATACGAGTATCGCAGTTGTATTAGCTAGTGTGTTGCTAGTTAGATCTTTCATGTTAAGGCTAGAGTGTAGCAACAAAGTAGAAATAACAACATTCTACCAGGCCTTGCAGCTATCTTAATTAACTAATAAGGCTTGCTCAAATACCAGCCGTGAAATGCAATGCAATTCCTGAAAATAGGACGCCAGTCTTTTTTTATCCCATTGCTAAACATATTTATTGGTTCTACTGAATCTCTGTTAATTGTCACGGTTCCGATGTGGAATCGGCCCGTCGGCTGTATGGAGCCTCCGGAACTCGAGAACCCCGGTTCTTCTGGTCGTTCTCGCAGTTATAACCCAGCCTGAGAAGGCATTGCCTGGCTGTTCAGGCCTATTCCAGAAGCCGGAGAGTTAGCCGTTAAAGGAGGGTCCCAAGCTATTTAATAATGATACCACGGCATACAAAAGGAAGGCAAGAGTCAGTGTTGTATTTTGTTTTACTATTCAGTCGATACTCTTTAGTACTTTTCCTTTCACCTTCGTATCCTTACCTAGTTATCAGGCTATCTGCCCTGTATAGTAGCTTCACCGTTCCTTAAAGACTACGCTCCGGTTAATGTGGTTCGAACACTGAAGACAACAAGATATCTGTAGCTGCGAGACGAGTAAAGCAAAATTTGAGATTGATCAAAAGCCCAAGTGTCACCATATCATGGATTGGTCGAGCAGTTGCCAGCTGTGTTTAAATACAGATCCATTCAAACTGGAATACACCCAGAAGCCGCGCTCCTTCCTTCTCGGTAGTCCGCCTGCCACTCCAGAACGCACCAACCACAATATGAGAGGCGTTCCGGAATTCACAACTTGTATAATCGCCGTCATGCGAGACGTAGATATAGGCGGTTTCTCTTAACACATTGAGATGGCCAAATCGAACAATGCCCTCGTAAGCGCCAGGGTTATGTTCACCCTTGCGTACTCCTCTGCCTCTATGAGTGCTTATGTGAACAATAGGAACTCCCAGATGATTACAGATCTCTAGCGTCATGCTTTCTTCTTCACTATAGTTTGTCTTCTCGGATTCAATGAAATCAGTGCTGATCGGAAGGTCAAGGATCTCAGCGCGAACGGCACAGTCAACAAAAGCTTAGCATCTCATCCTTTGCGTAGATATCGCGATCCCTAAAAAAGCCTAGTATCGGATTTTCACCAAGTTCAGGTGTATGTGTCCCTGTACATACTCATCCAACTACAGTTAAGTTAGTCGACGTTTATAAAATAATATTGTGTCACTTACGAAGCGAGTTCAGCCATCTTGTTGATCAATATAGAAAAGAACTTGACGTAGAATAGCTAGCAACAAGGAGACAGGAAAAGTTGATAAATAGATTGATAGCAAAAAGGTCAGATAGCAGAAAACATTTGTTCATGACATGCATCTCGATGCCACTGCGCGCCGTACTCTTACTGTTCTTGTTATAATATTTATAGAAGTCCTTGTATCGGCCGCGGGCAGCTGACAATATGTCGATGTAGCTAGTGGGGACTAGTGCTATACTGATTTAATTGCCATTGCGTAATAATTCTTGCATAGATGCCTGATCTAAGGCAATATCCATTCGTATATAAGACTGCCTCAAATCCCATAGCCTGACCCTGTGCGGCGGAGCTAAAATAGACTTTCTATTTAATAATGATGTAATATACATAGTTACGAAGTTATACAGTATAATATCATAAGTTATGTATTTTGTCCCTCAGCCGCCAGCAATCTGCGTACTGTGTGTGCATGTCTAGTCAGACTATCCAGGAAAGCTACTGTGCAGGGTCATTAGCAATGCCGACCAGCTCTGGCAAGGATCTACAGTAGCTTTGGGCTTGGTGGAATTCTGCGCGGAAATAGCGGTAGAAAAATATTCTTGACAGTGTCAGAACTGAAAGCTTAACGCTCCAGTCACAGTTTTTGGCGATGCTACTTAGCCCGCTGGTGATTAGCAGGAAAGGTTCGTAATCAATATCTTGCAGCGAACGTGCATATGTCTATCACCAAGAAGGTGTGATGTCTATCAGGCAGAAAGAGAAGGTGTAAAGCCTAGTGGTATATGAATGCTTGGTGAGTTGCCATGTAGCAATTAGTAAATAAGAAGCGGTAAGATTAACTTCAGCTAGGCATGCATAGATGGCGGACTGAATCAAGACTTCTACGTGGCAATTATTCTTGTCACTACTACATTCTCTAGCCAGCAGAGGGATTATCAAATCAGAATGGAACGCGTACGGAACCGACTTACATATAGTGAGGCAAGCTGCCTACTAGATCTAGTTTGCATCCCACCATTTCTGCAGGGCCAGTTACATCATACGCTTAGTTGTATTAGATAGTTATATCCTTACTATAACAGACAAACAGCACACAAATCCCCCTATCTACTTTTCAAACTTTCTATCTTCAGTGCTCACCTCCTTTCAGTACTTCTTCCTTCGCTAAAGATCTTCCAGAGTTAATGAATTGATCAGCTAACTTCTGGCTACACACTCTGCCACTTCAGAACGAAAAGACTTATGCTCTCCTAGCTGGTTCAACGCAAGTCGCTATAACCAACGAAAATGGTCTTCTTGGATTAGGGTATACTACATTTTTCATAGATGTGAAGTACGGGCCGATAATTAAGCTATATTATAACCAGTACACTCAACGGATCCGGCGGTATTAACCAAAGATGGAAAGCACATTTCAAAGATGCACCTTGGACTTTTGAGAGCGTGGCAGCGCAGGGTTATTCTATAACTTCTAATGGTAAAGCCTTACTTGCTTAAAACAGCTACATCTGTTACTAATGAAGAATATAGGTATTGTGAAGGATCTAGTGGCCGTAGATCTTGACCGAGAGAATCCACGAGCCCAATGGTCGGCAATTCAAGTTGGTGGCAGGTATCAGTATGCCCATAGTGAACTATGGTTAACATAACCAGAACTCTAATGTTACTAATGAAACCTACATCGTATTTAAAGTCGTGACTGCAGGGAAGAATAGCTGACGCAGTCTGAGGTCCTTCTCGGTATTAAAGGTATCCTGCTAGGGGCCCACGAACAGACTTTCGATTGACTCAAGATAAGGTGGCTGTTCTAGGCAAAGCGTCATACTGCGCTGTGCTGTTTTATTTGATATGCGGTAAGCCACACGTCTCCTTGCATAATTGACCTCGTGAGCAATACTAGAGCCATCATGGGCATATATGGCAACCAAAGGCGGTATAGCAGAATGATATCATGAAATGAACAAAGTTGATTTGGGCGTTGTCCCTTCTTCCCGGGATGCTCCATGTGGTTTACGCATTACTATGATATCAACATGTTTTCTTGTCATCGTAGAACGGCGAAAGCCTGTTTCTTGTCTTCCAACTGTTGAAAAGTTATCTTAGAATGGCAGTGACCCCATATTGGCTTGGAAACGCTCTTCATAAGCAGCATACGCGTTATGAGCAACGGCCACATTATACACAGGGAGGACTCAACATTCAAACAGTAAAGATGCCGTGGTATATTACACCAACTCAAGACCCTTATAAATCTCTGTCTCGACGTTTTGCGACAGCTCGAACAATTGGCCATCACCATATGGCAATACCTGCGAGCAAATAAAGCCCGCTACCCCTTTTTCACGGTCGCACCACCAACGAAGATTAGCTATGCCCGACCACTGCGCAGTCCCAATAGATCGCCCTGTGGAACCTCCGCTGAGCAGGAAGGTAAGTCCCCAGCTTGGCGATCTCCCTCGACAGTTGGGTGAACGCCGACACTAGAGTGTGACAGGTCTGCTTTCGCGTCCGGGAAATGCTTCTCACTGAGAGGGGGCAGATTTTCGATTTGGTTCCGGAACATCTCGTCCACAGTCTCCTTCTTAAGCAGCTGCTTGCCGGTTGTGGGCGAAGTTCCGTTGTTCAAAAGAACGGCGAGGATTTCTAAATACGTGTCAGCCCATTGCTAGGTGTGTCGGCTCTGTAGGGAATCATACGAGAGTAGTCCTCTGCAGTTGAGAAACATCCGGCTCCACCGCTATTGAAGTAGGACTCGATGTCACTCTCACTCTTCACTGTCAGGGCTCGTCGAAGCAGATGGTCGCGGACAGAGATCTGGCCATCAGGCGTTCGCTGGTGCATGTACGCGAGCTTTGACTTCATTTCTTCCGTGGGGATCATCGAGATATGCTTGAGGCCGAGTGGCTCGAAGATGTGTTGATGGAAATAGTCATTTAGCGACTGTCCCGTGACACGCTCAAGCACAACACCTGCCCAGTCAATCCCAATCTATCGCACCGTTCCTTGGATGTTAACAGCCATCGCTTAGCTACGATGGGGCGGTGGCTACTCACGCTATATTCCCAAGCCTCACCAGGTTGGTGAACCAGCGGCTGGTTGAATTCCTCGGCGTATCCCGAGAATTCATCGTAACCAGCGGGTCGGCCGTAATCCCGCAGTTTCTCATTATAAAATGTATAACCAAACCCGGCTACAATGTTTCAACATTAGTACTCTGGTTCAAGTTTACAACACCATGGTTACTGACAAGTATGAGTCAAGAGCATTCTCAAAGTAATGCCTTTGTTTCTCTCCACCAAGGTCCCATCATCTTGGAGCACTCGGAGATCGTTGAATTCAGGACAGATGCGGTGGATTTGGTCAGCGTCATCCAAAGAAAGCTTTCCCTGTTCGACTAGCTGCATACACGCAATGCCAGTGATCATCTTTGTGCACGAGGCAATCCAAAAAACCGAGTCCACAGTCATGGGCTCGGGGCTTCCACGGCCCCGTTTCCCCGCAGCATGGCTGAACAGCTGCTTGCCATCGCGTCCGACTACAGCGACGGAAACACCAGGGAGCCCCTTGTCAGAATCGCTGCACAGGGACTGCATCTGGCGCTTGAGCGCCTCGATATTGGTGGGATTGACCTCGCTCATTGTTAGGAATGGTATGTACTATGTCGTGGAGGTGCGATGAGGGGTTCAGTGTCCTTGTCAATCATTTATTTATAATGAGGGGTTCGGTGGGTCTTCTCTTGCCTCCTCTCGGGCCGTCGAAAATCGCCCGGAATCTCAGCACCCCTGAAGAGCCTTAGGCATTGAGCTATACTGAACGCGCGAAATTCCTCGCTGACTTTGATAAACCGGGAATTACCTAGCCAGATTCGGTAGCGTCAATGTTTATTATTATTTTATACTTGGTCTTGCTTTTCTATCTAAAGAGACTTGTGTTATTTCACTTCTTATTGTGTCGCAGTTATGACCTTCATTTGTATACTATCTTCCCAAGACTGCCTTCTGCCAAACTAAAGCTTTCCAACTACATACGAGGCCCCTTGCCCCGTACAGTCAAATTGAGATTAGCAGCGAAATACCTAATCCTCAGAATTGCCATTGCTTAATCCAATTCTCCATGATAGCCCCATCAATCGGCCCAAGATCACGCATTGCCTTACTAGCTGCTTGTGTCTTCACGTTCTCCATCACGCTGGTAAAAGTACCATGGTTGCCGGCCAATCCCCTATAGAAATCTATGATTTTGAGGGCTGGCTTGTCTTGCAAATCGCGATCCGTTGGATTGCTAAACCCCTCCAAGGCAGTCATCCAGTCATTCATGTCGACTACCTTAGCGGTATAATACTTTTGGATGGCTGGGATAAGTGATTCCCAGCTTGCAGTATGAGGGTTGACGAGGTGGAAAGCGGCTGCTCTGGTGACATCCTCAGTGGCGCGTCGAGATCGGGTGATATCGACCACGATCTTGGCCATAATATCCTATAGGTACCATTAGTAGACAAACTCGAGGGAGCTAGGATTGAATACGGTGGGAAGGGGACGTACTATAGGAATCCAATCAACGGGCATTGTACCAAGGGTATTCGGAACTTTTCCGAGTGTCTTGGATGTCGCAACCAGAGAAGGTAACCATTCCTGTCGATTCCATAGACCCTTTTCCATCGTTGGACCACCGATCTGCCCCACGCGATGGATACTGGTCGGTACGCCTGCAATAGTCGACGCGAGAGCACAGATGCGCTCGCCGACAAACTTCGATTCTCCATAACCTTGGCGCAATGCGACATCAGGATCCTCCAGAGGGATTTCGGGAACAGATGGACCATGCTGAGGGCCCCACGCGCTCACGGTAGAGATTGAGGAGATGAAGTGGATATGTGCCGAATGGGCACTTCGTAGACTGAAGTCCACCAGGTTACGTACACCTCGGATATGGGGGTCCTCGAATGCCTCAGCCCTGTGGTTGAAGTTGACCTTCCACGCATTGTGGATAATGAGATCCACAGACTCCGTGAGTTCGTTATATTTGCCAACGGGCAAGCCAAAGTTTGGAGCTCCAAACTGGGTATGTATGAATTCGACCCGTTTATTAAAGTTGTGCGGAATTGCAAGGCCTTTTTCCTTGAAGCTGTCAATTTGCCGTTGTCTTGCATCCTCTGCCCGATTGAGACAGTAGATGATGGGGATCTCTGGATCGTCGAGTAACTCATTCAGTATGTAGTTGCCCAATGATCCAGTGGAACCGGTCAGGATAACTGCTTGTTTTGCAGATCTCCTGAAACTGGTAATTTCTCGCTGTGGTAAGTCATCGGTGTACTTTTTGACTAATCCTGCAATTCTCCCAGGTCTGGTAGCCTCCTCATCCTCAGTATTGACTTCCTTCGTTTGGCCTTTTATCAGCTGGTACACATACTGTGACAGCCTATCAGGAGTCGGATAGGCGTATAACTTTTGGCTTGTGATCGGCTCAGAGTGCTGACCAGCAGCAAGATGCTGGACAACAGTTTGCAGGATCTTGCTCAGTTGCAGGGTTTGGAGTGAATCCATACCCAATGAAAATATGTCGCTAGTATCACTGATTTGCTCGACGGAAAGTAGCTGCGACACCACTGTGTGGATATATTGCTTGATACTTTCAAGGTCTGTGCTCTGTGGTAGATCATTAGTGCACTCCTCGTCGTCGTTGGCGTACAAAGCGTCAATTTCACTTTCATAGTCTTCGGATATGTGTCTTCTTTGGACTGTACCCTTGGGGGTTAGCGCGAAAGGTGTATCTTTCTTAGCTAGGGCGACCTTTGTGCGCAAGATACGGGCATGACCGGGAGCAATGGCATTCGCTCTCTCAACAGTAGGCCATATCTTCTGGATAAAGTCCTCCTTGTCTTGATCCTCACTCCATTGCTCCCAGTTTGGCTGTACGAGCAACGCAGATTGGAATCGCCCTTGACCAACAACGACGGCCTTTGAAACCAAGGAATGGCCCTCCACGATATTCTCCATGTCGATAGGGTTGAACTTCTCGCCGTTGCTGAGCACAATAACGTCGTCAAGGCGACCGTGATATTTCCACAGCCCTGATCTAGTCGGATGTCGCGTGTATAGATCTTTTGTTCGATATTCAGTGATATCAGGATAGGTATGGAATATACTGGAGAACTCATGATGTTCGCCCTTCCGTATGACAGCCTCAAACACGCCGTCATCAATCGACTCCATGTGTATACCACTATATGGGTTCCACTCAAAGTACTCCCAATCTTCACGGTGCGTACAAATCAAGGCTGGCATGAAACCAGCTTCACTGGAACCAATGACCGAGTGGAGAACCACCTTTTCACTTAGCTTATTGCCCACCTCTGGTGCAAGCGGAGCGCCACCGAAGATTATTGCTTCGAAGTTTTGTAAGCCCCTTAAGCCTTCTTCGAAAGCGGACAACTCTTGCATGACCGATGGTGTGAGCATGGCTGCGTCCGGACGGGCAGTCTCTAGAATTTGAGTAAGCAGTAGCGGGGTCATTGGTCTTTCGGGGCTCAGGACCACGGGTGTATTGTGGAAAATGGCACCAGAAAGGATGACAAGCCCCATTAAATGGAACATCGGAGCCATGGTGAATAGACGTTTGCCTTGCGCTACCGAGCTGATCGATTTATTCAGTCTGCCATGCGGAGTTGGCATCCTGTGAAAATTGTCAATGACGCTGAAGAATCCGTTTGTCAGATATACCGGCTTGGGGAGACCTGCAGAGGGAGGGTTAGTCAATAGCAAGCAGAGGTCATCGTAACTGTGAAGGCTTACCGGTGGTCCCCGAACTATGGATGATAATGCATGGTTTGTTTCGCAAATCATAGAAATTGGCGTTGAAATTATAAGACGCAGTGCGTTCACCGAATACCTCCCAGAGGCTCGGTATCTCGAACAATCGGACGTCTTGTACATTATCTCTGATGTCTTCGGCAATTTTGTGTCTCTCAGCACTATAAACAATCTTCGAACATTTGGTGGCACCCAGAACGTGCGATGTGGCCACGATTGAATTCCTTGGGGAAGGCAGCAACGCCTATATGATGATTAGCCAGAGCTTTGCATCGGTGCTGAAAGGCTAATAGGAGCATTTACCGTATAGCCAGTCTTCATACAAGCCAAATAGAAAGCCACATAGCGGATGTCATTGGCTCCAATATAAGCCAGTGGCTCACCACCAGAGCCTTTGCCCATTGCCATCTCAATCCACCAGGCGGTGTAATCCACGGCGCTGGCGAGGTCTCTCATGGATACATTTCGCCAACCTTGGGATAAATCGGAGGAAACGGATTGTACGCAGAAGAGCTGTTCTGGTCTACTCTCCGCCAACTCGTCGACAACGCAGCACATTAGTCGCTGATCGAAGTTTGTGGAACCCATGACTACCTGACTGAGACAGTGTTGGAATAGAAAACAATATGAAGTGAAGCTAACTAGGATCTTGTGTAAAATGTGAGACTGTTGATGAGATTATCTTGTACGAGCGATGTTCGTCCCCTGATTGACCTGGGATTATATATACTACCGTTTGGTTGATCCCTTCCGATATGGGAGTGGAAGCATATCGCTCCTATGATGGTAAAACTGTGTACAAGCCTTCTGTGATCCTGGGATAACATACGCCGTTGCATAACTGCCGGTCTGCCGAGGACAAATACCGGTGGAGACTATATCGGGGTCGTAGTATAGGAACACATTCCACACGGTACGGCTTTCTATCCCAGCATAATGAAACATAGTGAGACTTGCACGCGTCAGTTCCCTCATTGTAACAAGGACAAGACCCACGGCACCCAGTGACACACAGTCATCTTCCCCGAACATACAGCTGTGATACGATAGTATATAGGCATACTGTATTGAGTGCATTGGTTCCATAAGGTGTTATCTGGTGGGGTTGCAAAACACTTTGAGATAGATACGGTGGGCAGGACACTCGATGGCTAATCATTTGCCTTCCTCAGAAGTAGCGCAGGAGTAAGAGTAAGACTGAAACTAAGTGGAGATTTATTGACGGGATTGACGGCGTTCCGCTTCCCGCGCACGTTATGCTTTCCGGTACCGCAATATGCTCCTGTATGCTTGAGTCCACCGACATAGCTTGTTATGCTGAGGTATCCACGGATAACGTGCTACACTGGAAGAGACGGCAATGTAGCGCTTCACAATAACGGAGAAGTATATGTATCTATCTGCCAAAATTCAATGGGGTCTTCGGACTCTCCCCAACCAACAAATCGCTCAAATCCACGCCCAATTGCATTGCCACCATGACTGAGACTCACAGAAAGACTATCCTCATCACTGGGGCCTCGGGCTTCCTCGCAACTCATGTTGTGAAGGCTTTTCTTCGGCAGGGTTATTATGTCCGCGGGACTGTTCGATCGGACCAGGCTGCAGCGAACGTACGAAAGGGATTTTCGCAGTATAGCGGTCGGCTGTCATTCGCTATTGTTGAGGATATAGCACAGCCCGGAGCTTTCAATGAAGCCGTGAAAGGGGTCGATGGTGTAAGACCCTGTATCCCTGCATTTTCATCGATGTCCGAAGGGTCGGAGACTCTAACCCTCATATATCTAGATCGTTCATACCGCTTCGCCATTCCAGACTTCAGTTCAAGACAACAAGCGAGATCTTCTGTGGCCTGCTATTAACGGCACCACGTCCATTCTTCGGGCAGCCCAGGAGTACGCACCGCAAATTAACCGAGTCGTGATCACATCTTCGATGGCTGCCGTGATAGACGCCGGAAAAGGTCCGCAGTCCGACTATACATATACCGAGGAAGATTGGAATCCTATGACATTTGAACAGGCTGAACGTGCCAACGGCTTAGTCGCCTACGCTGCTTCCAAGGCAATTGCGGAGCAAGCTGCCTGGCGATATATGGAAACAAACATGCCTCACTTCAGCCTGACCACAATTTGCCCTCCCATGATCTATGGCCCCGTGGAGCATCACGTTCCTACTATGGCAAAATTGAATACAAGTGCGGATGATATCTATAGGCTATTCAATGGTAGCAGCACGGAGATCCCCTCGACAATTTTGCCAGTCTTTGCGGATGTTCGTGACGTTGCCCAAGCCCACCTCTCTGCATTTGAATCTCAGAAGGCAGCAGGAGAACGTTTTATTGTTAGCTCTGGAGGCTACACCTACCAAGAAGTCTGCGATATTCTTCGATCAGTCTTTCCCGAGGTCAGGGATAAAGTCCCTATTGGCCAGCCTGGGCAATATGAACCGGCAGTCATCAAGGTCTCGAGTAACAAAATCAAGACCCTACTGGGCATTACGTTTCACACGCTGCAGGAGACTGTGAAGGACACTGCCGATAGCTTGTTGGCGCTGGAAGAAGCTTGCAAGGCATACTAGACTAGATTGGAAATTTGAACTTGGTGAAACCGAGCTATGCCAGCAGGTGAATCTTTTTTGTTCTTGTATAGCTAGAAATGATCGCATATATATTCTAGCAGAATCTTATAACTATACAATTGATAAAAGTTGGCGTTTCGTGATACACCAAGAAACTTCCTGCTGCCGACGTTCGGTGTGTACGGCTTACGTTATACTATCGTAAAAGGAATGACCGCCCAGCCTTCAGTTGCCCGTTCACAAAGCGAGTAAATATAGAATGAGTATTTGATTTGCCGAGACATCGATCTGTGGGGACATCCTAGGCCATGTTCACCACCTTTAATACGGACAAGCATATTTTAGCGTTACTTCCTTATGCAACGATGGTAATGTTACGGTAAGATCTTCCCGATGTGATCTCCGGCGTCCCCACAAAAAGATGGGTCCTTGTTGTCGAGCACAATTCCCTCTATGACATGGCAATGCTGCATAGCCGACCACGAGAGTTATGCACTGGCAACTCGGTTTTTCATGCTCAGCCTTGTTTCTCTCTAACTCGCTCACGTCACAATCCCAGAGAGCCGATATTGTTATCTAACCCGTCTCAAGTTGAACCATGGACCCTTTGATGCGGCGGAATCAGATTGCAAGCGAGCCGTTAAACACTACCGGCGAAGAAAGACCAGGCCAACGACGAGTAGTATGTCATCCCTGCTAATATGTCATACGCTCTAACCCAAAGACTTAGGCCTGTGAGCTTTGTCGCAGGTGGAAAGTCAAATGCGAAAGGACATGCGACCATGCTACATGTTCTGTTTGTCAACGGCGAGGTGCGGTTTGTGTTCGGACGAGTCGACCGTGTGTATCTCGGCGTCCTGGTATCGGGTGAGAAATTGGAGGCCCACACCTCAGACAGGCCCATGAGGATCACTAAGGTGTCGCCCCAGGTATAAAAATAACGAGAGACTGCAGCCTGCGGTGGTGCGACTAAACGATGCCTTCCATCCGCAGCGGAAAGAGACCATCCGATGCCAAGCCAGGGTGGAGGCAGAGCTTGTTAATGAGTTTATCGCATATAAGCAATGGACAAGGACGTTTCTCCACGACTGGCTTAGCTTGCTCTGTGAGATTCCGCTATCAACTCATTGCTTCCCACCACTAATAGTTCTCAGCGTGTAAATCGCCATTATACTGCTTGCCAGCTCAATGGGAAGAATGGCTACAGTCTGAGATGGGTTGTCAGCTCGGACCCCTTCGAGACAATATTAATGACTCCCAGTCATCAAAAGAGAATCTGCTGAAAACGAACCTAAGTAACGGTCGACTGCCGGTATTCACTGCACTACCTCCACAAGGAGAGGCTGTTGAAGTCCTCAACACGTTCTTTACCTATACTAAAGACGTATTTCCCCTATTCCACCCTGATACTTTCACAGATCTTCTGCATAACAGCTATGAGCGAAGGCGACCACGGGATCCATCATGGTGGGCTGGCCTGAACATAGCGTTGGCAATTGGCTATCGCTACCGATCCCTGCACCAGCATGACCAGAGTGGGGCTAGAACCAAGTCGAACGTATACTACAAAAATGCACTTGCCACTGTGCCCGAGCTTCTACTACGCAGGCCTGACTTGATGGCTGTTCAAGCACTGATAGGCATAGTGCGTGTGATATAGTATCCTGTCCTCACTTGATTCGGTGGTTGCTTATGTTAACTCAACAGGTTTTTCTTTCATGCAATGGGTTTGACACGCCCATGTATCAGAATATATTGTCTATCGCAATTCGTTCATGCGTTGAATTCGGAATCCATGATACTTGCGTGGTCCCGCCATCGTCATGCAGAGAACAAGAGCAACTAATGCTGATTTTATCTCTTGGTTATACGATGGATGAGCTGCAGGTCTTACCCAGAGATCACATTGAACCAGCCTGACTGATATTCACAGATACCGTCCGTGGCAAGGCCTGCCACCCAGCAATGCCCCAGCCTATCTTGGCACGGACACCCCCCACCCAGACTGGGTATATGAGTCTATCGCTCAGGTTTCCAGTCTTTCTGACATGGATATCTTTACTTGGTTTCGCCGTCTATCAATCGTCCGACACAAGATATATTCGTCTCTCTACAGGGCAGAGGCCTCGCAGACGTTTCCCCATGAAAAGTCTTCAATCATACAGGCCTTGCAACTAGAGCTAACAAGTTTTCAGCGGGTCTTACCTGTTGACCCTGCCCATTCAATAGAATTTGTGAACAGACTACCGGGAAATCTGAAGTCTCCTTTTGTGTCACTCTTGTGTGCGTATCACAATACTGTAATTTTATTGCATCAAACGCAAATATTCTTCCGTGCCCCGAAGACGCCAACTCGGAGCCGAGCTACAGAGTTCTCTCAGACGGCGTGTGTAGGCGCCGCCCGCCAGACTGCCCTTCTATTTAAGGCCCTTCCTCCCAGGTGGTGGCCGTTTGGGATCCGGTATATGAAACTTCTCTATCCTCCAATCCCACTACATGATACACAGGACTAACAAGGACCAGACTTGTAGCCCTATACATCTTTGCTGCATTCAATATCTTGTTCGCTAGTGTGCTCGACAACCCTAATAGTACGGCAGCTCAAAGCGATCTCGAGTTGATGGAAGCAATGATCTCTCGCCTTTCTACATGTGCAACCGGGAGTGGACTATCACAAAGCCCGAGTTTGGCCGAGCTTACCTTCTTTCTTCAAACGTCGCGAGAGTGTCTTGGGATGGCCTATTCTGTGGTTCACAAAGCGCAATTGTGAAAAGTTAGTCGAGGTAGATGGGATAGGAGTGATATGAGCCTTGGTTATAATGACATGTTATAGCGTATACAATCAATCTGAGATCATAGCTATGACCGGAAACACACTCACAGTCGCTCCTGGCACAGTTGGTGCACTGACCAGTTTATCTTGCTACCCTTTGAATGTGATTCAGACTTAAACATAATTCACTGGTTGAATTACAATGGTTTAAAAACTGGTTATCTTTCAAAGTCGTGCGCGCGAAATCTACTAACCCACGCAGGGCAGTCAGGGCTTCCTGGTAGCAAATCGGTAGCTAGGAACGTTACATCGGCCAGTAGCAAGGGTAGTTAGCATTACACATCTTACATGAATTCCAAAAGTACAGAACTTAAGGGAGGGTCAACCGGAGTTGATCTATCTTGGTAGCATATTGGCGTTCACCAAAAAAGCATTCAATGAACTTTCTGAAGTTTGGCTTTATTTGTAGTCCCAACAGTGACCCACTACTCCTTCTATCCCATTCTTACTATTAAGGTATAAATGTACTCAATATGCCATTGCTGAGTTGCTAAGGGCACAGACGTACCGGGTTGCATGCCCCACAGCCCACAGGAATGCATCGCTCCTTGCATGGATAACCTGATTACTGGATATCATATTCGACTCAAACTAGATTATAGACTTATTGGTCCGCTCGCTGGGTGCGGCGGAGCGCAAGATAATACAAAGCATAGTTCACTGGGTACAAAACGAACAGAATACTACGCAAGATAATAATCAGGTCACTGTTCCGCTTCCGACGGGTTACTTTCTCAATATCTTGGTAGTAATAGCAGATAAGATAGTATGCCAGTGGAACAGTTGTAGCACAGATACCGGATCTAATATTGATATTATTATTTTAATTTGCATTTTCTTTGACAATGCAAGAGGCTATACTGAAGAAAAGGTGTTGGGTAAGCTTTTTGTGGAATTGCGGCCAAAGATAACGGGCTTTTTGATAATCTGGCAAATTCAATAGTGCATCGGATGTACGAGGGTTTTCACAGAAGAAAAGTTGTGTCAGCTGGACATGGTCTGCAATCCAACCGTCGCAGGAGAAAGACTTAGCGGAGTAATGTGGCATTGATCGATTTATGGCTGATTCATTTGCTTTCGCTGATCAGTGTATGAAGAGTCCTGACTCTGTTGCAAATAACCATCAATTACTAGCCAACCGTTGCCCGAGACCATATTATCTAAGGCAGAAAACCTACCTTTGAAGTTGGATATGGTACAACTGATTCAGGCTATAATTAGACGTCGTAGTGACCAAGATTAACTGTTTCGGGGACAGAGGTCAGCGTGAGTAAAGCAACTTCGACAATGACGGGAGTGACAATCAGTGACTTCTTCGCCAAATACTTGCGTGCAGTTCTCGATAGGCTCCGAAGCAAAGAGTGGAATTCTGCATGTTCATTAAATGGACCACACGTAGACGACCCAACACGATGGTCAAGACATGCTTCAAGATCCACTGAACCAACGATCCCTTTACGTGGTGGTTCCACACTCCGAAGCTGGTTAACATAGCCTGTAACCTCGGTGATGATGTTTCTCTTCTGATCCTGTGAAAGATAACCGCCAAGCCAAGCTGCTTGAAGATCTGTTCCACTGACATAGTCCAATTCAATATAGAGCCCATCACGGTGATGATAGACGTTCAGAACCTTAGGGACACGTATGGTTGTGTGCTTGGAGACATATTTCAATGCTGCAAGCTCTGCAATTTTGCATGGCCCTTTAATAATTCCGTGTGAGCTAATTCTGACAGCAGAATATCCCACTCGTCCAAAAAGTCGCCTTCCAATCCAAAGTCTGATTGAAAGAAGATTTAATTTCAGTGGACGTGATATATTTGTCTCACTTGCCATTTTGATACCACTTCTGAAGCCAGATAACATCATATCGGTCAGGTTAGCTAGAAAGTACGGAATGGAGGCCGCATCCTGGAGACAAGGGATGGTTGTTAGGTCCTGAAGACTCCTTACCTTGGGTCCTTTATCGCAGGTGTCAAATTAATTTGGAATTAAGGCTGCTCATATAAGTTCAGTCGTTAAAATTCTACGAGCGCCAGGAACAGTTGCATCAAGTTGGGGGGTTGCTGAACTATTTGAACTGGTGCAAAGGAATCGTGGGCATCAGAACAGAGAGCATCATATTGGGGGGGTGTTGCAGGGGTCAACGGGGTTCATCGGACAAACCATTATCCTTTATAACAATAGAGGAACAGTGCTTCATGCTAGAGGCCGCAATGAAACCCTCGCTGTCGATTCCTCGGATTTGAGCGGGCGTACCAGATGTGGCCACGAAGGATTTAAGATATCTTTTACTACACGATAGGTCAGCAGCTACCAAAGATAAGCAGGATCAAATGGCCAATGATGTCACTAGAGACTAGTCAGAGCGCGTGTTCCAAACAACAGAGTATGTTGGGCTTGTGAAGGACGGTCGAACGGCTGACTTTTACTATCCATTATTCCAGAGCTCCAGGCTATGAGAGCGTGGGTGTTTGTGGTGGCATCGCAAGCCTGCTGTAGGGGGCTTTCGGGGAAAACAGGCCATTATCATGAAGAGTCCCAAACTTGTTCGCGACAATGTTTTCTCCCTTACTTTTTTCCTGTTTTGTGTTTGTTGACATATCTTCATTCAAGGTTATGAGAGGACTACTCGAACCGTTGCAATATATGGTATCTGCTGTCGTAACGGATGTTAAGAGACACCAGATTGCCATTCGATCTTTCGGCTTTTCTATGATTTTTTCTGCAATAAGTTCAACCCAGCATGTTATATGTTCTAGTCCTGATAGAAAAGTGAGTTTATTTCGCAAATATATGTACAATTTTGACTCTGTATCAAATAGTCGTCGATACTACATAGTTAGGATTATGTTCCAACTTGTGTCCCACGGGCATAAGGATCAAGAACTTGGATTAATCTGGTTAGCGTCTATGAGGACAGATAGTGTCAAGGCCTGCGTAGAATGCCGAGGACTAGAAGAAGGGCCACTTTTCTCTTGTAATCGTGATGAAGGAAGAACACAAAACAAGATGATTTCTACGGCCTCAAAACAAACCCATTGTTGACCATCCCACGCTTTATGCTATGTTGTCTAAGTCCCATACAGAGAGATTGAGAGTCAAGAAGAGTATCTCAAGGAAACTGATATTTATCTCATCAACATTAAAGCTAGATACATAATCCACATCATTATCAGCACCAACTACCATAAGTTCGAATTAACACAGCATCGCCAGAACCTAGTTCAATGAATATTGCAGGGTCACAATTAGACATGCAACTACTAGCATATTTTTGTGGATCCTTGCACTTCAGCGTCAGTTTCGAGATAGGACTTCTCAGTAGCATAACCCTTATGTAATTTTCTTGGGACGACTACATGATCTGTGTTTGTGAGGTAAGGAAGGAAAACCAAACCTGACCTCAACTATCGCAATATGGATTCCGCGAGAAGGGGTTCAGCCCGAAGATACTAGTTCAAGAGTTGGGTGTTAAATTAAGAACGAAAAGATAGGAAATTAAAACAGCGAAAGGGTGTTTCCTAGTCCACCATCGGGGGCTTCTCATGGCTTGTGTACTATTCCCTATTTCAGCAGTCGGCGGGCAACCCTATGTTTACACGAATACTTCCTCTCACTTTACTTCTATGGCAACTTTTGGGGCCTCAACGCCCCTTGCAGCACCTCGAGTGCGAATAAATCTTGACTTGCAGTAGACGATCATCTCACGATAACCCCTGGTAGGCACTGCCCCGCAGATGATTTAGGGCTGCGTTTGGGTCTCGTTAGAGTACATCACACACCCTGGTAGCCTTGTGTTTCAGCGAATTTATTGTATTTCTTGAGGTTAAGTTGTAATACTGCGGCAGGTGTTGCCATACTCGGAACTGAGCTCTTGGGGTCTTATTAGCTGCATTTACAATGTACCGGTTTCTGCAGTGGTATTCAAGCCTTCTGCCACCACACCCCGGGGCCCAGACCAAGTCACTAAATATAAAAAAACAAAAGAAAAAAGAAAAGGGGGTTTTGCATCTCCATCGACTTGTCTCCCTTTAAAGCCCCTCACGGCCACCTATCCTAATGGACTCCCTGAAACCATGGTTATTCTGGGCCTCTCGCACGACGTTATTTGTCCAACACTGTAGGGGTCATGGAAGTGGAATTGATCTTTCCGCGCCCTGATACCTACTCGCCGTTGCAGGATATGACCATCGTCTTTGCAATTTAGAACCTGAGCCTCACGCGGAACATCGATCCCAACCCAATTCGGCGCACGGAGCAATAAACCGTCCCTGTTTATCAGGCTTAAATCCCATGGCCATGGTGCATCTGTGAGACATTAACTGGACACGTAGCGACCCGTATTACCTGCATATGAACACCACGCGGCTGAACATTGGGACATCCCTACAGTTTACTTGGACCCTCAGATACTAGACAATGCGGTGATAATTGGGAGCTACGGTTAACCCCGCTTCTGCTTACTTTCTTACCAAGTATGGCATTTGGACGCCTGGTTTTCTGGCTGCGATGGAGGACAACATGTTCCATCAGCCGCGCACTTGGGTGTTCAATGTCTCAGATTTTCTGCATGTCTCGGCTTCTCTTATGCAGTGATTTCGTCCCCAGCACTACTCCGAATCCCTGCGAGGTGAAGATCAACCTATGAACTGCGGAGGTTCTTTCGGTGGGCAGGACCACTAGTGTATGCGCTTGGCCGTGTCCCAGGATCAGCCCACCCCTCGACCATGCAGCCTCAGCGGCGCAAGTACCACCAGTACAGGGAGCATGGTTACTGAGACAACTCGAATTGCTCGACGCTATCATCTCCGTGCGATCCCATTCTAGTTCCTGTTGGGGCTCGTAACTAAGCGACGCTCGTCCTCTGTGCACCAATCAACCAGCAGTACGCAGATGCAAGTTACCATCACGGACGTTTGTATGTAACTCTTCACCTCCTACCTGCAACTTGGCGCATGATTAGCCGTTCTTGGCACCAGCGAGGGGCGACGCGATGTCACTATGCCGGAAGCCGTCTGCCCTCCAATCATTAAAGCCCCGGCTGATCCGGCTGCAGGGCCGGATTTGCACACGGATGTGGCTGCGGTAGATTGTCTTCATGTAACCCCAACCCCGCATGTCAGTCAGAGGCATTTGGGCGAGTGAAAGGCATTGTTACTACCGGGTGGGGACCGCTGTAGAACACATTTCCATCCGGCAGCGACATACCTCGTATACACGGAGCGGGGATCCTGGTACTCAAGTGAGACATCTGTCCAGCTTGGTCGCACTGAGGTATACCCGGAATATGGTGGAATGCTCGAGTAGCCGTCGGTTTGGTCTGATCATTACTACGTTACTCATTACTGCTATAAATAATGCAGGGGCACGTGAAGGGATAGGTATAAGAGCGGGCTAGCCACGCCGTTGAAACAGTTTTCATTAACAGAACAACCCCTATTTTCAATTCCCCTACTCTTCCTTCCACGAACCAATTACCCCAACTAATAACATGTTTTTCAAGGCCGCTATTGTCCTGGGATTGCTCCCACAGGTACTGTATGCCAGTGTTGCAACGACGTTCGCCACAACTACCACATCCTCAGAAAAACACGAGCCGACCCAGCCGGGTATACCATCTAACTGTGACAAGTTCCATCTTGTCGGGCCTGGGGATCAGTGCGATACCATTGAAGCCAAGTACGGCATTACTGACGCCCAATTTAAAGCCTGGAATCCCAGTATTAACCCCGGTAAGCTTTCCTATCCAGCACACGGGTTGCTATGGCTGACTCCGTATCCCACCCATGGTAGCATGCACCAATCTCTGGCTAGACTATTATGTTTGTGTCCACGTCCCGGATACCACAACAACAATTACTACTACGAGCAAGCCACCCGGACCTACGGACACTCCTCCCGAGCCTCGTATGCCTGGCATTGTGGACAACTGTAAGAAGTTCTACCTAGTCAAGGCCGGTGACGACTGTTACTCTATCGACACTGCTGCGGGCATCACCTTCGCTCAGTTCCGCTCGTGGAACACGATGATCGATGCTGCCTGCTCTAATCTGTGGGTGGATTACTACGTCTGTATAGGTGTCTAGTCTTAGTCGTTCCTTATACCGAAGTATGACACGGGTTCGATTATTCCTTGCGCGTGGGGACACAGAGAACAATATGGGACTGACACTGAATGAACCACTGGGGAAAGCCATTTGTGAAATTGTCATTCATCTGATATATTATGTGGATCAAGGTAAATTGGGGAAGATATGCTAGGAGTCATAATTAAATGAGCATTCTCATCTCAACGGCGCAATGATTCAGTTGTCCACAGACTAGCAGACAGGCAAATTGTAAACACTTTGTGCACAAGAGTGATCACAATTAACCTATTATGAGGCCGCTAACACTTTGCTTCGCGGTTTCTATCCAGTTCATACAAGTGGGAATCCCAGTCGATTCAGGATGAAGCCACCCATTCATATGACTGAATGGTCCCCTTGTCGCAAGTTCATCTAGCATCTCAACCATGTCGTTGAGACCTGAGTGCCGGCCCTGCCTTGCCAGCCTTCCAGATTCCCCAGAATAAATGTGCATATTAAGGCCGTACACGTCGGTCCTTAAGAGCGCGCGCATCGTTTGTCGCCAAAGCTCTGGATCAAGGGGGTGGTCCTTGAGCCTCTTGACGTCCGGACATGCTCCGTCTCTTGCAAGATCGCCCCATAAACCACCGCTTTCCTCGAGTCTGAACGCGAGTCGGCGGTTTTCAACCACTGCAAGAGATGCTTCACAGTCTACCATTTGCAACAGTTGATGATAGAAACCAGGGATCAACGACAGGAGGGTGCAAAGAGCCCGCAGTTTCTCTGTAGGATCTTGAGAGACTATCATTGAGCGAGAGCAGGCGATGCACTTAAGAGCATCATGAACCGTTCGAACAGCACTACGGACGATCTTGAAACTCGGCACCGCCTCGTTTGTCAGAGCATGAAGTACCCTAGTAAAATAGTATACATGAGGAAGGCAGCTGCAGCTATTCATGTCTTCGGAGAATGTCATAGTGGGTGTTCCGGCTTCCCAAAAACTGGGAATGTGAACCGCGCCGTGGGGTGTAATATGCCCATCCAACAATTGCATGCTGGCAGGTGTATCTAAGTGTGTGTCGGTTTGCAGGATGCCCATATCGCCCACTGCAAAACGAGATGCGCCGCTATTTGACATTTTGGGCTGCCTCAGAACACGAGATATTTCCTTTCGGGGGCGACCCGTGGGCTTCCGAGCAGAGTAGCGACATGGGATACCCAAGCTTCTGCAGCGTGAGCAGCCACCTGGCTCCTTCGTGCATGTCTGCTTCCGAGTGCCTTGAAGATTATAATTCAGCATTATCCACGGCAACAATTGATAGGTCAGCACTAATGTACTGGGTGACATACGGCACTTGTCGCACGATTGGCGAAGGTTCCGCTGCGACGATGGCTGACTAACTGAGTCCATGCTTGCAGAAAAGTTAAGTGGCATCAGTTATGGCCAGCAGATGTCGTTGGTGGCTACCTAGGCCACCAGAGCGCAGTATGGATGTAGGATAAGGTATATTAGAGTAGAAGGTTCGAGTACGGGGCAAGTTGAAATTAAAGTTGATTTAATGACCTAAAACGGGCACGGACAATATTCCGTAACTTAACAGAGCCGATTAAGCCCCCCATGCGACTATAACATTACATGGATCACCAACTGAACTACTGGGTCGTGTTCTCTGGTAACTAGTTAGCAACACTTTGGTTATTAATGGAGGAGTTAATTAATATAATCGACACTTCTTCGAAATTGAAGTAAATCAGATGCATTCCAGCACACCTCTACGGCTCAAATATCTAGTCCCACACCATCTGGAGAGATCTTTTCCGGTCCTGTTACTTAATGTTCAAGGGTTTTAGGGACTGTCAAATGGGCATACGGCCGCTTCGCCTCCGCTGCAAGCACTTCTGCAAAGAAATCACGGAAGGAAATCGGCACAAAATCTGGGTAAAGCTCCCTTGCATCCAAATATCCAAGGTACTTTGCATACGAAGGCTGATTGTCTCGGCGTACATACTTGCTGTATAGGGTCTGTAAGATATAGAACCCCAACCGCTTTGCAGGGTCTTCTAGATTCTTGGCATGTTCAGCACTGGCTCGCTTTAGATCTGCTTCAAGCTGCTGGGACGATATCTAGACATCGAGCGTTTTAGCTACTCGTCTACCTTAGATCAGTAGGCAAAGAGGTGCGAGCCACGTACGTATTCCCTCTCAATTACCTCGCCCGAAAGCTCTTCAACAATCCCAAAGATTTCGGTCTCAGTCAGGATATCACTCCATCCATAAACATGTCTGTTTAGCGTTCTATCATCAGCGATAATGCGTGCAACATATCGGCCGACGTCGCGGAGATCAGAGAGGATGTTGGGCGCCTCCCCATCTCCATGGATAGTGGTCGAATCCTGCAGCAGGACGGCATAATCGGCCCGTCCGGAAGGGACACGGGGAAAGGAGAGCTGGTGCCAGAAACCAACGTCAATAATCGTGTATGGCAATGCTAGTCTTTTAATCTCATTGTAGACTTCCTCCTTCTGGCATTTTTGGTTATCATGCGTTAGTGACTTGGCGGATTTGGTAGACTATGTATCTCCTCTGGATGTGGGCAGATAGACAGTACCTCATCACGAAAAAGCATTACACCCTGTGGAGGAGCAATAGTGGCATATGCACAGGGGATAACACGTTGAATCCCCGCCATCTTGGCAGCTCTCATAAGATTCTTTTGCGCTGCTTGATCTTGCGCCGCTATAGCACTGACGAGTATGTCAATGCCGGATAAGACCAAGGCCAGTTCATCTTCAGATGCAGTGAGATCTGCCACGCGGACCTTAACACCGCGATCTTGGATGTCCATGACAGCTTTCTTTCCAACGGAGCTGGCTCTGACCAAAATCTCCACTTCCTGCGGCGATATGAGTTACACAGAGCATGCGGGAAATGGACCACTATAACGCACATATTTGTTAGATTCCAGCAGGCCATCTAGAATGGAGCTCCCTGTTTCACCGGTGGCCCCGAGAAGGAGGACGCGAGGCATAAAAGGCATCTCTGTAAATGAATGAGCTAAGTATGGTGAGTAAGAAAACAGATTAACGAAGGAAGTGCAATCCATTTGTATATTTCAGGCCGGGGATACTTCGGTGCAACTTCCAGCTTTCCATGCCAGGGAGAGTAGACGCGCGCAGGCTTGGCAGGGATAGGCGCGGAGGGTTTCGAACCTTATTTACCATGCAGCATTTGTAATGTTGCTCATCTTAGATAACCTGTCTCGGAATTCTGTCATTACTGTGCAAGGATAGGTGTAACTACAGCGGACTAAATCGAAGTCCCTGACAATCTAAAATACTAGAGGCTGCCAGCTCAAGGAACTGGCAGAATACTTGCGCAGCGAAAGAATCAGATAATCTTTTATTACATTATCTAAATTATTAAGATTATTTAAATAGATTACCTATCCATTAGAAATCTAGGTATTGCACCGTGTTCAAAAGCCCTAGAGATCTAGGCCACGCAGGCGATTCAGAAGCTCTAGAAATTGGCTGGAGATAATTCTATAAGACAAAACAGGAATGATGTCACTGGTGAATTCTCGTCCAATCAGAATCTAGAACTGTAGACCAATCAGAACACAGATTCGATTGAGCAGTCCCCTATATTGCTTGCTGGTGATAAATAGATTTAGAAGTGTGTAGTAGTCGTGGCTTGGGAATTGTTATTTGGACCTCACGTTAAGTATATATAGGTGTAACGGCGGTATACTATTTAGGTGACTCCAGGGTACTCGGGATCGTTGATCCCGAATTATATGGCCTTTTGGTCTTGTGGAATAGGGAGCCCTGGCCTTATCTCTTACAATAGGGAAGTTAGGCGAGTCATATTGTAGTGGGGTGACCTACCTATACCTATCACATGACCATAGGCTCTACGTATATTAGCCAGCCTCTCGCCATAGCTTAGAACAATCAGACAAGTGATCAGCGATCATCGGAATGATATAGAGTGGCGGTGTGACTGATGCACCTGCTTTGCAATGTGATTAAAAAACACACTAGTAAAGTCCTTTCAAATACAGCTTATATAATATTCTATATAAAAGAACATAGATTCGTATATTATTAAAAAAATAATTAAAATAGATATTCTTTCATAATTATTTCTACTATTAACAATATACTACTTTATAGCTAAGGATCTCTCTATATTAGATAAATAGAGACTGGGGCAGTTACTATACATTGTAAAAAAGATGATAGATATAGACTCTGACTTTACTATTCAGATACTCTTAGATAGAGGGCCCAATAGAGGAGAGGGAAAGGAGATGAAATTCTCTATTTCTATTCCAGAATAGTCCTGCTTAACTAGTAGTATTGCCAATATATAGTATTATGTCCTCCTATATAGACTTAACGTGAGGTCCAAATAACAATTCCCCGTGGCTTTATATGAAACGCCATGGTTTCGGCTAATATTTAATGTTACGTTGTCCGGAAACTTCGATTTAGTCCGCTGTAAACGGGCCTATCGATGATGCATCCGGCGACGCCAAGTTAGGCCATGTTCGCCCAATCAGGGCAAGATATGGAGATCGCATTTGTAATATGCTGCATTCATCTTTTCCTTAAGAGGGCTTGATAAACCTGACCTTGGTCTGCCTCTTCTCGTTATATCAACCGCATCCAAACAGTCGGCCTTACCGACCATAGAGTTTCATTCGCCATACTAACCTACAATGTCAACCCCAACCCAAGTCGTCATCCCGAAAGATGCCTGGATGCTTGTCACCGGCGCAAACGGCTACGTTGGCTCGACGGTCGTAAACACGCTCCTTGAACTGGGCTACAAAGTCCGAGGCACGGTGCGAGCGCCGAAACCCTGGCTGGATGAACTCTTTGCATCGAAGTATGGGGACGGGAGGTATGAGAGTGTGGTCGTGCCGAGATTAGACGATGTCGATGAGCTTGAGAAGGCATTTCAGGGTGTTGAGGGGGTGGCTCATGTGGTATGTATAGTATACCTTATTTTGTGTCATCTTGTTCAACTGCGTTGTGTATTGGAGGCATGGGTGACTGTGTGCAGGCATCAGAAATACCAATGAATCCTAAACCGAACGAAGTCATCCCCGTAGTTGTATCTGCCACGTTGAGAGTTCTCGAGGCTGCTGGACGTGTTAAGACTGTGAAACGGGTGGTTTTGACATCTTCTTCGTCGGCGTGCTATACTACCCGGTCAAACGTGGAGGGGACTGTCATTGACGAGAGTAAGTGGAGCATACCATACTTAACTCAACGCTAATGTGACTATGTATAGATTCATGGAATGACGCCGCCATTGCAGCAGCCTGGGATGAGAAGACACCCCAAGCCCAAAGGCCCGTGGCCGTGTATGCTGCATCCAAGACCGAGGGTGAGCGGGCGGCTTGGAAATGGATGGCTGAGCATAGCCCAAGTTTCAAGTTCAATACTGTTGTGACGGGTACGAACGTATGTTTTGTTTTGCCCGCCGATGAGGGCTCATGTTGATCTAACCTGTTATCTCTTGTTCACTGGTAGTTTGGCACAATACTCCATCCTCAGATCCACGGCTCGTCAATGGGCCAAACGGCCAACCTACTTGATGGCGATCCAGCCATATTCAACCTACCTGCGCGTAAGGCATCTGTCGATCAATGCCCCTATTCATGGATAAATTAGTTAACAGAATCATTCAGTGTGGTGCGTTAACGTCATGGACACGGCGAAACTGCACGTCATCGGCCTCCTCGATCCAAACGTGCAATCCCAGCGTCTGTTTGGCTTCGCACAGCCGTTCGTGTGGGATGATGTCCTCACTATCCTGCAGAGGCTGCGGCCCTATAACGACAAGATTCCGGGTCCGTTGGGTCACACCAGAGATTTGAGTGAGGTTGTTCCGGCGAGTCGGGCGGAGGAGTTGCTAAAGGCTTTCTTTGGCAAGGGGTGGACTTCTTTGGAAGAGTCGCTTGCGGACGGGATTGTTGGGAGGTGGGTATGAAATCCAAAATACTCAAAGGGGTTGAATACATAGCTATAGAATGGGCGATTGCAGGAGGATCTGGGAAGCTACCCCGGTCTATATTACCAACACTAATGAACGGGATTCTGATAAGTAGAACAGCGAAACTTAGAGTAAAGATCAGCGAACTGCCGTTATCAAATTCTGTTTCTGGAGTCTATCATAGTGCATGGAAACCTTTCTGTCTCCAGCATTGATTTTAGCTGTCAAGAAAAGTATCGATGTGGTTTGGCACTATGTCCTCTCATTGGACTTAGAGCTAGAACGTAGTTCGCTCATTGTCAAAATCATCCAAAAGATTAGCCAGTCTAAGCGTTCTCTCGGTTAGAACAGGGATGTCCGAACTTGCTAAAAATAACGTATTAATCGATGGCATTTAATAAGCACCATGAAGAAGACATTGACTACAAATCTCGTGCATGGAACAACAAATAGAAAAGAACAAAATACTACCGACGCCACTAACCTCTTTGTCACTAATTTAGTAGTCGTACCACGCAGGTTCTGAGGAGTGATGGGCATATCAATCTGTGATAGAAGTTCTAGAATCAGTACTATCGAAGCCTAAAGGTGTAAAAAGTCTACAATCAATTAGGTTTGCTTTGATTTAGTTGTAGAGATCAGAATTGTTGATTCTCTATTAAAGCATAGGTTCTTCAAGCCATTCTTCTCCTGCATCTTGAATTCAAGACTGATACAATAAACATTGGTGGAGTTGTACTTCGGAGTAGGCAATTAAAAACTGGCCATCTTTCGAAGTTTTGCACGCGAAAAACAAAACAAAAAGACTTAAAACAGTGCCAAGAGCTAAAAGACCATTTTACATACGCTAAAGCCAGACGGCTCCACATTCTACTTTCCAGCATCACCTTATCATTGGCGTCGTCCTACCTGCGACTTCACCATGACAACCTCTTTCATCTACCCCTTGAACTTCTCGCGCAAGTCATCTCACGCGTCGATCAATCGACTTTAAAATAACTGTGCCAGACATGTCGCAGGCAGGCGCAACTCGCCTCACAGGAAGTCCTCCGCGCTGTGCGCCTGTTTCCCGGCGAAGAAAGCTATGAACGAGTTCACAACATCTCAGGCGATGCCACACTGAAGATGCTGGTAAGGAAATTTTATATCAATACGTGCTACCAAAGCGTTGTATGTTGACTACCCCCCACAGCCTTTCAAGAGTCTCAGACAAGAGAACTAACCGTACAATATATACGAGGATGTGGATTACATTCTGACCGAAGCATTCAACGACGCCATCATGCAGCTCAAGCGCTTCCCGAACGTACAAAGCACTGTTCTGCCTTTTGATGGCATTTGTTACATCAACCCTGACGCCTGTAGTCCCAAGGTCAATAAACAAGGGGTACAGGAAAATGGTGCAAATTGAAATCGATAGGGCCGCTTTGCGGGTCTACCCGAAGAGTATAGGGCAACGCGTACCGCCGTCCTGGTCGGTAGGCAGTAGAACTGTTACGAATCTGGTCGATATGCGGTATGGAGTGTGAGAATACGAACCATATGATGGTAAGAGGTATTACCCCGAAGCACACGCAGAGGCATTCATACCAATGACGATCGACCACGGCTTCAGGCACATCGATCAATTCAATCACCGCGCATTGTCGACTTTCCAAGTTAGAAAGATCGCTACAGGGCTTCATCCAGATACAGGTCACTTACCTGCCGTTGGCAACAGATTTCACGGCCCTTTGAATTCGCTTCTACGACTTGTTATGCCGGTACCGATGTCTATTTTGGCAGGCAGATTGACATATCTGCGCTAACCCTAATTCAGACCGGTGCCCCGTGCTCCGCTGAGCCCTATATCGCTCTGAATGGGGCCTCCGGCATCGACCTCCGGTCCGATCACGGAACGTACGATCGTTGAAATCGGCATTTGTTTATGAATTTTCTCCACTACTACACGGGTGATTTCCTAGGCTTGTAAAATGGTCCAGCTTATCAGTAATTGATTTCTTTTACATGATGAAAATATCTAATCCTGAATATCCACCGTGGGGAAGCTGGGGTTGGCGGAGAGAAGAGAGTTCAATATGACAAAGGAAACACAAAATATTGTTCCAACCTGTCTACTTTACGTCGCTTTTTATCTCATTAAAGGTTGTCGAAATCATGGGTAGTATACACGGGAAGAAGGAAGATCCCGAAATTCCAGTCAATATGCCTTCCCAGGTTGGCGAAGGGGATCTCAAATCAGCTGTGACCGACGATGCCGTATTCGGGGTTATTGAAGGCGATGGTCCTAATTATCGAAATGTACACTTGTGCCTGACAACTTCTTGTTCTCCAATGAGACTAATAATTCTTAGCTAGGATGGGTAGGAACGTCAGTTCTTATGATGAAAACCCAGATCGGTTTGGGTGTACTGTCTATCCCAGCTGCATTTGATACATTGGGCCTGGTCCCTGGAGTGCTTTGTCTGGTCGCCATAGCCATTATCAACTGCTGGTGTAGTTATATGGTCGGCAGCTTTAAGCTCAACCATCGTGAAGTGTATGGTATCGACGATGCGGCTGGGCTCATGTTTGGCCCAGTTGGACGTGAGGTTCTTGGGGTTGGATTTATCCTCTGTGAGTTAACCGCCTGTGGAAATTGCCATGATAATGCTAACGGATTCTGTTTATGGACCTAACTTTTGTTGCTGCTTCCGGTATACTTGGGATCTCCATCGCTCTGAATGCGATCTCAACCCATGGAACTTGCACCGCTATTTTCGTTGCTGTTGCCGCCATTGGGGTGTTTTGTCTTGCAATTATCCGGACTCTGAGCCGTGTAACTATTCTCGCGTGGGGTGGGCTGGCATGCATTCTCATTGCCAGTAAGTGCCATGCTTTGCATCTCATGATCTACTACATTATTCCTAACACTTTTAGTCTTCACCGTTACCATTGGGGTCGGCGTAGAGGACCGTCCCCATTCGGCACCGCCAGGCCCTTGGGTTTCCGACTATAAGATTGTCAATAACCCCAGTTTCACGGACGGAATATCGGCAATCTGTACACTGATCTTTGCCTACGCCGGCGTGCCCTTTTTCTTTCCGATCGTAGCCGAGATGCGCGAGCCTCGCCACTATACAAAGGCTTTGGCAGCGTGTCAAGTTGTTGTCACAGTTACCTACGTGACAATTGGGACCGTCGTGTACTACTATTGCGGTTCCTATGTCGCATCGCCTGCGCTTGGTTCCGCGGGAAAGCTAATCAAACAGATTGCCTACGGTATTTCTCTTCCGGGACTGTTTGCGAGTGCGACTATCTGCACGCATGTAAGGAAATATCACCCCGGGCCCCTCCAAATTTGAATGATGTCTGACACCTGGACAGATTGCAAGCAAGCACTTCTTCGTCCGAATGCTACGAGGGTCGAGACACCTTGTCGCCAATACGCTTGTGCACTGGGGCACCTGGCTGGGCTGCGTTCTCGGTGTTGCTCTCGTCGCGTATATCATTGCAAGTGCAATCCCCAATTTCGATAGCCTTATCTCGTTTATTGGAGCCTTGCTTGGCACGTTACAAGGCTTTCAGCCGAGTGGTTGCATGTGGTTGTATGATAATTGGAGCCGGGGCAGAGAGCAGCGATCGCATCGATGGACCCTGGGCGTATGCTGGAGCGTCTTCGTTATCGTCTGCGGCACATTTTTGATGGTCGCTGGCACATATGGCTCCGTCGTTGGGATCATGGACTCTTTTAAGAGTAATGGTGGTTCGGGTGTTTGGTCTTGTGCTGACAATTCCAACTCGGTTTAGTGGAGAGACTTTTCAGACTCAATCTTTAAGCCACTATATCATAGCCTGTTTTTATCATGTTTCTTTCTCTTAGTATCTTACAGTTGCAGAATAGTAAGTATATGTATGTCGATATCCTCTTGGCTTTGCATAATTAATACGTAAGTCACTCGAATTTGAAAATATCATACATTAAGCAGTTGGTGAACCGTTCACGCTCTCTCGGCAAACACCACTCTTCGTCTATTAATAGAGAAATAGAAGTAAATATTGTTGAACATGGCAGAAAAAAACTCCCCATTCAGTTGAGATGATGTCGGTCAACCAAGATATTGAGGTACAGAACATACCCTTTGAGCACGGCTTCTATTTTGGAACCCTATTTCTACTGAAGATATACGAGCAATGATGTACTCTGGGCCACGCATATTCGATCTTATCTTAATTCTCTATTAGTCATACAGCATCTATTCAACCTTCTCATGCTGGGTCGCCAGGCTTGCAATCCAGTCTACCACCTTCTCAGGTGCACTAGCAATAGGAATATGGCCCGTTTGAATCGCCGTGACATCAACCTCCCTACCAGTCTCTTTCTCGATTATCTCGATCTCCTTCTGCTGCACCTGAGGTGGAATCACCTTATCATCCTCGCAGAGCAGGTACGCAACAGATACGTCCTTATACCCAGCATACGTCAATGGATTCGTGAAGCTGACAGCCGAGTGTCGAGCATACCGCTCCATCCACGCTTCGCCTTCCACAGCTGGAAGGTCCGAGTAGGATAGTGCAGCGGCCGCGGCGGCATCAACGAAAGACATGTATCCATCTTCCTAAGAAATCCATTAATAATCATCGGCTATGAAAAAGAGTACCCCAATAGCCAAAATGAGAATAGATGGAGTAACAGGGGGAGGGAGAGACAAACATCGACCTTTAATTCGACACGATTCTCGGCCGGAGAATCAGCCAACACATCCGTCGCGGAAGCACCCAATTGTGGCACCAGCGCCGTGAGATACGCCAGCTTCACGACCCCGCCGATCTTCCCAGAGCCCTCTGTCTTGGCTAGTCCCTTAATGCTCTCACTTGCAGGCACCCCACCATACGAGTGAGCCACCAAGATGACCTCCTTGCCCTGCTCGACCAGTGTCGCGACTTCTTGGGCAATCGCGGCCGCATCGTCGTACATAGTTGCGGGTGGTTGGAGCTCCTCGGTGCTGCGGAGACGAATGGCCTTGATCTCGTAGCCTTTGGATGCTACTCCATCAACAACTGCGTCATAGAACTCCGGGAGGCTGAACGAGCCGGGGACAATGATGATAGAGGGTTTAGATTGGGACATGGTTCAATTGCGGGTAGGTAATGTATAAAAAGGTAGAGATTTGACGCTGCGGGCTCAATACAGCTAGCTGAAGGCGAGAACGTAGCATTAATGGTCTGAAAAGCCATGTGTGAGAAGACGCATGGTCGATATTTAAGTCTACTGCTGAGCTACATGCCCTGCCTCGCGTCATCGGTCGGTTGGTGATTTGAAATCCGATCAAATATATTAGAAATGCAAGCTGACGGCCCCAGGGAGCACGCCAGTCAGAACACGTGTATGGGATTAGTCCGGATTCTTCAACATAATTATCTATAGCGGTAGGACGAGGATAGTTGCCGTTTGAATGTTGGTAAACACCGCAATAACATGTACTTTGTTTCTATGCTTGCCAGAGTCCTATATCAGGTCTGTAGAACTGTGACCATAAGAGTATCAGTGATGGGCCTGGTCGCAAGGGTTGTGCGGTTAGTCTGTGTGGTAATCATGCATCCGAACGATAAGCATCACGATAAGCACGCCATGATGACAGGAACCGATGCTCATCCACTATAATAGATCGCTTAAGGCTAGTAATCGGTATTATGGGCTGTCTATGAGTTGTGAGAAAAGGAAACCACTATCTGTGGGTAAGTCTCTAGGATAGAAAGGTACATACTGCGGCAAAAAATCCATAATAGATTAGAGAATTGGATCCAAAATCCAAGCTAGAATGGATTCTGCTCAAGTCTCGCACGGACGCTGCAGGTATGACTAATGTTTTCGCCCATGATACTCGCGATGCGGGGCAAGCTTAGCTGTGATGAGCAAGTTCTTAACTAGCTAGTGACTGCTTACATACTTTTAGAAAGCCGTAGAACTAACTAACTGATTAATGAATGGTCTCTTGCTTATAAAGAGCGTACTGTAACTACGGCCGTCTCATACCTGCCTGGATAGTTCCCAAAAGTACTGTACATGCAATCATGCCGAAAACAATGCATAAATACCCTACCCCACCTCTCTATAGACTCTTCCCAGCGCTATGCGCTCCAGCGTATATTATAGGTGAACCCTTTTCTTTCTTTTTTTCCTTTGCGAATCGGAGGCACTGGAATGATAGCTCCTTAATCCGGTCGTCTGACTCCATGATGTAGGATAATCCTTTTGGTATTGATCTACCTCACGACCGATATCTTGACAGAGAGGATGGCCACCAGCGCTGAATCCCCGTCTATAAAGACCAGGTGAATTCTCGTTCCTAGAAAACAGAATTTCCCGCTGCAAACCACCCCGGAACTGGACGAATATCCTGTCTCGTCAATCACACAATATGGCCGATACCAGGGAGCGTCTCATTATCCCGCCATACCCTGAGAACCCCAAAACTAGGGAAGGCAAGCGATTAAGCCCAGAGAAAGTCCAATCCCTCAAGGCCCAATACCGAGTCGATATCGATCATCGGAGTACCACCTCCGGCCCCCCCTTGCACTGCTACCATTGCACATGGTTTTCTCCAGCTAACCCAACTCACAGCGATGGATGGCAACGTCAACATGAAACCATTAACATACACTCAGGCTGGTTCGCATTCCCCGGAGCAATCGTCGAAAACCAGAGTTTCGCTGGCGTCATCCTCCAGAACTACCCGACCTCCAAATTAGGCCTTGCAAAAGACCGATGCTGGTTCGACTTCTTTGAAGGCGACCGCTGCTGCCTGCGCATCGGAATCTATCGAAACAAGACAGCGATAACATATAACCAGGTGGTGAATAACGCATGGACAACGGAGGTCTATTACGAGTGGCCGGATGTGCTGAATGAGGGGCGCGATATAGGTCTGAGGGTATTTCTGGACGAGGGTCAATTCTCTGTTTGCTGGAATGATGAGGGGGCCGATTTGGATTGGGGCGCCGCTGCGAATTCCATGGAGTACCGGGCTGATCCGGCGAGTGCGGCGCTATTTTGGGAGTCTGTAACTGGCTCCTTTGTTTGGAAGGGTTGATAGTTGTAGATTGCTCCTCCTTCTTACCTGGTCATCCTGGAGTACTTGACTCTTTTGTTGCTGTTGTTGTTGTTGTTCAGGTTGTGCTCGTTGTTCCCGAAATGGTCTCGCAAGGATAAATCTCTGTCAGATAATGTCAAGGAAGTAATCTTGTGATGAATCGTCTACTAAATCATGGCTGATTCCTATTTGTCTAGATAAAGGGATATATTCATTCGTTGAATTGCTCAACTCCACTGCTTGAACGACGCGTCATGCAGCCTATTATTAGTTGGCCGAATAATCAAAGCGATTCCAAGTCGCTCTAAGTAATAGAGTCTATCCAACCCCGAGTGGAAATAAAGGGAATATGCGTGACCGGTTGAGCGATGCCGAGGTGTCGGCAAAATAGCGATCGGGGAAAATCATACCTAATAAGGCCTAGCGCTCGCCAAAGTCTCCACAACTTTTATACAAAAACGACTCTGCCAATGTTCATGATTACTCTTCGCAAGGCTTAACATCATACTCTACGTCAGTCCGGATAATATACTTCGCACCCTTCCTTACCCCAGTGCCCTCATGTAACAAGGCCCCATTGGCCTCTCCATGCGGGAAAATCGCAACGGCTCCCATGACAGGTCGCACGGGGTACGCATTGAGGGTTCCCTCCCGCGCAGCGGGCATGAAGAAAGTCGTCTCGCCGCCCTCGAACTCATCGTTTAGATATAGTAGGAAGGTATACATAGAGCTCTGCCTCTTGTCCTCCGGCGAGGCGTCGTACACGTACGTGTCGTCGGGGAGGATGCCGGATGGCGGCCAGGCTCCGTCAATGTGGCACCGGTACTCGGCGCCGGGAACGTACCGGTATACGCGGAAGCGTCGATTGATACCTCGGGCGGGGCGCCCGTTGATCGACTGCGGTACGTAGCGGGAGATGCGCGCCCAGAGCATGTCGTGGAAAGTGGTGTCGACTACCCAGTAGAAGTTGTGTGCGAGGATACTTATGTCGCCATCTTCGCGGAGGGGCGCATCCGGTAGGAAATTGACGGATTCTCCTGCCGCGATGATTGCTTTGCACTCGGCGGCGGAGAGCACATTTAGGGCGAGGCCAAGGCCTGGCACCGCGGGGTGTGGGTGGTATGTTATGGTTGGGCCGACGGGAGCTAGCGGGACGGCGTTCGGGGCGGAGGTGTAGAGGATGGCGGGATGGTGATTCGGAGGTTTGCGGAGTGGGCCGGGGGTTGTTTCGATGACGCGGAGCGCGGATGGTGACTTCGGCGCGTCAGCCAGAATAGATTTATCAAGGACGGAGGCGTAGACGGGGAGTGGTGCCGTCGAGGGGCGGAGGTCCCAGATGGACTGGAAGGCGATGGGAGAGGTGGAGTCGACCGCTTTCGGGCTGGAGTCGATCGGGGTGCTGACACGCAGGATGGCATCGAGAACAGCAAGAAGTTCCAGGTCCTTTGCGCTGCGCTCCAGCGGGACACGATCGATTGCATCGGGTTGCGTTGAGAGACCGCTGACGACGTCTAGATCCCGCACCCAGCGACACAAGGCTCCGATCTTTGGTTGCTCACCCCGAATTCTCATCTCAGCGAGCAGGATCTTGGCGTCGATATATTTCTCGTCGGCCAGAGCACCGGTGATGCGTGCTGTCAAGTTTGCGCCCTCTATCGAACGATTAGCTGCTGCTATCAATTAGTTGACAACGCAGCAGCGTACCAGCAGCGTTGACCCCCGTAGTGCAGGCCTGGCGGAAGTCATAGACTGCAGCCCGCAGGTCCTTGCATGCCTTCGACTTGGTCAGGCTCGGGTATTGTGCGAGAGCCGTGAGCGTCTCGATGGTGATCTCGAGATCCTCGTCGGGGACGATCGTTTTGAGGTGCTTGGGCTCGCCATCGGGAGGCGGTGTCAGTGTAGCAGCAGCCTTTGGCGCTTTTTGTGGAAGGTCAACTTGCGCATTGCGCTTGCGCTTGGCGGCTTTGGACTTGGCCATGATTATCTGTAGTTGATTGACAGATAAATGATTGATACGAGTGGGGGTTTGGAGGTTAGACTTAACTTTTGTGGGCGCATTCCGTCGTGCAAAATTCCCGATTTGCCCCCACACAATTCTCTTCTCTGCTAAATCCTCGTACACTAGTCCGAATACAGCCTAGTGACTTGTGCCAGAAAGGTAAGGTGCTGTGTCGTTAGTGGTAATTGCACCCCAAGCCCTAACGTTCATTAGGAACACGCCTCGTTACTACTAGTACTACCACACCTAGGAAATGCACGAGGTGACAGCTGCATACAAGCTATACACAAATACCTGGTTCAATGGACTCCGTGCCAGTTTCATACAAATTTGAACAATTGACCATTCAAGGGTCAAGACAATCGTTACATCTTGGGTAGTAGTGTCAAAAAGGCAACAAAAATGCACATAAAGAGAAACATCACTAGATAACTCTGATTGTCAGGGTAGTATTCTAGGGCTCCAAGAACTATGCATGGACAAAAATATAAACAAAGCTATCGAAGCCTGAAGCTCAAATATGAACGATTTATTGTATAAAACTTCGTAATTTCAAAACAATTGCACAAGTGCTCACTTTGCTGCGTGAGCTTATATATTCTTTCACTCCTCGATATTTAGCCCTTCATACAGGCAGGACAACTTTGACACCCATGTACTCCCGCTGATGCATGACCTTGCCGTCAATGACCACTTGATGCGCACCAACTCTGTTATGCACCGTATCCGTCGGGTCTGTACACGTAGCGATCTGAATTTCGCGCCATTGGCGGTTGGTGGGCACAAGTTTGCCTTGTGACGTGAGTTTCTTGAATTCCTTGTAGACACCTTGCTCCTCGATGCAACCTTCTCGTTGAATAAGTTTTGAGTCTGACGAGAATCATTAGCCTGGCTTGCTTCCCAGTGATATCTGCCTTGAGTTGCCGTTTACTCACCTTGTGCAGGGGCCATATGCAAATCCCCAATGGAGCTGTTAAACAAAACCAGTGAAAGGCGCTCCTCGTTCAATTGATCTGCGGGCGGCCTGAAGACCCGGTGGCGGGTAGCCTTGAAATGTCCGCCCGAGACAATCTCCAATGTGTCGCCGATGTTGATAACAAGCGCTCCAGGCTTGTAGGGCACGTAGTACCATTGCTCGTCGCGGCCCCAGATCTGGAGACATGAGATAGGAACTGAGAATAGTAATGTTGTCAAGCCAAAGTCTGTGTGACCATGCATGCGAAGACCCTTGGATGCCTCTTGTGTTTGTTTCTGGACGGGGCGGAAAAGTGCATGACGGAAGTAGCCTTCGCCAGTTGGGCTGCCGTGTGATTGTACATTGTTCCAGAGATAGTCGTCTGGTAGCTCCAGGACGCGAGACAAGACGGTGAGCAGTCTTCGGTTCACGGACTTGGTGAGATAGTTGCTGAACGCCTCGATCTCGTCCATGAATGGGTGCAGACAGCTTGGCACGCGGTTGATGTCTTCCCAGTCGGGCTTGTACCAGTTGAACTGTTCGATGCCATCGGGTGCCCCACGGTGGCGCTGCAGGATAAGAGCGACGGGTTAATATATAACTGAGTAGTTTGCACGTGCAGGGTTAATGTCCTCTTACCTTGAATCCATAGGGGTGCTTGTAACCGGACCATTTCCCGCTGTCAGGATGGAAAAGGAGCCGTTCTTTGTCCTCTTCGCTGATATTTTTGTATAAGTATTGTGCAAGAGCAAATTGGCGATGGAGCTATTGGACGTTCTAGAGTCAGGGTACTTTCTCTTCTCTTCACAGCCTGGCTCTCTTACCTGTTCTAAAGAAACTCCATAGTTCTCAAGGAACAGAAAGCCGTCATCACGGATAGCTACTTTGACCTGCTGGACGAGGTCGTCGACAACAGCTGGGTCCTCGGAGTCTAGGAGTGAAAGGTCGATTGACTTGAGCTCGGCAAAGTTGTGCTTTTCCTTAGTGACAGCAGGGGGAACCCATTCCGGAACAAAAGGCTTGCCGGCGAGGTCGGCGGATGGTGGGCTGAAGGGGGCTGCGGGTGCCATGACTTGGTATGTCCAATGATATCTATGTAGTGACTGATGCTGGATAGGATAGCTAAATGAGGTCTCAATGGAGGTTTTATAACTGCGTCGGTGTTGTATGATGGTGGAGGCCTACATCTGGTACCTGAAGTCATACAATGACCAAAAGACGAGCTCCTCGGTCAAGCAAGAGGAGCGCAAGCATGGAGTTCGGCTGACCCGCTATTTGGTTGTGCACTCCATCGTGTCTCCACCGGCATGATTGACATAGCGGTGCTCCCTGCAGCATTTCCGATGACTCCATGTCCGATAAGCCGGGTTCTCCACCTGATCGAGCTCCTCCCTGAAGTTAATTCATTAAACTGGCGCTAAGTGCAAGCTCGATCGTTAGGTTGCGTAGCGCATGGTGCGGGAGGAGCTCCTCCCAGATAGGGCTGGAGGAGCTTCGGCGGAGATCCACTCGGCCTCATCGCGATGGACAGTACGAGGGGAGGACAGATGGGGAATTTTAAAACAGCGATTTCCACCATTTACTTTTGTGTCTTCGCATATCAAAAGCCATAGCGCAATTATCTATAATCTACTTTCGCATTGTCCTACACACAATCTCCGTTTCTCCCTTTTCCGTGATCCTCAGCAAACATGTCCCGGCAACTCATCTCCAGCGAAAAGTTCCCTCCCAAGCCTCACAATTGTAAGGATTACTCGAAGTCCTGCGCGAAATACTATGCCATGTGCTAATCAAGCTGGTATTTCGTCTCATAGGCCCCGCCACCAAAGTCCCGGGTCTCGTCTTCTGTGCAGGCCAAACAGCGACCGGCGAGATTAAACAAGCAACAGTGAGTCTTGTCCGTGCGACGTCTTTACCTGTAACAAATAAGTAACCACTCTATGATTGTCCACAGAGAACCGTTCTACAGAACCTTAAAGAAGTCCTTGAGCTTTCTGGATCGTCGCTTGAGCAGGTGGTCAAGTACAATGTCTACCTCGCCGATATGAAGGACTTCGCTGCAATGAACGAGGTGTACATCGATTTTCTCCCTCAGCCGATGCCATCTCGCTCGTGCCTCCAGGCACTGCCTCCGGGTGATGGAACAGTTATTGAGATTGAATGCATTGCGCAGGTTTAAGACAATTCATATAGAGGGTTTCCATATAATATACAATAAAATTATCTAAATTTAAGTTTCTACCGTTGATCACCTTTTTACCCTTTCATGTCCAGCTATCGTATTCCCTTGTTCTAGTCGTAGGGAATTTCAGGGTCCTTGTTTAGTTGAGTATACAGAATGAAAACTAAATCATAGACATGTAATAATTGCGGTCTACGCCCGTGATAGTCACGGTTCGGACAGGTCTATTTACAGTCTTCTGCATTATTTAGTGACATGTGAACATGCTTATATCGTATACAAATGATCGTTCATTCATTTGTTTTGGTCTTGAATGTTATGATTATTAGTTGATCCGTGGAGCCTGTCCTTCACACGAGATGTCGTGCGGAGATTGACCAAGGAGACAGTGGACAATGAACTTAGTATCATGAGTACATGCATCCTCTATCTAGTATTATCCGAACCAAAGTAGCTATGTGCGATGAAGAAGAATCTCAGTTCAGTGAATAGTATCTACAAAAGCCGTAGTTTATAGCTTAGGCGATTAAATGCAGCCAAATAGGGTATGGGTATAATGTTAGATTCGCTATCTAGTCTATAAGCCCTGATTCATTACCGATATCAACATAGCCTCCAATCTCTCAAGACCGAGCAACCTCAAACTCCGAAATGTACCAATTCTGAATGGCTTTGGTATCGCCCGTAATGGCGACGGTGTCATATCGCTCTCGGGCCTCCTTGGCCACAGTACCATTGTTAACCATACGCCCAGCCCACTTTCCATGTTTCCGCGCTGCTGCAATAATCTTATCAACAGCAGCGACGAACTCCGGCTCATCTCCACGGGCGGGCACATATCCGAGAAGCGACTGCGCAAGGTCATTCGGGCCGATGAAGACGAGGTCCACTCCCGGGACGGCACAGATGGCATCGACGTTTTCGACGCCCTCCCGCGTCTCTATTTGAATCATAGTCAAGATTGTCTCGTTGGCGGAGATCATGTACTCTGGGGTGGTGAGGCCATGGCCGATGGCTGGGAAGGCTGAGCCCTGGCCACGCACACCCTGTGGAGGGAACTTGGAGGAGGCGACGATTTGTTGTGCTTCTTCAGCGTTGTTGATCTGCGGAACCATGATCCCGTGTGCACCTGTGTCTAGAGCGCGCTTGATAATGTCGTGGGCGGGGCCGCGGATGCGAATAATGGGTGAGACTCCAAGTGCTGAAATGGCAGACACGGAGTTGTGCATTGAGTCGTCGCTAATGTGGCCGTGCTCGCAGTCAATGATGATGCCGTCGACGCCCGTTAAGGCAACGATCTGGGCCATGCGGACAGAAGGAATGGCCATGAATGTCATTAATGGGTATTCTCCTGCTCTGATTTTGTTCAGGAGCCTCAGACGAGAGTTGACGATCTCGGTCGTCTGAGGCGTGGGGTAGGTCTTTGTTGGGGCTGGCATTGTGCTGTGTGTATCTGCGAGGGGTTGACGATAGTGATAATGGGAGTATCCGCTGGTGGCCATGTGTCTTTAATAGGGGAGGTCTATCCATGAGTGGTGCTCACTTGCTTATCGTGCAGTATAGGGTTCGGCTCATCTCCGACAGCGGCCGGGAGGAGCTCCTCAACGTTTTTCACTCCTCCCGATAAGACCCACACGGTTTTATGTACCCCGGATTTGAACCAAAGGTCTAATTGTCCTGGCAAGATTTCCAATTGGACTGATATCTGTGGTGCTATTCCCCTCTTTCTTTATCTATGCCGCCCCACCAGCGAGCCCTCCGCGAATCATTTGACTCTCAGCTACTCCAACAGCCGTCGTGGTCAATAGCCGCTCCATTGCCTGCACCATGACTCCCTGATAACAGCCATTCCTGAGCCTTTTATTACGAAGGCAGGGGGAGGAGCCCTCAATCACATTCAATCTTCACTCAAGCAGAGACCAGCTGCCTGCAACTGGTCCAAAACATTGGATTCTGCTGTTGTCGAGCCAAAAAGAAACTCGTTACCTTGATATCTATTGCACCCATAGCTATAGCCATGGACACCAAAAAAAGAGCGCTGTCAGTGCATAGCGATGACAACATCTCCGCTGCAGAAGGGCAACTCGATGTCCCTGACGCGGCATATCGCCGGATGCCAGAGAGCCTTCGCAATCTCAGCCAAGACGAGATCACCACCCTCAACAAGAGGATTGTCCGAAAGGTTGACCTTTTTGTACTCCCCACCATTGGGATCCTATACATTTTGAACTATATCGACCGCCAGAATTTGGCTGCAGCCAAGCTCCAGGGGATCATGGAAGATCTCAACATGACCACCCAACAGTTTGCCACCGCAGTGTCCATCCTCTTCGTCGGCTACTTGCCCTTCCAGATTCCTAGCAACCTTCTCATAACCAAGATCTCCCGGCCTGGCATGTACATCTGTGCTGCTGTCGTGATCTGGGGCTGTATTTCCGCTGCAACAGCAGCCGTTAAAACATACAGCCAGTTGCTCGCTGTTCGAGCCGTTCTCGGAGTGGCGGAGGCAGTCTTCTTCCCCGGTGCGATCTACTACCTCTCTGCATGGTACACCAAAAAGGAACTCGGGAAGCGCATTGCGGGTCTCTACATCGCACAGCAAGTTGGCAATGCCTTCGGCGGGCTGTTCGCCGCAGCCATCCTCCAACTCGATGGCACGCACAACATCGCCGGTTGGGAATGGCTCTTCATCATCGAAGGCAGCGCGACAGTCGGCATCGGGGTGGTATGCGCCTGCATCATGCCCGAATTCCCACACAACAGCCGCATCCTGTCCCAGATCGAACGCGACCTCGCCGTATGGCGCATCGAGTCGGAAGCCGGAGCAGCAGAAGGCACCGAGAATGAAAGCGTACTACGCGGCTTCGCTAAAGCCCTCTCCGACCCCAAACTCCTGCTCCTCATCTTCGCCAACATGCTCTCCCAAACCCAAGGCTCCATCGCCAACTACTTCCCCACGCTCGTCGGGTCCCTCAACTTCAACAACACCATCACTCTGCTCCTCACGGCCCCGCCCTACATCCTCGCCGGCGCAGTCTACTACGTCCTCATGTACTACTCTGACCGCAAGAATACCGTGTACCCGATCATCCAACTCTGCGTGGCCATCGCCATCGTCATGTACATCATCCCCATGGCAACAATGAATGTGGGTGCCCGCTACTTCTCCATGGTCATTTTGCCGTTCGCATCCGTCGGCCCACAGCTCCTCCTCTACAAGACGATCAACCTGCACCTGGCACGCCCAGTCTCCAAGCGCGCAGCTGCCTCTGCTCTGGTGAACGCTATTGGCGGAACCTCCAATATCTGGGCGTCGTATCTCTACTACGCGCCGCCGCACTTCTATGCCGCCTTCGGGACGCTGATGGCGAGTGCAGTCTTACTGGCAGTGACGATGACTGTCTACCGGTGGCTGGTCTTGCGGGAAAACAAACGCTTGGACTCGGGCGATCCGGAGGAGATCGCGAAGGTTGTTCGCGGTGGTGTGACGGAGGAGATGGTGCAGCTGAATTGGCGGTACGAGATGTATTGATATCTGGTGATGTTCATACTCAATGGAATGGCTCGCGGTAGCAGGCCGCGGATATATAATATAGGTTTTATGGCATGATCGGAATACGCGTCATGGTATGCAAGTAATCACAATAATTATAGTATTAACCCTTCTGTAGCGTACACTATATTAAAGGAAGCATTAAGGCCACCTCAACTCCCCAACCCATCCAAGCAAGACAATATAAGCCTACCCAGCTGCCACCTCTCTCTGCGCCGAAAGACCTTCCTCGCCCACTCCAGCGCCCCCTCCACATCCCCATCCGCGATCCCAGCAACGTGCATCGCATTCGGGAGACCGCCGCGCACAAGCTGCCAGGCAATCAAAAACGCCTTGTACGCATACACCGCCACCCACGGCGCCTCCATATCGGGCTCGCGCGTCGTGTCCAAATAGCGTAGGAACCAGTCCACGTGCGGCTGGATCGCCTTGGCCGTGTCGGCCTCCCACAGGAACTCATACGAAGGCGCGAGAGACGTCGATTGACTCACCACGGCATCCAGACTGGCAGCCACAATGCCGCCCGTATGCGCCGGCGACCACAGATGCAGCTCGATCATGGCGGTCTCCCATGTTGCGATGGCGTGCATTGCCTTCGCGGTCTCGGGCTGCGGACGGATGAAGGGGCCCAGGGCGATTAGCGACGCTCGTAAGGCGTCCAGTCGGTCCATGCTGAGCATGCCGGTCATGGTGGACCAGCCGGAGACCTCGCGGGCGCTGGAGATGAGGAACTGGGCGATGTTGATGGCCCCGTAGGGGTCGAATGTGGGGATGGAATCGGGACACGCGTCGGAAGACAGGAACCGGCGGACTGCGTCTGGGTATGGTACAGCGGGGCCGGGGTTTCTAGCGACGAGATGTCGGTGGGCCCATTCGGCGGCGGAGGGTGCGGTCCATTGCGCTTCCGGGCAGGGGAGGTCGTGTTTGACTTCTAAGTGCGAGATGGATCGCGGGATGGATAGGAATTGGTACCAGAGTGCGTCGATCTGGTGCACGGCGAAGGACGTTCGCTTGTGCGACTCGGCTTTGATGAATTCATACCATAGTGCCTCTAGATCTTCGGTCGCTGAGGTTTCAGTCGCCATGGGCTGCATGAGGCCTCCTGCTCGCGCGAGTGAAATCATGTTGGAATGCATCTTGAGGCCGGATGATGAGTCGTCCCCGCAGAGGTACATCATCGCGCATATTTGGAGGAGTAGATATGATTGGATGAGGGTAGTATTATGCCTTGGGCTGTCGGTTCTGCTTTCCTCAGCGGCTGTGAGAGCGCGAGCCTGGTGGAAGCACCGGATGGATAGGCTTGCGCCTGAGCCGGCTTGGTCGCCAGACTCTGGGTCCTCGCCGTGTTGGTAGCCGAGGGAAATGATACTGAGGAGTAGGTGTGGGGGTATGTGTGGCGTCAAACGTCGGTTGGTGCAGAAATGGGAGGAAGTGCGAAATATGCTTGAAGAACAGGTCACAGCCGCGTGTAATTTGCGTGTGCGATGGGAACCAATCGACCTGGTAATTCGATGGGAATGTGTCAGGGCTTCCTTGGCTAAATTGGGCGCCGGGGAGATTTGTGTCAAATGAGGTAGACTGTGGTATAATGGCAGTTTGTAATGGGTCGTCAAGTTCGTAGGTCGGCTTGAGAAACGGCGTTCCCAGCAGCAGGCTCCGTTCTAGTTCTATTGCATCTTGCACCATTCGGCCCACACAGTCTGACTCACTCATCGATGACCCTTGTACGGATGGGCCTGTTACAACATGGTCCCTATGTACTTCAGCTGTGGCTGGTCCGCTAGTTGAGCTTTCTGCATCATGGCCATGGAAGAGTGGATGTTGCGTATGCGGCAACGGCGTGTTCCAAATTCCACTATCCACCTCCAGCTCGCACTCATCGCCCGAGTTCTGCAGGTGAAAGCCATCTTGACTGTCTGGCGACGATTCAGACGACAGGTAGACATCATGTCGTTGCGGTCTCCGTGCGTCACTCCCTGGTTTAGGTACTGAAGACTCACGCAGGGACCTTTTCGTTGCGCGCCTCTGCTCATACTCAGGATGCTTTCGCTTCATATGTCGGTGTCGTAGATCGGGACGTGAGAACGTCGTCTGGCAAAAGTCACAGGGTAGCGAGGCCTCCTCCTGTGAACGGGAATGGAGCTTAGCATGTCGCTTGAGGTTCTCATGTCGGGTAAAGCGACTTTGGCAGACATGGCACTGGTACGGTTGATACGACGGGATGCGTCGGTTGGCGCGGGAGACTGACATTATAAGAAGCAATCGAATCCTTCGTATGGCGTGACTGCGTCGGTTGTTGAGATGTACAGGCGGAGAAAATCCCCACATACTAGTATCGCTTTCCCCGCACGGCCAAGCATCGGCTACTGTCCGGTTATCTGCTCTGTTGTCCTCCTTGTATATCTATCATATCGGAATAGATAACGGGAAATAATCTCTTATCGGCGGGCTGTTATCTCGGTGCATTTGCATGATATACGATGTCATGATGGGGGTTGACTACGAAATACGGGACACATCACAAACTATTGTAAAAGAAATAAAAAAGAAAAGAAATATAAGTTAAGTACTTTTTATTTGCTATTATTCTATCGATATTGCCAGGAATATGTCTAAATCAATCGAACTGAATAACCAGTTCATTGAACTCAACCATTTTTAATAATAAAAATTGTGGCTGGAATTCACCTCAATAGGGGAATAGGGCTACAATACGCCACACCCTAGGCCAGGGGTTGCTGAACTACACCACACTTCGATTTACTTTTACCTTTACCATCGCTCAACATAGACCCGGCATCGTTTATACTGCGTATTAGAGATCAGTGGCATCATGAGCCTTTGTACTTCGTACAATCCTGAATTAAAGGAGGAACCTTAGGAACGAGTGGGGCGTGTGGCGGAGTTTTGGTAAGTGGGCCGGGTCAACAATCTACCCGACTCGGGAGGATATGCCAATGATTTGGGGAAACGGATGGTGATCTGGAAGCTTATTGAGAGTAGGAGCTGGATCAGCTTCACATTGATGTATCCACTGGATGGAGGAATCCCGCAAGATCTTCACCGTTAGAGTTAGCACCGGATAGAACATTGGCCACCTCTAAATATATAAAGGATGTACAGGGGTAAGGTGCTTGCGCTAAAATCTATCATTATATATTTAAGACAACGGTTACGACATCAACATAACACCTGGTTCTATTTGCTTTCAAGCCTTAGTGGACTTTCAATAATATCACCAAAGTTTGGTACACTCAAGAAATGGCGGCATTCATAGGAGCGAATCTGAACCCTTGCAATTATATTGGAGGTGTGAGCTTCAACCTGATCGAGACATCCCAGATCTATCGGGAAAGGTAGCATTGGTGACCGGAGGTATGTCCTGATTCACCTGGGAGAAGACAACATACTAATCCTTTGCAGGAAATGCTGGACTAGGCAAAGAAACAATTCTTCAGTTGGCCAAACATCGGCCACAAAGAATATATCTTGCTGCACGGTCCGAGATGAAGGCGCAGACGGCTATCAGCTCTCTAAAAGGGTCGCTATCAAATAATGTTGAAATCACCTGGCTTCCGCTGGATTTAATGTCCATTAAATCGATTCAAACGGCGGCGCAAACATTCAATGCAGAATCATCACGGCTCGACATATTGATCCTCAATGCGGGCGTGATGTCTCTTCCGCCAGGAGAGACAGAGATGGGCCATGAGATCCAGCTTGGTACCAACCATACTGGTCATTTTCTTCTCACAAAGCTGTTGTTGCCGACCTTGCTCAGGACAGCTGAAGAGCCCAATTCGGATGTGCGGGTTGTGTCCCTCTCATCGATCGGACATAATCTGGCCCCGTCCTTCGAGACCATCCTGGATCAGGACCGGCTGAAGAAGGTGAACACGAACACTCGATATGGAGCGTCAAAGGCAGCAAATATTCTATTCGCAGCTGAGCTTGCGCGGCGGTATCCTTCCATCACCTCCGTTTCCGTCCATCCCGGGATTATTCTCACAGATCTATACAGCTCGTTGAACGAGCGCTCTACCCTTGCTGCGTTGGGCTCAAAGACACTGAATCTTTTTGGAACACCCGTTCCTCAGGGGGCCTATAATGAACTATGGGCTGCTGCTGGTGCGAAAAAGCAAGACCTCGTCAATGGAAGCTATTATATTCCCGTGGGACATTTGAAGCCGTATAATCAATATGTCAGAAGCGAGGACATGGGAAGGCGCCTGTGGGACTGGACCGAGTCCGAGCTACGCAAGTTCAATGCTTTGCCTTGAGTTGTCATATTTCCATTTTCCTACTTTGTACTGTTTCGAATTCCAAATGTATGTATATGTGTCCCTGGAATGACAAATGATCGCCACTTTTCCTTCTCAGCGGAACGAACCTCGGAGTTTTAGTAAATCCGACAATTAAGCCCCTAAAAACTGTGGACCAGACTAACTACATGTAGCACAGGTTGCGAGACGTGCTGATGTTTTAACTTTCGGACCTGATTCTCTATCGCGGGGAAGATGCGGACGAGTGCCGCCTCGACGGTTGGCCTAAGAGTCAAGCCGAACGCCCACCAATGGAATCAGCATGACCTGCAAATTAGTATTGTGGTTACTATATCACACGGCGTAGCTGATATTCTTTCCAGCTTGGTGTGGTTCTCCAATCTATACAAGAAACAAACATACAAGTCGAGCTGATGACGGTAGAAGGTTCACGTTTATGAAGAACAACTTGACAGGTTTCAGACGGCCATCTGCAAGATATATAAAACTCATTTGGCAAGATCTTCTAATGTATCATGTTAAATATAAGCCTACGGACGGGCTGAAGACCAGTGAGCATTGGTTCTATGAACCGGTCACTGTGCAGGCGAAGGTTGAGAATGCCTGGTGATGTTGCGATACGCCGCGGGTGGTCATGCGGAGCAGTCCAACTAGGGTTACTAGTAGCTATATCACTCGACCCTTCACAAAGTGTGAGTAACTACGGCAATTTTATCTTCCCCATGCTTTGAAAGTATCGGGACATAAGCCTGCAATCAGGCATTTCACCCTTGATAGATGGGTTAATATGTTAATTAGCATGCGGTACTATATATCGTAAGATATCATCCCAGACTTATGCCCAGGCCTCCCTTTGTTCTTCACTTCGATCGGATTAAATTGGCAGTACACAAGTTACAGCCGGTGATGGTATAGAATCTCCGTCCATTATTTTCGGTAGCCACGAGGGAGTGAGGAGAAACTTTGTGAATTGCATAAAGCTCATTTGTTGAATACTCCAAGAAGTGCTATGTCCTCTAGTCGGAAAACATGCTATTGTGAAATGCTGGCTAGATTACTTGAAATCCAAACGTACCTGTAAGAATGCTTGTCTAGGGTGGTTAGAATCTCCCTAGTGCTTTGCAAAGACACTTGCCCCTTATTTCGAGCATCACCGGCCATCGCCGACAAAGACATTCACGGATACCTACATATCGATGTCGATCTTCGCGGAGACTCCTCCATGACAGCAGTCACGGTGTCATTGCGCAAGTGGTGAAGATGAGGTTGTATGCTGATGTAGCTTTGGGAAGCGCGCGACAGTTACTACATTGTTTGGCGTGAACGGTTATGAACGGATATTAATGTTAGATTCCGCACCGCGGAAATTACTTCTGACCTATCTTCTCGAAGAGACTTGTAGTTCATACAATTCTCTACAATTCCTTGGCATCCTCGACACTGAAGTTGATATCGGGAGCCACCCATCAGTTACATGATAATTGATCAACTCAACTTATCGAATACCGCTCGATCGAACCATACAATGCCGCTAGACCCGGGAAATGAGTTCTGTTTCATGTCTTGAATGCGACCCACTCGGGGATTGTCCAGATCGCCTATAAAACACTCTAATTTTATAGGGTTACATTCTGCTCGCGCCAAGAGATTCCCAAATTCTTCTGCACGCTCCCACTTCTAACACTCGCATAATGGATTGTTCTTCGGTCCAATCATAAGGGCATCCCATATCGGCCTTGGAAATGAGTTTGCATGCAGGATATAGGGCGACGCGACAACTAGGGCTTAGCCTGCTCGTCGACAATGTACCTAAACAGAAGGTGGACAGTTCTTCAGAAACCCAACCATGAATTCTGGCGCCGATGTAACGTGACGAAACTGAGATTGCTGCAGGTCCTGCTTAAGCTCATTTCTCTAATCAGCGTTTTACGTACATGGAATTGATAGGCATCCGGCAGCAGCCCTGCGTGGTGCACTGCTTTGGGAACGTCCAATAGTGACATCGTCGGCATTTCGCCTATACACAACAATAAGTATCTTCTGCACGCGCTACAATTGCCTGTGCATGTTGATCGTATCCTATTCCAGGTGTCTGTATATTATACCTCACTCTAAGCGCCGGCGAATGCCACCGTCGAACAACCTCAACGTGATGTATGGGACGGTCAATTTCCATGGATGGGGTTGCAGTATCCACACATCATAGTATCGAGTATCATGCCTCACATTTAATTAAACAACGTAACATCGGAGGGTCATGAGGTATCCAGTGAGGGCCAAAGGGATATGAGACGAGATACCAGTTCATCAAAAACGAATATATAAGGATACCAACTCGCGACCAAGATATTTCCATCTCAGAACGTGCCTCCACCTCCAGCAAACAACATCTCCTTGTCCAGCAAGCGCAACAAGCTCACAGACCACACAAAATGCATTTCACCGCCTACATCGTGGCTGCAATTGCAACCGCCAGCACAGCTCTGGCCCATATGGAAATGGTTCATCCCTACCCTCTGAGGAGCCAGTTTGATCCCAAGAACGACTGGTCCAACATTGACTACGACAACACCTCCCCACTGGAGCCAAATGGTAAGAGCCATCAATCACCCCGTTTGATCCCTTATCCCCTCCGAGGTAGCCGAGCTGGGCCTAACAATGGCTTCCAATACACAGGATCCAACTTCCCCTGCAGAGGACACCATAAGAATACCGCCTGGCGCACGGTTGCCAATTACACCGCCGGCCAAAGCGACTCCATGAAGCTTGCGCCAGGAAACAACCACCACGGCGGCTCATGCCAGATCTCGCTCAGCTATGATAACGGCGAGACCTTCCGTGTGATCGAGTCGTACATGGGAGGATGCCCGCTCAAGCTTGAATGGGACTTTGAGATCCCCTCTTTCGCACCCAGTGGCCAGGCGCTGTTCGCTTGGAGCTGGTTTAACATCGAGGGAAACCGCGAGATGTACATGAACTGCGCCCAAGTTGAGATCGAGGGCGGCTCTGGTTCCGCCACGGAGTTTGATCAGTTGCCCGAGATCTTCACGGCCAATATCGGAAATGGATGCAGTACTGTCGAGGGCAAGGAGACTGTCTTTGCCCACCCCGGTGACAGTGTTGGATATGCTGGAAAGGTGTCGCCAGGTGATGCTCCTTTCCCCAAGTGTGGTGGAAATGCGTAGTAAGGGGAGGAAGGCACAGAAGGGAGAGTATTTTCTGATGGCTGGTCCTTGTGATCGATTCACTTGTGTTTTGTGATTTATTCTATTCTTTACCGCGGGTTGATCCTGTACCTATTCTTGTTTCTGGAAACGGGCACTATTTGATTTGCAGTTCTTGTGGAGAATGTGAGACCCTATTGTATAGGCATCTTTGCGGCCCTATGAAGTAAACAAATTTATGCAACCGCTGTAGACTAATTTTAAGCTAGACCTGTCTGTAGAGACTCCCCCGTCTCTCTTTATTAGCGTGACACCGTATCAATTTCAATGTATGTACGTGGGTGTAACGCACGCGGTGACCATATACTATTCAGTGCGCTACTTAGTACGTTGTAGAGCCTGCAAGAGGTATCTCGCAGGTAATGTTGGTCTTTTGATAAATAGCCTCGTATCGTCTAACCCCTGGAGTAGGTGCCCTTACAATGGGAATCTGATTGAATATCTTGATGGCTAGTCGATGTCTCGAGAGTTTTATCTGGGACATTCCCCACTACTATATACAACTTCCACGCTGGTTTTCTACTAGTTACAGAACGAATGGTGGATTAAATAACAGTCATATTAAAAGTCAAAATTAAGTAAAAAGACAAAAATACAATAGCATTAGTATGGCTGTGCTCACCAAGGAGCAGCCTTGTGCATCTCGCCACTTTTAGCGGGTTTTCAAGGCCCTAAACCTGAATAATCTCTATTTAAAAAGAGCTAGAAAGCGTATTTTTACCTTTATACTAAGGAAGACGGTTATAGTAATATAGTGTTTGGTTTATTATAATTTCTATTCATTGTTTGCTCTATTACTAAATTTCATTTTTAATTAGCTAGCTCTGTCCAGTAACTATATCTTTAATTAGCAATTCCTAGCTTAATAATAGTCGATTTGAGCATAGGCTGTGGCAGAAGTAATGGCCAGGTTAAACTAGTTGGGTTATGTCACTCCAGCAACTACTAGTAGAGAGTAAGTTAAAAGATAGCCATAAACATCCAAGAAAGCACTAGGCGCCTTGTGTATATACATAAAAGATTCTTTACACACAACCTGTCGGCATATGTTTTCTGTGAATTTTCTATCGGTTTCTACCCAGACCGCGGGCCTGCAGGTTTCATCTTTTATCTCGAAATGTCCAATGACAAATGTACAACCAAATAGAGCGTCATACTTCTTTTAAGTAGCAGATGCCATGAGTACGGAGAGCTCTTTGCACCTGGCTGAATAAGGTAAATAATTGTGCGTAGAGGGCGGGAGTGAGCCAGATCTGAAGTCTCTTTTGTCTCTCTCTCCTGTCAGCTATCAAGATTCCGCATCTAGCTATCCTGACGCCCTGAGTCTATCTCTTCAATAGGAGAACCAAACCAAGTAACGATCTCAGGAACGTTAGTTTCGTCTGCCGTCAGAAAAACACCAAGGCTTCTTGTTCGCTGGTGGTATTCCTCCTTGTAAGGACCACGCTTCGAGAGAAATTCAACCATGCGAGTAAACCAACAATGAGCCAAAAACTCCCCAATAGGCAGTCTAAGTTCGTTGAAGAGAATGTCAAACTCCGAAACAAGCTGTTCGAGTTCGTACAGGCCAAGTTGGTCTTCCTCCCGAATATTTTCTATTTCTACCCGATCCCTGGCATCCTTCCACAGAAAGTCCGGGTTATGATCGATTTCAATGCAGCACGTATGTCTTAACTGCAATGCTTCAAATGTAAAGAATCTGATAATGGCCTGAGTAACTCCCGGTCTGGACTTAGTCCATAGAATGAGGAGTTCGTAGACTCGGCGGCAAAGACTAGACCGCTCTCCTAGAGCAAGTTCGAAGAAGTTGCCAATCTTTTTGGTGGCTTTTCGAAGTGCTACCGAAAAAGTAGTACACCCACCAGGACAACATGCGCATACACAATTGTCTCGAACAGAAGGGTCAAGAAACACGGTATCTTTGTGTCCAATGACAAGAGCCTCGAATTCTGGCCAATTGTTTGTTCCCGACCGGTAGTCACCACAGAGGACTCGAAAAACCATTTCAACAACCACCGAACTAATGCGATGAGCAACTGTAGCATTTGACCCAGGCAACCTGTTGGCCAAATTTGCTCCTTTTGAAACAAGCCATATGCGCATTTCAATATTCTTGCGTTGGGATGAAACGATTTTGGCGCACGGGGCCGAACCGAACAGCATCAAGGGTGTACGGCCAGAACTATCGCGAGTATCGATATCTCGAAAGCCAACTCGGTACAGCTCCTCACTTGCTTCAGGGAAAGCTGCACTGCAATGATAAACAGACCGGTCACCCCCTTGATAATCAACTTGCAAAGAAGGATCGATCGCCCACCCTTGTGCAAGAAGCTCAGCCTGAAGTTTAGCGGCTTGAGCATCAATAATCGCATCTTTCTGGATATAAAATTCCTTAAGTTTACGCGGCGGTAAGTAAGATTGAGCCAGGTCCCACAGCTTTCTTCGTCGTCTAGCCAGCTCTTGAATTAAGAATAGCCTTACAGTCTTGGATGTGCACGAGAAGATATCAAACACATCGAATTTGCACCCTAATGTTCAGCGAAGGGTTAGAGGCTGGTGCGTAAACTCGAGGCTGATTTCAAGGCTGATATCCATTCGCACGTGACGCTTCGATATGGGCTCTTAGTTATGGTTAACTACTTGCACCTTCTTGATGTAAAATCCAAAGTTACCGATTGGTCTGCCCAAATGTCAAAGAGCCCCAGTGGTTCGATCGGAACGGTACGATCCAACTCTCGTGCGCCTAAGTAGTGTGATAGTCGCGAGATAGAGGCCGATACTTGGTGTTGCTCGCCCTGCCTATTGCGCACTCACCTTGTACACCTTGTACTCACGAGCTATTGTCTTGCTTCTGAAGCCTGTTACTTGATGTAGCTATATTCCCTACTCCAAATGGATCCTTGCGCTAATGAAGACGTATAGGATAAGACGTATATAGTGGCAAGGGCCGGGGTTGCATAGAGCTATTTCAAGTGGCAGTGACAGATTATGGCTATCTTTGTCAAATAACCGCTGGGTCAGTCTTCCCAGTCAATGCTCGTCATTTAGATTCCGCTAGAAGAGTGAAGATTGCCTCCAGCAGAAAGCATTGTGCTCCATTTCTTGATCAGTACAAAGTACTTGTTCAAAGTAGCTTCATCGATTTTGTGTCTTGTATCCGGAGGTCTTGAGAGAACGGTCCCCTGTTAGGGGGCGAGGCTGGCCAATTAGCCGATATGGACTAGCTCTCTAGGCAGCCAGCATTATATGATTAGAATGAGGCTCTCAATCCTTTGCTGTACTCCTTTTGGAATCCTCTTGGCACGGTGCTGGATGATCGGCACTGACTGTTCTAGAGAAGGTTCATGTTAACTGACGTAATCGGGAAGCAAGCCGCACACCACTGGCGTGCTCGACGCGCCTCAGTTTTTTTAGATGATTTACGCACCAGCTGTTGTATCAAAAATCCTAAACTATCAAAGTCTCGCATTGCGCAGGAAGGTAAAATCTTACTAGCCAGTTCAGCTTGAAAAAACAAGGGAATTAGGGGCCTGAGAAAGACAGCTGAAATTTTTAGTATGCCACAGCGGTAATCCATCTAACGAATCGGCCGCTAAGCGTGTCCCATCTAAATATTTAGGCTGTGATAGACGGGGTCATACAATTACGCACTATCTGAATCGATGGAACGACTTATTTTCATATAGAAGTTTTAGTTCATAGTATTTTGATCAGTTGTAATTTCGAGATGTGTGGCTCGCGTACCGATTATGTTAGGGTTGACATACTTAGTTCAACACGAGTGATAGCAGAGGGTTTATGATCGCCCCAGAATATGATAGAAAACAATCAAGATCGATACTATCACTCGCCTCATGTTGAACTTTAAATTTGTAACCTTTTTCTTTGTACTATTACCTAGTTAAGTAATTCGGGTGTGATTATAGAGAGAAACAAAAATAGGGGGCCCAAAAACACCCAACAGCCTAAGTATGGTGGTGGTCACCAGGCGCTGTGTGGGCGGCTTGCCGCCCTATTCAGTCTTACTTCAGGGCACTTCAGGCCCCTGTTCACCCACCCAAATACTCTGCACCCTAGCTAGAAGGAAGTCACATTTGCGCAAAATAAGACTAAAAAGCGGCAACACACCCGCTTTGTTGCGGAGTAGCCGCTATGCTCCTCTGTACTCCCTTCCCCAGTAAGCATGAAAGTTTTAAGATCTAAATAATTCAACTTCACTCTTAAAATCTACATTACTCATAAGCTGTAAATTCACTGCATACCAAGACTTGGACAATATGGCAGAAAGAGGCGTGCCAAGGCTCAATCAGACAATTAATCTAGACAACCATGGCAATTTTAATATAACTCAAGCCGTTCTCTCATGCATTACAAACCAAGTATAATCAAGCTTAACAGAGATTTAACAAGGTAGTTATAAACATTCTTCTCAGAGATTTGAAACTGATCCTACGAGCCCAGGAGAAGACTGTGCCTCGGCAGAGAAGGGGATATCATATAACTAGTACAATATATCTAATTGGAAGTTATAAATAATACTTCCTTGTTAAACTGGACTTTTGCGGCGAGGCGAAGGGAAGAGGTAGGACCCGGCTCTAGAGCCCGCGTGGGGAGGACGTTTGCGAAAACAAAAGCAGATCCTCTTCTGGACCCTTTGCAATCAAAGACCTCAAATCCGCAAAATAAATCTCCAGCCCAAACATCCGATTTATCTCCTCTAACAACTGATTCGTCGGCTCTTAGTTAGCAGCCCACCCCCTTCAGATGTTGATCTGCTTCACGTACAATTTGAAGCTATTTAATGAATTACACAATCTCACTTTGCAAATCGATCAAAAACAGTAGTTTATAATTTTTATCTATCTATTTAGCTATCCTTCTAAGCAGTTAAAACCTTTATATCTACTTGTATATAGAGATATTACTCTCTAATTTTTATTTCTTCAACTACTGTAGTTCTCTTGCCTTTTCTTTTTATTGTTAGAATTAAGATAATGTTTAGTATTATGGATAATTAATAGTGTAACAATCATGAATTTTTATTCTGAAATCGAGAATCGCATCCCTAAAGCCTGCGAAGGTGCTGAACGCGTCAAAAATCCGAATATATCAGCGTTGTCGCGTCAATTTGACGTTCCTTATCAGGTACTCCGGGCACGTTTTAGGGGGCGAGCAACTCGATCTTCACATCCTATCCCAATCCTAGCGCTTGATAAGGCACAGGAAAAGGCGCTAATTTGTTTGATTTAACGGCTTGATTTCTTACATTCTCCGCCTACTCCTGCGATGATCGAGCTTGCTGCAAATCAGATTCTTTGACAGAATGCAGACGGTGAGGCGCGTACAGTTTGCAATGCTGGGTCTATCGCTTTATTAAACGTCTACCTGAGGGTTTTGAATTGATCAAACAGAAACCTAACGAAAAGAATCGACTGAATGCGGAGGATCTCGGTGAAATTTAACATTATTACGACGGTTTGGAGGGCTTTATCTCGCAGCTTCCAGCGTGGAATATCTACAACTTTGACGAAACTGGCTTCCAATTACGTCAAGGCAAAGCTCAAAAAGCCATTACAACCAGATCTAATCAGGTCGTACAAGGCAGAGTGAAGAAAGAGATAGAAGAATTAGTTTCTGCAATTGAATGTATTGCTCCTGATGGCTTAATTCTACCGCCTTATTTTTATCTTCCAAGGCGCTGTCCGTATGGAGCGGTGGTATGAATCTGATATCCCAGGCGATTTCCGTATAGCCGTGTCCTCTAGGAGTTACTCTAGCGATCTAGTCGGTCTTTATTGGATCTACCATTTCGATCGCTATACCAGAGATGATCTAACGCGGAAAAATGAGCCCTGATTACTACTTTCCACGGCCACGGATCCTATTTAACGTACAACTTCCTTCAGTTGTGCGGCGAGAACTATATTGTTTCTTACTATTTTCCGCCTCATATAACACACCTAATTCGACCATTTGATGGTCAGCCATTACAGGTGTATCAAAACTACTATTGGGACCGGAACAACTGCCTTGCCATGACTATGTAGTCATGGTTTCGCCATATGTACAATAATCTCTCTGCTGTCTTATTTATGAATAGACGTGGTCTACTGGACAGCTTTGTACATATATAAGTTGGCTGTCAGCTTCTCGCTGTTCCAGAGATTAATATAGGATCGAATTGCGGCAGAATTATACTACAGTAAATTGAGGGCTAATGCTAGTCGTACATCTACGCTTTTCTTATCCAGTCACGTGGATGTATGTTACCTGTGGCTTGTACCAGCTGCCATTTTTCAAATATCGCCATGTCCTAGGCGCATTCAGCGGAGCATACGGCAATTACAAATAACCGGATCAAATAATCCGTTGCTTTGTACAGGACAAGAATAAGACAGATATTGAAGCAATCAACAGGTCAGTCGTAAATATTTGGGGAGAAAGCCAGCTGGCGATTGGTTTCTCTCAGAATCTAATCGACTTAGGATGTTGAAGGCGGCGAACAGGGCCATTCAATTAACTTAGAGAGGAGAGGGACGAAGAAAATCCGATTGAGCTTCAGATATGTTGTTTTCTTTTCGCATAGCACCTGCACTACCCAGCATATAGGATTGTCTAACCTGAGCAAGACGACTTGCACCTTTACGAGACGCTCAGGATAAGCCAATTCGTGAAACCAAGAAAGTCGTACAACTTCAGTGTAGCGGCTAGGAAAACCTTCTTTAGAACCCCTGAATGTATACTGCCGGCAGAAACCATCACGTCGTGAATTGTTGCGGAGTGGCCGCAATGGCTTGCGGTAGTAGACGGGTTTCAGGTTACTTTCAGGCGGAGCGCGATGTTCAGGGCTGGAGGGGGCTGAAGGCAGAGCAGCAAGGGCACTAACTAACAGGTATAAAAAAAGAAAAAGAAAAACATACAACAGGAGGGATTCGCTGGTGGTCACCCACCCAACTACTAACCTCCCGGCGTGTGGCTTAAGTACGGCTGAGCGGACGGGAAGCCCTGTTCTCCACACCCTATGGTCGTATGTACTAGTTTGCCCTAAGTGATGGCCTATATGGATAGGGATATACACAGACGTTAGTCGTTGCTTACTCCGCTGCCATGTACGCAATTCCATTGAATTACAGCCATAAGATCCACATAACTCTGGTAGTCCGCTCCGTTTAGAAAGGCGGTTTGGATTGCCTCGGTGGTACAGTATCTCGATCCATACTTGCTGTCCACCTCGCAATATGGGAATGCTTTTGCGTGGGGCTCCCTCTCGAGCTTCTGGCGCACCAGCTGGGCCACGCCGGGATCAGTCCACGAATCATCCAGGTCAAGCATCTGCAGTTGACTTTCTTCCCAAGTGAGCTGAAAGCTTGTAAGCTGAGAAAAAGGCTCTTGCGCGAGAGTGGTAAATAGCTCTCGCCAGTTGATCGCTTGTCCATATTCACGTGGCCGCTCGCCACTTGCAAAACAGTCTTGGAATGTGATAGACTCCAGTGTGGTCTTGTGTCGAACAAGAAAGTCGCGTAACTCGGAACAGAGGATAATGTTGCTCAATGTAAGCCTCCGCAGCCTTGGCATTGTCGTGTCTCTCAGCCCGATGTCCTCGTAATACGGTTGCCCTCCGTTGCCGAGCGATGCCGTGTCCCGGGGATCGAAGGAGAATTCTTCCACGGCAGCTAGGTTGTTGAAGAAAAAGGGGCCTAGATAGTGTGAGAAGTCGCCGAAGATTGGTTGGGTCATCATGGTCCACCCAACGCCGTTATCCCATCTCCTTATAGAGAGATTGAAAGTCGTAAGCTGTGACAGGAACGACTGGAATGCTTCGGTTGTGAAAATTGATACCATGAAAATGTTCAGATCACGGAATTCGATGGATAGAGGCAGTTGACCAGTAGATGAGGAGTTGGTGTAATTCGACACAATTGCGTGAAGGCTTGCTGCCATCAGTCCACGCCAGGCATTTTCACTCTCCTCGGATAGAGCATTCTCGGGGTAGAATATATCACTTTGAAAATAGTTGATCAATAGGTCATCGTCGTAGTCGAAGGGGAATTCGATCACGAATTTGTCAAGACTACTAAACATGCGTAGATTGGACAGCACTCGGTCAACCTCTAGGGGGTACACCTTCTCCAGTGGCGAGCTCTGCTGATCTGCGGAGCGTATGGTTAGATTTTCTTGCGTTCATCATTGTGATTCTATGCCACATACCCGTCTCACAGATACCAATGTAGCGCAGCGTCTTGACACATGCAGCATGCCGCCCCTGGCTAATCGCAGTAATTGACTGGGCGCTTTTGGTGGTATTGTACAACTCGAGGTTGGCAAATATGCTGGGGGCAAGGAAGTTCCGAAACCATGTACAAGTGCTACTCATATTTATGAGATCTGGAAGGTGAGGTAGTCTCCGAGTTATAGTCTTGGGTTTCCAAAAACTATCAGGGTCCTCGTCATCGTCCTCTTCCTCATTCGGTTCAGGGTCTTCACGGAGAATGTCAAGCACAATATACCACACATCAAGCCCGAGCGAGAAAAGCGGGGACACACGCTGGTCCACTGAGTGAGCTGCTAGTGCCATTGTAAAATGATTTATCCTATGGTCAGAATTAATATCTTCGTAGAACTGGCGTCAGCGCTCCATATATATGTGTGCCTTTAATTATCCCAGATGACCTGTTGTAATAGACAACATAGCATCTCCTGTCGTTGGTGCCTAAGCCAAGACAGTAGCGCTTGCCTGCCTAGAAGAGATAAGTACGAGTATTACCGAGGCTGTCGTATTGAGTTTACTTCTTACCTCATCATGCTTTAAATTAGCGAGTAGCTTCATTCCCAACTTCAAAGTTGAAAATCTTGCAGTAGTGGGATTACCTGTCTTACTTTTCGCGTAGGTTTCTAATGATGAACGTGATACTACTATGGTTTATAGCTTCGTCAAGGCGGCCCCCTCCGGGATGTGACCTCAACTAGGAGTAGAAGACGAAAGCAACGAACATACAGAGCATAACTGGGGTTAGCGAAGTGCACACTTGACACCATTCTGCAGAAAAGCTAGTTCGAAGCATGACCCAATTCCTGTCCTATTCCGCTAAACCATCATCGACGATCCCACTCGTTTATGGATGCCGCGGACACGTAAGATCAAAATGCCCTCTGTAAGGCAAACATGAGAAAATAATTGGTAGTAAGGTTCGAGTTACATCTGAATATGTATTTGAAGAATAGTGGGCAGATGCGGCCATCTTTCCAGTACAGGGCCAGGGCTGGGAACAGAATATGTCTAAGTAAGCGAGTTTGTATGAAGCTGTAATACACGTATATCACGATCTCCATGGTCCTATTCAGAGTACGGCTTCTCACTACCCTTGGCGGATGTCAGTTTATTGTTGTATGTACACACAGGAATTACATATACACCCACAATTGTTGGCTTTAATGTGTTCTATAATAGGTTAAAGAGGACTCGTATACGCAGCCATTCGAACAGCCGTTTTAAGTAGCGGGTCGTTTAGGAGACAAGAGGAGAATGTGCAAGGACTATGTATACTGATAGTAGATATTACCACACTGGAGACAAAAGACAGTGTATTGGAACAGTATTCTATCCTAAAGTCATCGCTTTAACCTACCATTTTCACATCTACGCCCTGAAACAATGACTATTTCCTCACACAAGACCAAGATGGCGCAAGATATGGCACGAGTCCGTCCGCCACATTCACATCCCATGAACCCAGCTACGCCACCCAGACATGTCCACCCCTATTTACAGTCATCATTGTTTCCAGCACCCTTGTTGACACACCACCAGGTGCATCTCTCTACAAGGCTGACTCCTCCACCACACTCACAATGCCACAAGTAATTTTAGGGCTGGTAGGTAACAGCAGTCCAGTCGTGGCCGTACTTTTTCTTGATCACAGCCCACATGAGCGTCTTATGTTTGGCATCCCGAGTTATCGCATAGATTAACTGGGATTCCAGAATAATTTTAGAAGGGTCTAAGCCTTACCAACATCCTTCAACACACCAACACGAATAGTTCCTACCTGCAGTGCAATCTCCAGGCTAAACCGAGGTTGTCAAGGCCAGAACGCTAGCAATAAGAGCGGAAGTGAGCTTCATGATTGGCCGAAATCTTGAAAGTCATATCGGAATGTATGCTTGAAAGGAAGGAGAGATTGATTGAGATTGTGACCGAGGTTATGAGAATCTGAGGTGAACGCACAGGGGGCTATATATACCTCTGACCGAGGAGTAAGTCCCATGATTTGATATTTTCTCATATGCCGTGTCGTCATAATAACACCAAGACCGAACTCACGCTGCAGCTCAGGTCATATCTTTGTTTGTAAATGAAGGATATGCCCTGCTGAGCTCTGGCTGACTGGCCAGATGCGGCTTCCTGTTCTACTTTTGTGGAGATATTTATTTTTCTTGCTATTCATTGAATCCACCGACTTGATGCTCCTGGTACGCCACTATCCCTTCCTTGCTTTGATAAATTTGTCGATAAGCAGTACTTTTAGTCCTGTTAGCCCTATTGACAGCGTTAATTTACTTTATTCTGTTGCTTTATATATTAAATTACTTACGTCCTAAGAAATACCCATGTCCGAAAGCTCCATACGTTGAGTGAGTGGATAAATTGCGGCCCGGTCGGCCCGTACCTCGCTGGAGCTTCCCACGTGGAACATAATTGATAGATCATTTTCTTTTACTGTGGTAGGGTGCGTTAGGATCGTGTGTGGAACTGCCACAACCACTGTGGCAAGAGCATCACCGCCTCTCTCAGGTCCTATGATATTTTGTATATAGCTGGCAAAATTCGAACAAGGAAACGATATACGAACCTATCAACAGGGATCAGCACGATCTTTTAGCACCCTGCCGCGGTATTTTCAAAGAAAAAAACAGAAAGAGACTATTCAGGATGGGTATTGCCAACATATCTGCTTGCCTGTCCGGCTGCCTACCTAATTACGTGATAGTCAGCCAATAACTAATACGGTAGGGGATGTACCTGCTAATACTATAGCAGCTGAGCTCCCAGGATGTCCCACGATGTCTTCCACCGCACCGTGGGGGAGCCGAGCCATGAGAAGGTCTCTCAAGGCCAGTTACATTTCCTTCAGCCCATCTGGAGTAAGTCACATGATATATCCTCAATGCATGCCTGATCGCTCTTTTTTCTTCGCCTTACCCAGTACATCTTACCATTCTAGATATCGACCTCTTACATGGCTGGTAGCTACTCTGTATTCCTTCTCACTCTCTCGTTTAATGTACATAATGGAGCCACTGTTTCATAAAGGCTGCCCATCAAGCTCTGCTAGATATTCCCCCCTTCACGTCCACGAATTTCGTCCTTACTCATCAGGGTATCGGTCCCCAAAATGATATCTTTCGCTCAAGATAGACTAGTCTACTTGGCTATACATGGCCCCAACCTTTTGAAAGTACTACTATATCTTCTCACCAACGCTAGATCGGCTTTAGCGCTCTGGTGTTATCATTTATCCCCTCCTATCCAACCGAACACCTACCGCTACAGTCTATTGTATATGGATTTGAATCAGCTGCATTCCCATGATAATGCCGTAAATGAAACCGAGCCTTAACTCTACTTTAGTTGTAACTAGCGAATACTCACTGATACCACATATTGTCTCAATGAGAGCACTACCGTGATGGTCAAATCGGACTTCCTTCAGCTGCGCCGGAGCAAACCTATACATCACCGAGCAGGAAAACAAGGAAATGAGGTTTGCCACCAACAAAGAGCTCCAGCTACTGATCAAGGAGATGACCTGGCTGTTGGCAGGTGGAGGCTGGTAGATACATATATACAATGTCTTTCTTTTTTAGCGTCGGTGACCCACGGTTCTGTGATTTAAACCCAAAACCTAAGGAATGGGCGTTGACCGGTTTCCCACTTCCAAAAGCGAGCTCAACCGTGAACTAAATAGTGTATCCACCTCACTCGGAGCAATGAATTGAACCCTTGCAAGGGTTACCTGCTGATCTGTTCCACATGTGCCACTAGCACAGCAAGCTGGGCTCTCGGGTGTGCATCCATTCTCATTACAACTGCATTTATTTTCCGCTTTCTGCGCATAAACCATCCACTGGATGCAGCCATCGTCAGACGACACAATAAAGGCACCGCCGTATTTATCAGCATTCCCTTTATCGCATTTAGAGACAATCTTTTGGTATGCACTTGTACACTGTTGCGGATAGTTCAGTCTCGGTCAGATATGAGGAAGGAGGATACCTACTTTGTCTTTTACTAGCTTCACTCCCTTCTCAGGGTGGCATCCAGATTGATTATCTGCCCATTGCAAAGAGGCGATGACATTAATTCCCGCTTGGCCAGAGTAGACATAGTTGTAAGGGGGACCTTGAGGGTTCAGAGTGTTGCCGGATCCGCACAGCGAAGATACTGCTGAACTGACTGAGGCGGTGTCGAACGACGCGAACGAGCCGTCATTATGGTCATTAAAGCAATAAACGGGGAATGAACCTGGGTCGCTGACTGTTGGTATAGGTATAGAAGTTGTGCCGGACGGCTGGGAAGAGGTAGTGGTTGATGGTTGCGTCGTTGTAGTCCCTTCGCCGCTCGCTGTGTATCGATTGTCGGACCCTAGAGTAGGTATAGGGCCGTGGGGGTCCCAAGTCCCTACTGGTGCATTGTCTGTTGGCAGTGGGCAGAGATTCGTTGTTGTTGCTGTGGTCGCTGTTGTGCCCTTGGTTTCGCAGCCGAGCGTGGTGGAGCATTCGGTTGTGAAACATGCTGTTGTACGTGAAGTATCGCCATAGTTCGTGACTGAGCAGCCCACCTTGCAATTCGTTGCCGTCACGCTAGTTGCACACGTGGTTGGTTCTTTTGTGGTTGTAGACCCTGTGTCCTTTCCTCCACTACAACCTTCAGGGTCGTAGCAAGTACATCCATTTCCACTGCAGCTGCTGCAACTAGGGCCCGAACAACCGCAACTGGATCCCAGACAGCCACACCCAGCCCCAGAGCAACCGGTACAGCCAGAAGAAATGCATTTGCAGAACAGTCCCAGAAGGCCTGAGCAGCTACATCCCAAGCCAGAACACGCAGTGCAGTGTGGGCCTTTACAACCGCAGTGTCCGTGAGAGCAGGCACAGTGTATTCCTACACAAGCACTGCAATGGAGTCCGGTGCAACGTCCGGAGCTCGGGCTACAGTCCTTGCCTGAGCAACTCACACAGTCGTCTCCGATACAGCGCCCATCATGACAGTCCTTCCCTTTGCATGCGTTGCAGTCATCTCCAGTACACTTTCCGTCCTCGCAGCCTTGCCCTGTACAACTACTGCAGTCGTCTCCTGTGCAACTGCCCCCACCTCCAGTAGAACAGTCGGCACCTGTACACCCATCATAGCTGGTGCAGGAACTTCCTGTACAAGCGCCTGAGACGCATCCAGAACCGCTGCAAGTTCCCTCCCAGCAGTTGGGACCATGGCAAACGCCATCCTTCCCACAGTCCAATCCAGAGCACCCCAAAGCGATGCAACGGTCACCACTACACTTCCCATCACTGCCACATTGTGGGCCTACACAACCTGCCGTGATGCAGCCAGAGGAGATACATACCCCATCCTTACAGCCTGGCCCAATGCACCCGCGGACAACGCAATCACTTGGACCCGTACAAACACCGTTGAGACACCCAGTCCCGGTGCAGCCAAAGGAGGCGCACAGAAGACCCGTGCATCGCCCGCCTTTGCAGTCAGGGCCCTTGCAATGCCCATTAGTAACCACTGGCCATGGCTGGTCACCGGTGGGTACAGGGGTAGGGGGGCTTGTGGAGCCGCCACTGCCACCGCCTCCACTTCCCCCGTCCCCAGCTCCGCCGCCATTCGGACACCAAGCGGGTGGAGGAGGACAGGTCTGCGCTGCGCTCCCTCCGGCAGTCGGAGAAGGGGCCAAAACACAGGCTCCCCTTTCAGATTCTAGATCACCATTGAAAGCGCTAACGCACCACTCATAATTCCAAGTTCCCGGGAAGAGAAAGTATTGATCGCTGCAGGTAGTTTCGACCGTGCCGTTTTGCGCAGTAAGCACGCTTGTGCTGTCGTGCACATTTCTATTCCAAAGACGATATCCAGCTGCGTTTGCCGATTTGCCCCACGTCATATGGACCGTTGTTGGATCATTGGCAAATATTTTCAAATCAGCCGGCGGGGCTGGAGTCCCAGCGCCAGGCACAACGCCGGTAACAATTGCTGGGAACCCTTCACCTGCAGAATTCCACGTTTCGATGGCTATGAAATAATAATGCCCCGACTTGAGATTGTCAATGTGCCCCGAGGTTCCGGTGAACGCCCCCCCTGTGATAAAGGTACAATCCACGGATTTGTCCCAGTAAAGTACATTATACTCGATAATAGAATCAGTATAAGCGCCGGTGGGAGGATCCCAAGAGATGTCAAAACCAGTTGTAGTAGCTTTAACAACTACATTACGGGGAGCCGCCGCAGTCTGAGGATGCGCTGTTGCAGACAGTACTGATGTCCAGTCTCCTTTGAAATTGTCCCCAGCGCTAGCACGGACCCTAACCTCATACACCCAGCCGTCAATGGGCCAGGTCGAGTCCCATCGCGGTGTAGAGACACTCCCTGGCGAAAAGTTGGGGATGCCACCTTGAATGCGAGACTGAACATCGTAGCTGTATGCTCCATAGACTACCGATGTTCAATTAGCACCAGCTATAGCACCACCTCCTGTTACTGTAGGAACCTACCTGGATCCCATGTAGCTGTTACTCCCGTGGCGCTGGTAAAGACTTTAAAATTGGACGGTACAGAGAGTGGTCTGCCAGGTAGATTATCAGGGATAGATAATGGGGAGTTTCCAATCTTGAAGTCTTTCACTAGAGTACGAGTAAATGCATGAGCAATTTGATACTCACCCCTCGCAGTTGGATGAAGTCCGTCCTAGCCGGCTGCACATCCACTAGGTTCACAGTCGTAATTCTCCTGTAGCTCGACAAGAGAGATTGAGGAATCGGCTGTACTCCATTTCGGGATTGAGTCGCGTAACAGGGCGTTATAGATATTGGTACTGACCGGAAGATCCTCTCGGCCTCCAATGAAGCTTCGTTGCGGTACATTAGCAATGGCAAATTTAAGCTTTGGGTTAACAGAGCGAGCGTTGGTAACAAGAGTGTGGATACTATCCAGAGTACCTCCAGAGTCACTGTAGAACCATCCCATATCATTGAAGCCCAGCATCAGGAGCATCAAATCTGCAGGGTACGTGCTGAGCACATCATAGATCAACCCCTTATCAACAGCTGCTGCACGACCCCAAACCGCGAAATGGTCTTTATCAAAGTCCGGGGAGACGTCGGCAGCATAGCCACCGCTCGTCTTTGGCTTTCCAGGTAATGGCTTTTGCCCGTACAAAGCAGGTACTGCCGGTGCTGCCGGATGGTCAGGTTGAACTGTGCCGGTGTACGGTCCGACAAAATCGACAGCAACTCCCTGTTCCTTGAACCATTGCCAGATACGATAACGCCAGGTGTAGTCACCTTCTTGACCTTGCGTCATTGAATCTCCAACGATCATGACTCTTAGCGCGTTCCCGCGTCCAATCAGGCCATTAACGGTCATCCCGGTATCTGAGTCCGTCCTGATAGAGTCTCTTATAGCCGCCATCATCTGCAGAGTGTCGTCCTTAGCGTCGTACGTTAGTAAGGGTGGCATAAGCTTGGCAACCTGTGTCCAAGTGTTGTAATCATCGATAGTTGTTGGTAGAGGGATTGGTGGGACACTGGCCAACTGAGATACCTGAGCCGAAATGAGAGATTCTATAGCCACGGCGGACGAGAATGCGATAGTTGGACTAGCCGTTGCTATAGGGCCATCGACGCTGAGTGAAGCACTGCTCTCGGTAGCTCGTTGCGCCAACCACCATGGGAAGGAAATAGCACGAGCTGATGGGAGGAAAAAATAAATGATTGCAAGGTAAAAATGGACATAGAAAAGCCCATGTCCCTATGTCGCCATAGGCTTCCCTCGGGGTGAGCCATCTTAACTTTGGTCCGACTAAGCCTGAATTTTGGAATCTATGGTGATGGTCGCCAATTTATAGCATCTTCCTTCTGCCTTGTGCCCCAAAGGTTGCTTGTGTACCTATGTACCACCCTCATCTCACAACTCCATTGGCACAGCTTACACCTTGCCCATCGGCGGCAAGTCAGGGGCGAAGGTCACAGTCTAACCTCGAGTATCAAGAGGTAGATTGCCGATATGCTCTATCCTGATCAGGGTGACATCGTGGACGTCTAGCGTGTAAACTAGACCAGGATCTATCACAGATATCTCTCCTCGCACGGCTTGGTTCTGTGCATTGCCGGCTCTCTCCGACATTGGAGTTCTCTCAACAGGGGTGTGAGCAGGAAGAAACCGGCGAAAAAAGCAATAACAGTTGAGAGTAACCAGATTCGGTCCATGATGCGACGCTAAAAACCAGGAACACGCCATTTTCAAATAACGGGATGATAATAGTATAAAATTGGATGATGAATGTGGAGAATGTTTCAGAGATTGAAGTTGGAATTGGGATGGTGGATCACATGAGGACAACAGTTCGCGACAGAACGATTGCACGCTACAGCCATCTGCCGACGTTATCTCGGTTAGTAGATCATACGGGCTAATAGGATGTAGCATTTACATGGATATCTCGGGTTCTCGAGGATCCGGCGCCAATTATTGACATCTGATCCTCCAATATTGATCAATGCTACATAACTATACCTGATCAGAAAGATTAGATTGCAATCACGGGATTCAGGCCAACATGCGGCGGAACAAGGACCAATCGGGGAACCCCCATGTGGTTTGCTTCCCCTCATCTCGTTTGTATTGTTTAACCTTGAATTCTCCCCGTAAAGCTTAATCGGGGATAGCTGGGCTAACCCATCAATCTATTAATATATCAGGGTCTAGACCAGCATTTCTTCCTTTGCCTTTCAACTCATCGCGGAGATTTCCAAGCCATGGCCCCCCTGACTTTGGATAGTCTTCCAATGGAACTGATTGAGACTGTTATCAATTTTCTGGACTTTCAAGACCTCTGTGCCCTTCGTTTAACTGCACATGGTATTTCGGTCAAATCATCCAATGGTCGATTCCGTCAGAATTTGAAATCCAAGAGATTACACATCGCACAGGCCCCCTTGGAAGATTTCGCTCACTTTACTCAACCAGGCCAGGTTGGCTGTGTGCTCCAACATCTTACTTTATCCGACTTTGGGGTGGCAAATGCGTCTGACAAGTGCCTTGAGGCAGCTAAGCTGCTAGTGCAAGGAATGGAGAACCTGCGCCAAAATACTTCACATGGTGGCTTAATATCTCTGTCTCTTTCCCTTCACGAGCCAATAGATTCAGAGCTGGAAGAGGCAGAGCATGCCACGGCAAAGTTGTTTGACCTTGTTATGCTGGCACTCAGCAACAGCAAATTGTCTGTGCAGATCGTGGATATTTTTGCTAAATGTTTCCCCATTCGCTGTGCCCTAGCCTGCGGTGAAATAATGGCAGTTATGGAGAAAGCAGACCTGTCTTCCACATTCAGAGAGTGTAAAGAGCTATGTTTAAGCTTGTCACACTGGTTACGCGATCTCGATGAGCACTACGAGTCTCCGCTATCCTTTGATCAAGCTAGGGATCATACCCGATTTATCTGTGATTTTGTGAATATGTTCCCAGTGCTAGAGGAACTTCACTTGGCGTGGGTATATTACGATCTCGCCTACACGGATGCCATACAGGAAGAAGCGCATTTCTTTAATCGAATCGCAAATTCCTGTCCATTCCCATTGCTCAAGAAGTGTACCTTTCATAACATTCGCACGACCGAGGCAGCTCTGCTTCAATTTCTCAAAAACGTTCAATTGGCCAGTCTATCGATGGAAAAGGTGTATCTGGTCAGTGGAAGGTTTGAGTCCATTTTTCATCATCTATCCACTTCCCAGCCAAATTTGGAATATTTGCATCTCCATCAGCTGGTGCATGATCCATCTACTGTTTATTTTGATGTGCCTCACGTGCCCCAATACCCTCGTATTAGGGGTAGGGGCAACAGAAGAAACCTGGGACCTATTTCCGTTACACGAATGGGAGCCGATGCAAGGAGACTGGTAGGAATCATTAATCGGCATCATGGGCAGTAGCATGTTAAGAACCGAGGGGTTTTCTTTGAACCTCGGGGAAATGGTAATTTAATTTTCAAAAATATTGTCCCAAATCCCCTGCTTGAGGTGCACCGGTAAATAGATTAATAATGACATGTCTGCTGCTGCATTCCGCCACTTGCAAGACCATCGAGGGCCCATGTTGACCTCCATAGTCAGCAATCCCCGATCCCTGCTCCCGATTATGAGCTAAACTAGCCTATGTAACCTCATTTATAAAGATAGAGTTAGAACGAGGTCCCTATTCCCAAGAACGGTATAAGTTGTGACGCGGGAATGCAGGCCTATAGGAGTAGTACGGCCCATATTCTTTGATAGTTATTGATAATCTACCACACTGACTTGCATGTTTCTCCTTACAATCATAACGCGAGAAGGAATCTCAGCAAGCCATGTTGCTGATAAAGAAAAGGATGCTTTGCATCCTTTTCCTGCTTTTTTGGAAACAAAGCAGTGCTAGGATACCACCAGCGACCCCGTCGGGCACTTTGCAGCCACTACCGTTTGGGCTGGCGTATAATGCAAACCACACCTTGAACTCTCGAGGGTACGTTGAAGCTACGATAAACCCACTATATCTGACGTTCTTAGGGATCCCGACTGTGCCGGAAGCTTCGATGCCTCATCTTGTGAGCCCATATGTAGTCCATCTAGCTTTCACTGTTCAAAGGGCTTGAGGTCACGCAGTTACCAGGACTGGTTCCACAATGCAACCGATGGCAATTATACAGAATCCGATTCCGGACCAAAACTATTTCTCGGGAAACGGGCTTTCAAGACTCTTACACTCGCCGAAGTTAGGAAATACGTCGCAAATAGCTATGAACAACCAGATCCCTATTTTGGGCAGCCTCTTGAGATTATTCAATTTGACGACGACGGGGAGTCAACAGATGACTCCGGCACACAGCAAGTGATATTTGGAAGCGAGCCATTTCAGATTGGCACGGACAGCTTAACAGGCTGTACTATAGTCACCGTCGTCTCGAAGCGAGCGGTCTATATGGTATGAAGCACACTCTGTCGAACTTGAGGCTGCGGACAATGGCTAATATATCTAAAGGGACATTACTGGGAGAACCCAAGCTGGGGTAATGCGCCTAAATTTACGAGAAATGTCCTGAACTTTATCGCTGGGCGTACGCCGCGATCGGGAGTCGGTCCAACCTTAGACCCAGAGCTTTTCAATGCTCCGGATGATGATACACGTATATACCTCATGCACCCACGCTTGGGACAGAAGGAGCATAAATCGCCGTATAAATCGCCTAGGTACTGGAAAAAGTTCGAAGAGTTGAAGAATCTGCTCAATACAGAGCTTCTGCCCGGCGCGGCCACGGCCTCATGGTTCTACATTACAGCTGAAATGTCGCGCGAAGTTCCCGCATACAGGCGGCACGCCATATTCCAATATGACCCGGTTGCTCATGGGCGTAATAAGAAAGGCTGGAGGCTCTTTTATGAAGATCATTACTTTGATGATACAAATCCACCCCCAGGTCCTGAATCTGCTGATGGCACCCCTGATCTATGATAGTGAATCTCAGCAGATCTGGATTGGGGAGCTCATGGCTTCGGGCTTCGACTCACTCTGAACCTATCTCGAAATGGAACCGTGTTTTGGACCTTCAATCAGCTCTGTGATCGATAGTGACAGTCTGTGTGGCATGGTTTCTTTAGGCCATGCAAGCCTTCACTGGACGGTAGTTGATAGCTTGGTTTGTGAAATTATGTATCTCATCCTACTCTTAGTTGGGTTAAGAATAGAAATGTGTGCGCATGGAGATTAGTCCCATTATTCTGATCGTATATCTCGCTGAGTTGAGGCATAACATGGTCTAGCCAGGGTATATTTACGTGGTCGGTAGTTTAGCCATCTGCATCTTTCCCATATTGCCAATCAAGTAGTAGCTCTATTGCTTCCCAGCCCAGCCATCAACGTGTATCTAGGCTTTGAGGATAATGGCCTCATCGAAGGTTTTGTTTTCAGTACTCACAGAGTCACACGTCCAAGGGCTTTTTCAGCGTACAATTAAGGTATCAGTACGTAGGTGGGTGGCCATAAGCCTTGCACTTAGGGCATGTTAAGTCGGAGTTACATTGTGCGCAGTAAACGGGAGATGGTTTCAGCCGGAGTGGAAATCGTTCGATATGACCTCTAATTAACGGAGCCTCACATTATCCTTAACTGTATTGGGTGCGTGATAACCTTCAAGACTCTTGTCAACAAGCCCAGCTATAACGCGCTCTTCTCGAATCCTGAGTTACTGTCTAGCAAACACTACTTTCCTGGCCAACCAGCAGCCAATCACTACACTAGCAATGTGACCGTGGTCATCACGCTGGAATACTACAGTCCAATTCCCGGGCGCCGGCGCATCTAGGCCTCGTGGGCATGAGAGAAGCCAGATATCCTGCCCAATATATCGCATGAGGTGTGGTGGTCCTTGCCCCAAATATCCTTCAAAGTTCCCATATAGCATACCACCTTTGCCACTGCAACGAAAGGTCGAGTCGACTTCTGCACAGTAATATTCGCCGACGTAAAGGTCTTTAGGTGGTTGCTGGCCAGTAGCAGCACGCTCGGCATGGATGAGATGATTGTCGGCTAAACGATGGAGTGTGAGGGTGTCACCATTTATTGTGGCAGTTATATTACTTGATTGAGCTTTGCCCTCCTCAACACAGGCCAAGGTCTCTCCAGAACCCCCGTACGTGACGGTCAAATGGCCCTGACGGCCGTGCCCAACCTCAACAACCAGCCCGGCATCCGGATCATAGAAAGCGCCAAACCAGTCCGGGGAGGGATTAACAGGGTTAAGTCTAGGATTTTGGCCCTTGAAGATGTTAAAGGCCCCTTGCATAATATCCTGGGCCACCGCTTCTGCATCAGCCTGATGGTTGAGCATAACTACAATTGCGAGCTTCTCCGATGGGGCCTGGATTCTATGGAGGCGGAATCCACGAAGAGCACCACCATGGCCGATCGTGGCCACGCCCCTGACAATACCGTGCCCTAGGCCGTACCCATATCGTGCAAGTGTGCCATCGTTAAACGACTGTTGATGCGCGATGGTACGATATAGACTTTGCTCGTCATCCCAGCAAGTCTGCAAATAATCTTCATATGCAATCATATCCTTGAGGGACGCGACAACCCCTGCATCGCCAGACCATTGCATGCGATTGATGGCTGGAACGAAGCCAGAGGACTCGGACCCTTCATACCCAACACAAGGTGGAGGGAGGTTGCCGTTGTCTGGGCACAGGCGCGCAGTTGTCATGCGAGCCGGTAAGAAGAGCCTTTCAGCAAGTAGGTCGCCTAGGGATTGTCCACTCACCCTCTCAATAAGTCGGGCGATGATATGGAAGTTCAAGTTACAATAGGAGTACTGGGTACCGGGTTCAAAATGCAGGGACCTGGTCCGGTCCAGGGCCTTCTTGGCGTCTCGCCCGAGTCGAAATTCACCATCAGGATGGGCACCCCAGAACATGGACATAGCCCAATAGTCTCGAATACCAGATTGGTTATTACATAGGTGCTCTAGCTTTAGTGCGGTGTTTCTAGCGAGGTCGGGATGTAGCATTTCCACCAAAGTGTCCGGGAACTGCCGAGCCACGTTGCCCCGCTTCAGCATCTCCGGGGTGGGGTTGCGCTCCAGGGCTTTCAGCATCATGCACACCATTTGTTTCGTGATCGAGCATATTGGCATCAGCGTGGATGCAGTCATGGGAACCAGCTTTTGCAGATCTGCGTAGCCCCAGACATGCTCGCCCACGAGTTTGCCATCCTTCAATACGGCAGCTGCTCCGCCCGGTCCTCGATACAGAGACGAGACGTTCTCGAGGATATCTTGGATGCGTTGATTCACTAAGGTTGTCGTCTCTTTAGTGAACGTTCACGCCCTCTCCTAAGGCGGTGGGATTGCTTACTGGTCAAAAATGAGGCTTGTATTTTGTACTTGCGTCGCAGGCAGATGGTTCTGTATTCCCTAGCAACGCCCAGTTACGGAGAAAAGGGAAGCTTGATGTGTATCAGGATCTTGGCACCAAGTTACTACTAGCTCCGTAACGGTGCCCGACATTAACCAGACATCCTGGTCAATGTCAAAACCAACTCCGATCTACCGACTGGGTTGGTGCCAGAGTGCCACCTTCACTCTATCACTTATTAGGGCTTCTCCACTCGGTAAGTTTGCGTCAAGGGATCCTGTGTGATTAAGCATCAAGAGCTAAGCTAAATAAAATATTTGCAATGCTTGTTGTTACTGAGAGTATAGAGTACATAATAAATATAACAACAGAGGAACGCTAAAATCCGAATGCATAGTAATAATATTGAAAATATGACCGCGTCAACTTCCGGTGAGACTTCTGCTTGGGCGTCAACGGGTAGTTGTTCGAAGTTGTGCTGCCGAAGATATATACCGCGCCCTGTACAACAGCTTTGCTACGGAGGGTCGTCTTCTTTTGATAGATAGATATTTTCTCCTGCAAGGCGACTACCCAATGCGCTACAGTTAGCTAGCACAGCCGGCCACTTTGATCTATCTATCAGATCTGAAGTGTAAACATTGCATCGTGATTCAATATTAAGGAGGCAGCACACTTGGTATACGTTCCGAGCCATGCAAATTTCCGGAACCACAACATTGAAAAAACTGGAACCAACATTCAGATATGTAAATACGGAGTACAAGGGCAAGATATGCAGCTTCAACCAATGGCGGATGAGAATAGGTGGTATCCCATACATTGCCCGAGCCACCCGTAAAGCCATGGCGCATTGAACTCCAGCCCGACTACACAAAGAAAAGCTAGAAGATAAAACTCAAAAAGAAAATAGTTCATTTGCCCTATGTGCCAAGTGTGTGTAGTCATTCAATAAAATGCCGCACCCGGAGATTAATGTTGCTGCGACCCCTTATATAACTATAGATGTGATAAAGAGATCGATTGAACCCACTTCCCCTGTTTTGATCTTGCTTATTGATTGCAACATTTCCCTCTCCGTACACAGCTCTGGAAAAATCAGTCTCGGCGCCACAGAATCAAAATGCAGCAGGCTCTGGCTATCCTTGTTCTGTATCTATCAGCCTTGGCCATTGGCCAAGGCCTCCCCGTCAATAATGTCATACCCCCTCCTCGTCCTCCTCCCCAAACACCGGAAGCTATGGCATTGAGTTTGCACGCGAACTGTGTAGACATTGGCATTGCCACCGCGCGCGATGACCGATTAGGGAGCCGGCCAGGCTCATCAGGCTCACCAGGCTCACCAGGCTCATCCGCATCAAACTCACGGTCAGAAACCCCGCGTATGCGTCGCGCAGAGGATATATATCCGGACCTCCTCGTCGCAGACTGCAATAATCCCCAAGGCGGAAGGCACGAGATCCAACTGAGCCTGAACAGATGTTTTGGCTGGGATCCCGAGCGTGTAGGCCTTACTGTGCAGAAGAAGTATGCATCTTGCTTTGTTATAGCCGTTGCTTGCTATAGCATTTGGACCTTCCGCTCTTTATGATTAATGACTAATGGCACTTAGTGGATATGGACTTCACAGAGGCGGATGCTCCCGGTGCACATATGCGCTAGGACTACAGCCATCCCAGCCTGGTACAATATTCTGTACCTGCAAGACAACCCCGCAACAACAACACGCAAACCATGAAGTCAGGTTTACACCAGGCAAGTACCCACTGGCCGTTAGTATATCTTGTTACTAACAAATCTGGCAGAGGGTGTCATCCAATATAACCCCAGGTCTGGGCTTATAAGCTGCCATGGCATAGATGGGATTGATATGGGACCAGTATCCTCTGCCCCACGCTGGGTCGATCCTGTTTAGATAAACATCATCAGACATTGCCCCAGATATGGTGGAATATTATCTGTCGAGATCCGGAGTGCTTATTCAGGGAAAGCCGGCCAGTATATCACAGGGTTATTTGGTGCGACTAGATATGTATTTATCACTGAGACATATTTCTCAACCTGGCCACCTTGGTATCTGGCGGCACGAGCCCTCCTCCTCCTGAAAGCTATCCTATGTACATCTAATAGCCTACTTTCTCTCTGAACCGTTCACATTAGGCCTTCTGATATGCGCAGAGCCGCCGTATAAAGCGGGTATAGATATATGCTAAAACGAGTTTGCAGACACTTTAAGCTGCAAGTAAGTAGGGACATCTTCGATGTATAAAGCAAGTTGGCTACCTATTCGGCTGAGCGTCTCTATCGTCACATCGCTGTCTGGTTGATCTTCCCTGTGCGGATCTTGGCAAGGTCGTACGACATAATAGGTGATGCAACAAAGGCTCGACAGCTGTTAGACAGGCGAAGACGTCGAAGCCTCAGCCATATTATAAAGGGGGGAAAAACTAGACAAAATGGTTTAGCATATTCTGAGAGCATCTTGTGAGAATAAGCGGGCTGCTATGGCACCTCTAGAGAAGCGAAGACGGGATGTCTACATGATTGCTCCGCGATGATAGATACACGAACGAATATACGTACCTATCGAAAGGAATCGGAAGGAGTCTCCAGCATAAATACAGAAACAGCGTTGCCCATGACTTGTACTAGCCTTCCGGAATGCAAGTTGATATTTGGTAGGCACTCACATAAACCTCAAGTAGCAGACAAGATGTAGCCCGTGTCTAATCTACCGCCAATTGTCTAACCGAGTATTACAGCCCAAATTGGAGCGACAAGAAGGGTGGTATATAGGTCTAGACTTAGACTTCATGGCATGCCTTTACATCAGCCATGGCGATCAATGCATCTTGCAGTCTTTGCAGAGACCTCTGGCTTTTATAACGGTATTCAGACACACCGCTGCGCTACGCAAAGGGTTGGTCACTTGAGCCCATCGGGCATTGGGCATGCGTATTCCAAGCAGGATGACTTGCAATCCAAGTGAGGATAGAGTTAGATATCAGCCGCCGTTGGTGTTAGCCTGTGACGCAGGTGGATGTTGCTTCGTGATACGTTAGGATAGAATCTGTTGGATTCCTGATGAGTATGCTCAGCTCACTCTCATTTTCGGCGATGGACGATGTCGCGTATTGTTGCCTAGACAATTTACTGACGCCGGTGAATCTTTGAAATACTTTTTAGTAACCGAACCGTAGGTTATGATTGATGCATGTCCAGTTGTGTCAGAGAACTAAGATCTATTAGTTGCACATTTTTCTGTCCAGAGAGGACGGTTTAATCCGGAGCTCAACCGCTCTCTGACTCAACCATCGAGTCTGTGAACTTGTTTTATAGCCTTGCTCGAAAGGCAAGTCTAACAAGGAGTATTCCAGTTCGTTTGGACCCGTCGAGCATATGCCGACATGGTCTAAGAACTGGGTCATTTTGACCTGCTTCGTGGGTTATGCTGTCCCAGGAACCACAAAAAGGACAATTCCCTGGCAGGGCGATGAATATGAATAGGATGTTAGGGGTAGAAAATCACACAACATGTAATCTGAAATTAGCTGGATAACGATCTACCTGCTCATAGAAGTCATAGAAATCACATCGTCGAGGCAAAGGAAATAAGTTGGCAATTCCAGGAGTTGGTCTCGTCTTGTTAGCTCCTCCAGAGAAACCGGCCTCCTAAATGGCTGGCCATCAACTGTACATTCGTTACAGATGGTGCTGAATCCAGTCAAGGATCTCCGGTAGAGTGGGATCCTCTACAGTCCAATATCCTGCCCGCGTGTCTGCGGCCCGCAGATCATCCAGAGCGTACTGGTCCGTCAAGCGCGCCATTTCCTATTGCGTCCCCAGTCAATCAAGTGTTCAGGGATAAAAAGTCACATGATAGGATTCACCTGTCGAAATGAATTGCCCAGCGAGTTAAGTGGAGCAGTATGCTGGATCCCTGCCGGTCCTCCCCGTACGATATCCTGTCTGGTGATGGCCCATCTTGTGGCGGCTGCCACTCGGAGGTAGATGCGGTGCGCTTGGAATCGCCGGGCGCTTGCGTCGAGAATAGTTCTACAGATAGTCAGGACACACCTAGCTAATTGCTATAGGCCCTAGTCCCCGTACCTCTGCAGTTCCGCCTTCTCCGTCTCCGTGTTGGACTGGGTAGGTGCCACGCTGGGGTTGTAGTTGGCTGATATTAGTGCCTGGGCAGCAGCCAGGCCAGCTCTAATCTCTGTGTACGCCTCTTCGTGGTAATCGCCCGCTGGGGTCTGTACATTATGCCTCGCGATGTGCATAAGGAGGGTTCGGTAGTCGTTGATGATCTCGGCTACCCGCAAGGCACGTGCTCCGTTGACTTGTTCAAGTGTCACTACTACCCACCACTGAAAAACGCCAAAGCAGTCACCAAAGATAATACTCACGCCTATCGACCATGATTGTATCTATTCGCCACGAGGTTGTGATGGGTGAACAGTCGTAGCCATGAACGAGAACGGGGGCTGTATTAGTTGGGAAGGGTCAGAGGAATAAAGCAACGACCAGATCAATTCGCCGGCAAGGAACACAGCGCGTCTCTTTGGTGAATGGAGCGTGTATTTCGTCTATGGTCCTCTCATCCTCGAGGGTCTGATACCCTTGTAGGTTCGGCCTAGGGTATTTATGACAAGCGTTAGCGACGGGCCCGGTGATAGTGAAATGGCTCCAAGATCATCATCATTATCGGTCATGCTGGACTGAACCTACCGACGCCGATCCAAAAATGCCAGGGGCCACAGCTGGGAACTTAAGTAGTGGCTAACATGCTAAGCTGGTGACAGCCCACAAACCTCATAGACACCTGTCTATAAGGACTTGGGCTATGTGCACTCCAGTCACGGACGGAATATTATCCAAGCGGGGGGGCAGCAGTTGAGCAATAGTGGGATCGATGCTGATAGGCCTAGATATGTGTATGGCCGTTACAGATACACAATGTGGTCCACGTGAATTGACGAGATCAGAGGGAAGCAATCGCGCAGAGGCTTTGGTGCATAGGACACGAAACCTAAACCGAAAAGAAAGTCCAAGACCAGTCAGACTCAACCCCACTGATCGTAGATGCAGAGGTGATACATCCCAGCACTCCATCCCAACGGTAATCTAAAGTCAACAAGGGGAAATTTTGATTTTGTGACCTCGGAACCTAGTTCCAGACCCAGTGGGGCAGCCCAGGAAGAGTCAGAAGAATTCTGTCGCGGCACTTGAAAATGAACGCGAGGGTACGGCCACACCGAACAGAAGGGAGATCACCCCCCCTCGCTTAACCCCGCCTCCTCGATATTTATGGTAAGATGATCTAGTAAATTGCATGGAAAGCGGAACACTACTGGGAAACTTGTTGTGCAGCCATCGTTCGGTTGTAACCTTGTGATGGCCAGAAATAGTACCATAACAGGAACGGAGGGAAGATGAAATGAATGCCAGACCTGCAGTCCAGCCACCGAGCGGCTACAGGGCAAGGACGGGTATCTACCGGGTTTGTTTTTCCTTTCATTCCTGCTGTGGAAATGGCCAAGCTGGTGCACAGCAGGTGGAGCCTGAGAAAATGGGGTTTCGGCCACGTAAATATGTCTATTGCTGGCTATTCTATAAACATGAAGCAGAAGAACGAGCTCTACAACCCAAGGTTATGTTTTCTCGTAGTCGGACAATGCCTATTCTGCATCTGTCAGTCTGCCACATGGAATGGCATTCGACGTTATATCAGTATATACAAGCGGTGATATCTTCCAATGCATGAATCACAGAGAATTGAAACCCAACTCCTCCCCAGCATCCGAAATCTAACGTCCTAGAGTCACATTTTAGATATTGGGTGCCAATTGCAAGGGAATCCAGTATTGCTGGCGAACTAGAACACCTTTTGTACAACGGGTAGAGTATAAACTTAATGTTGGGTTCGAAGTGGGGGTGGTTGATCCTTCTCTGTCGGGCGACGCGCTGCTTTGCGCGAGGAAGGAACAAGCGCTCTTAGCCTGAGAGGGTGAATAACTTACAACAACCCTCTTGAGACTATTGCGAGGCGGGTCCAACCCTTTCTAGTTCTGCGAGTCTGTGCTCCAAGTCTGCACATTCCTCCGTTATCTTCTTGACCAATTCCGACTGCAACATATATGCATTGCGACCTTCGTCCGTAAATTTGCAATCCTTAGGCGTGCCCCGTAGACAGCATGGCGTACAGGGCATGACGTGATCGCACTGCAACAGTATACTTGTCAGCCTTCTCCCTGTACTGTGTATTGTGCAGAATCTTGATACCCGACCAGAAGTGCAGGGCACGTAGATAGGTACAACAACTCGCCTTCACTCTACGCCTATAGCACGGAAGACAGGATAGGATTGGTCGTCTCTTCTTTGTTTCAAGGCCCCCAGAAGAGGGAGGATCTGGGTTTGAACCCATGCAGACCGCCACGCAAGAGAGGTTCTGCTCAAATATACCGCCACAATAGCTTCAGCAATTAAGAAGATGATGTCCCGCTAGCTAGGTCATTGGCCCTTCAGTCACCGTTTAAGCCAAATTTAAGAGAATGGTCTGGGTGCACCGCCTACGGGGAACCCTGGACATCAGATGGACATGTAATTTGAAAAGCCTTCTACAGCCCCTTCCAGGTGGCAATTTCATGGGGATGCAGCATGGGGGTCATCATGTTACCTACCGCGACCAACGACCCCGCACACTGTGGTATCATCGAACGGGCGTCGTCCATCTTAGCTGCACTCTATGAGTCCTCGAGTCCTCGGTTATTTAGGATTGGGTACCTGAATACGGCTACAGCAGCCAGAGCCATGATCTGCGGTATTGCACAAACGCAGGACTCATCAGAATGAGACGTGAGAACCGTAAGGCATCCTGTAAAACTCATATGAAGCCGGTTCTTGGCGATTTAACCGTTATGCAAATGGCGTTCCCGGTGGGTACTGGCGTTACCCGGGATCTGGGATGCGGATGCAGGGGATCTGCAATATTAACGCACATCCGTGATATTCAGGCGTACGTTCAGTGTTTCGATTGCAAGTCCTTAAGGCTTATATCTTTTGCGTTTGAAAGCTGTTGGTGGGAAGGTCGTGGACGGTTGCCGCCGCGTTGTGGGAACAAGATGCAGGGTCTCCCGAGCGAGGGTTCGTGATCAGGGGATTAGACGGGGAAAGGAGTTCGCGGGATGACTATCGGGGCCCTGCTCAGATGCACATACAAACAGGCGAGAATGGCATTACGTATCTAAAAGAGTATCTAAAAGATACACTACTCGGCCAGCGACTATGCTATGGTGCATACACCATCCGACACGCGACATTCATAAATGCATTAGGAGGGCCCGAAGATCCCCGAGATCCTGACTAGCTGGATTAGTGAACACCATATTCGGTACCTGCAGCAAGTCATGCCATTATGGGAAGGAGTTGGAATCAATCTGTCAGCCAGGCAAGTCTCGGTGGGACAGGTCTTCAACGGGGGGGCCTCCATTCGGCAGTTGCCGCTCGATCAGCCTCGATCGGACCCGTGCGTATTGAGATCTTTCGCCACAGAAGTGGCATTTTGTTTTTCATGGGCCATGGAAGCGGCCACGTAGCAATACGAGGACACTGCATATTGCTTTTGACGTTTCCTAGCGCTGCCCCAATTCCCATTCCCTTGAAGTTACTTTGGAACAGAATATATTGTGTCGTAACTCCACGGAGTACATGTCATCACTTCCACCGCAGTGTGCCAAACTTGGTCCACGAGAAAACTTTATACTAGCTTGACGTTCGGGGCTTCGCGGGGCGCCACTATATTAGACAACGAGCACACCCTGTACCCGAGATTCTAGATTCCTGAGTCTACCTAGGATGGTACACTCGTTTTAGGTGGTATCCACTGCATGCAGTTTGTTGGCCACTAGAAGCCGGACGCCCCTTTGCCTCGATGATACAGAGTACAGCTGGTTAAGATATTCTACATTAGGCTAAAACCATCCAAACATTGGTTTGGGAGGCACCTTGAACCAATCTCTCCTGTAACCTGCAGCTTGAATCGGCCGATCGATGTATTTCTAAGGGGTACGGTAAGATAGGGCGGAGCATTCGGGAAGGAGATTAGAGGAATGAATCTTCGCCCAATAAAAGTGTCGGAGATATCCAGTAGACTGCTAGGTTCAGTGCTGGAACCCACTTCACTGCGTCGACGAGTCCGCCGTATAACCACGGAAGGCGCTCAGAAAACCCCCACTTCCTGCTTTTTTCGCAATGGAGTTGGGTTCGATCTTTCTCCATTATGCATATCAGATAGATAGTTGAAATCCATTCAACATGAATCATCCTTGCGGCTGCACGGAGAACACTTTCCAATAGTCTACAGGGATGAGGCAACCCAAAGAGGCAGTGGAATGTCACCTAATCGACGTAGCAATTTCACCACCAACGCTCAGATCAGAAGACGCACTGAATGACACGATAGGGGAAACTTTGTGATCCACATAGAGAAAATCTCTAATTTACCGGGAAATCAGAGAATACGACTCTGCGTTCGTTTCATGCTATTAACAGATCTTGCAATTATATTTTATTCTGGCGACGTGTCAGCCCTGCGTGGTCGCGCCCAACCCAGCCTTCCAGTAAACTCCGTTTCCCACAAATCATCGATGTTCATAATACCGGTGTCGAGGACTGCCCGTGATAGTGTAGTATGGCATATAGTCGCGATATCTCTTCGGAGAGCATGAACTGCAGCCGAATCATGTCATCAATGGCCCCCAGAGGGGAAAGACTACCAACGTCGTTCTGATATATAGTTGCAAATAGTTTTGTAGTCAGCATCGCGGCATGTTGACTTAGTTCCATGATCTGTAGGAATCAGTACAATCCCAGGGATATGTGCTGAACGTTGCGGACGCACTCGGTCGATTAATAAAGAAATATCCGCACTTGGCATGGTCGAGATAGTAGGCTCCTAGGTGAGAATGTTAGCCAGACACCACGCTCAAACAGAAGGCCCGTCCTGAGGTAAGTGAACCCTTGTCATTTTTATGGACTTGTGCATATGTTCTTGCGTTCTTGAATTTGGGGTGTGTCTCAGGTCTTGATTATTTTAGCTATCCCTTTATCTGTTTGTGGGACGCCCACTGAAACCTAAATATTGCAAGATCCGGGCCTTGCGCCAGGTCCAATTCTGGTTCGATCTAATGAAGTACTTCATTTTTGGTAGAGCCAATAGTGTATGCAAGGTATCGGAACTTAATACATTATGAGCGTCTTGTCCTTTATGTAATCCCGCATTCTTATATGCTCCTTTTAGCGTCCTCTGTTGGTATCAAGTAGGAGAAGGATCAATAAACGTAGGTACTACTGGGTGAATATGTTGGCAGCCGGTGCTCATTAACTGAAACAATAGATCTAAGAGTGGACCTTGCATAATTATACGATCATGTAGTCTTAGGTTCCTTGAGAAGGGCGACGTGCAAATTGAGTGAATGTAAAGGTGGTTTAGGTGTCAGAGTGACTGGTATAGTGACGCCCACCTAGGCTTGGGTTTCGAGGCCTCACGAGGTATGATGTTGGTTACAAGCCAGCGCTTAGTGACTAGTTGTCGTTCTTGAGCATTCTACGGCACTGACTCCCACCGTTCCTGGCTGTCTATGTGACAGCACTCACACAGAACGACCTCTCGCAGGGTCTCCCGGGGTGGTTCCATCACAGAGTGCATATTTATCTCTTGTGGTGGGCGACCTGCTAAGGCAACCATAGCTTGGACTGGGCGTAATGCAGCAATAGTGGCTGTGTGATGCTTAATTTTCAGCAAAGAGGAACAGGAAGGCAAGGGCGACGGTCAGCCGTATATTATGGTTCCCTAGGAGAGGTTGGCTCGATAGGCGGGATGGACGGCACCGCTTTGCGCGGGGGCTTCGGCGAAAGGGGCTGATCTAATAGAGTCGGGGCATCGCTGCCATCATGGCCATTGATCTTCCTATATTTGATCGAGCTCGGGATGTTAGTGTATATCCAATGCGAACATGGTTGGGCATAAATCTACCCTGAATAAAGGAAGGACACGAAAACGGGAGGGTTTCTCGAGCCAGGCGAGTGTGAGGAAGGGACACATGTCTGGTCGATACAGACAGAAATTTCATATCATCCTGGATCGCACTGTAGTCACCCTTTGTCGTTGGCCCAAGCAGAACAAATTTAACAGTAAAATGAAACAATTCGTCTGTGCAAGGGCACAGCATATCGACTAGCCACGGGATGTGCTCCGAACATCCCGGTGCTGCTTTGCCCTGTTAGTAATACATCCCTTAATTACTTTTACCCCCAAGCACGTCTTTCCGGTCTCATTTGCCAACAAGATTCCTTTACACTAATATCAACAGGTTGGTTGCCCTCCAATGCTATTAGGCCGAATTATATAGCGGCCGTGCCGATACAGGGCAAGCCTAGGTTCCTGGGATTTTCCTGGACATGATTCTGTCATGAACTAGGGATTCAATATCTTCCAGGAAAAGGTATCAACCACTTGATGAGATCTAGTGTCTCTACAATTGCGAGGCAACATGACCCTAAGTCTTCTTGAAAGCCAATGCCAACATTAAGTTCTCTTCAAGTAAGCCAGCTCGTAATTCGCAGTAGATATTTCATAGGAAAAGGGGGGAAGTAGCAAAATATGCCGATCGCCCTTTTGCAAGTTGCGGTCTCCTCCCAATTGGAATTATACAGCTCCTAGTCAATAATCACCTATATCTATCTAGCTGGCTCAATGGTGAACCGCTCAGCTTTCATGATATCAGGATAGTGACGGTGTAAATAGCCTTCTAGGTCACTCATCCTGCATGTATCACTCGATCCACTGATACCGGTACTTCCTAGGTTCGAACAGAATATAGCCAACCACAATGGACGGAAATAGTTGCCTGGCTTCTACCTAACACAAGCGCTCGGAGCCGAAGCTGTTCGCTAGTCATGGCCAACTCGGAACGCCACGTACTGATGTTAGCCAATCTAAAAGTAGAAGACGATCGCTCACATAGGTTTAGACCCTGTTAAGAAAATCTCCGACGGTGGGTCCAGCCTGATATTTTGGACCTATCTCATTGACATACTTGGCGCACAGCATCCATTCGAGCGACCGTTTCTCTCGTAGCTGGAAATTGACCGTCACACAGAAGTTTGCTTATGTTTTTTTTTTCGAAAGGGGTTGAGAAGATTATGTTGCCTAACCCCTGTCCCACCCAACCTTAGACATACTCCAAGTGCCCTCATTGTCAGGTATCTAATCGTACATTGCACTCGCGCTGTTCCAGCGAGCTATGCGATAACCCCTTTGCCATGATTTATTTTAACACGTATGCGTGTATCCTGTAAATTACTGGTATTCAGCTAACCATGTATAGGAAGAATTGAGGTTTCCAATTCATAAGTCATAACAAACACTGTTTATGTGGAATGGACACGACCCGTGGTCGACGACTGCGGGTCCCCTAACCAAATCCCGAATACGCAGGTATAATGAGGTGAACCTCTGCGCGGGAATACATTTTAAAATCTTCTGGCACCCCTAGTAAGGAGCGTCCTATCTTCTGTTCACCAGAAAAACGACGTGGTCTAATGACCCCTATCAGGTCGTGTTTTATGGGGAGAACAACACTCCCTTATCGAAGCAACCTCCTCTGAAGGGAGAATGTGCGTGGACATCAATATTCCAGGACGGAGGGCTTTTCTCTGTAAATAACCGGTGGCCACGAGTGCGAGAAGGGAGGAGCCCACTAATTGAGCAGCCCTAATTCGTCGTACAGACAGATCAACCCAATCTTTGAGGACTCAAAAGGGAGCGATCTCCGCGAAGCAATCACATTTGCCGAATTCTTCCATCGTTGAGAGATGCCCCTTGGTTGTTGTGGCTGGCTGAAGTACAGACAGAAAGCAGCGTCTTCGCCGTTGTGGCTGGCTGAGTTGCAAACCCCAGACGCGCTCTTGGTCCAATCACGCATCAAGCGGTGAAATCGCCCTGTGGAGCTTTTGTACCGTGAAAGTATGGATGGCAGGACGTGGCGAAAGGTGTGGAAACCTGGATCGACCAAAGTTCAGCAGCGTTATCACCAACCGAATACCCCAAGTGACAGTGACAGAGCTTAGTTTTCATGCAAGCAGGCGGTTATTGTAGTAGTGGTGTCGTTGTGTCCGCCACTTATTTGTACTAGGGCTTGCCGTGGCCTACCCGCGGTCCACCCAAATTGTGATCGGCAAGCAATATGTAACGTGGAAACACGGTTTGAGGACCAAAAGAGATGTCATTGACTCGTACTGACAATCTTGTGCTCATACGACTGACTCGGCAGTGGACACCTGCACAGGAGAGCAGGTAGATCCAAGTTCCAAACCCCAATCGATACTACAGTGCCAAACTTACTAGTCAAATATCTTACATCGCTTTGCGGGAGTCCGGCTCTGGTTATCTGGTGACAGCTATTTCGGGTGGGAGATCTTGGACATACAAGCCAAGATAATGCACTGAAAGATACATCGAATGAAAGAGCGCAAGGACCGTAACGCCAGGCATAAGCATTACATGATGGAAAGTCGTTGAGCTGGTCACGAGGTCCGTTCTCAGTCTGGTAGACCCTCTCCGCTGTCTATGCCTTCCATGTTCTATAGCTTCAAACAAGCAGTGGCATGCATGCAAACTGCACTATCTTTGTCGCACTCAAGAACAAAGACCTTCCATTGGGAATCCTGAGGCCCAACAGCTGGCCATTGGGGTAGGCCAACCTTTCGGATCAATGTCATGTCCACCTTCGTGGAACTGGCCTAGGTGAGTGATGAAGCCAGCCTTTCCATTGAAGCGACATGGTCGCGGTGGTCTCTTGTAAGCCCTGCTGAGCAGCGAGGAAGCATCCCAGCATACTTCAGGCCAACCGTCTTTGCCCCCCACGCATGCACCAGTTATCCGCGCTCCTTCTCCCGACAGCCGCTGCACTGCCTCGGACTAGCTTGCAACGATATAGCACAGCGTCGGCGACAAGTTGTATACATCGGGGGATGCACAGAAGGTCACTGAGAAAGTCCGCCAGGGTACTGAGGATTCAATGGACGTAACTCGGCCTCACTAAAAAGCTATTTCAATCAGCCCGGACGCGCCTATCAGAAATCAAGAACATACTTATTATTGACCGACATATATAACTCACGCCGATCCACATTGTCCTGGATTGGTTCTATAATTCGGCAAATCCTGCAGGGGTCATCCAAATCCGGATGCAGCGACCCATGGCAAGATACCCTTTCAATGGGGATTGGTTTCCGATCTTAGGGAGCCATTGTTGATGTGCTGGCCTCCCAGAGGTGGCAGAGTGTTCTGAACACGGACGCGCGTCGTAAGATAGATAATATGGCCTGAATCACGCCCCTGCCATATTGTAGGGCAGGGATGAGAAGCAGGAAGCCGAAAGCGACAGAAGTGCGGTCATGAGGAAGTAATTGGGTGGATGTGGTGGTCAAGTTGGACGAGGACGAGCAACGGCCTGGATAGATCAAGGGGTCGTCAAGGAGTGGCAGGCCCGTGGGGATTGGTTGTGGGATTGTGGGCCACACGGGTAATTTAGTAATCTTTCGGTCGTAGTTCAGTAGTTATGGTCGAAAATTCTGTCAGATTTCTTGGTGTTCACAGCGGCCCCGTTCGCAAATAGGGCTACCAATGCATTTAGCGCTCTCAAAGCCACACGAGTTCTATCGGCCCGATATACCGAGAGATTTCCGACTCGGTGGAACTCTAGAGAAGAAGTCTGAAAGGTACTTCTACCTTCATAGCGGCAGTAAGGGTGACAGTTCAGATATAGACCATTTCTCGTCAGGGCCAATGATGTAGGATGAGCATTTCATAGCCATATGCGGTTGATAGACTAGGTCGTGAAGTCAGGATTCACAGATAACACATAATTTCTCATGGTCTCAGTTGTGCGAATCGTTTTTATGCGAAATTACTTAGTTCCTGCTGATCAGAGGGTCTGAACTGTTACGACTGTTAGGGTCTCAGCCATGGCAGCCCCTTTACTTCACGCTTTCGGTTCAGTCGAGACTAAAAATTCTAACGGCCACTGTCAGCTCCGCCACATTTTGGTGTCTATGTTAGCTTGGTACAGATTAGGTTTAGGCGGGACAATCTTCTTCCAATACAGTATGAGCAGCGTGATATGTGGGTACGTCCGTACTGAAATTAATCCTCTCCGATTACGAAGTGTGAAGTGCATATGTATCGAGTTGTATCCAGACTTCTGCCTTGGAATGTATCTCATTGTGTGTGCACGCTATCAAAACCACTGTGTCTATTCCCGTTACCGAAGATAGTCTTCTAGATAGGATTACCTTCTTCTGCAGCTTAGACTTTTGTTTGCGTCACCATATGCTCCGGATGCACTATTGTAGAAATCTTTGTTGGCCGACGCAAAGGCTCTCGATTATCGTCCAGATTGAAGCAGAGGTGATGTGGCAAGATTGTGGGTTTGGAATGTAGACCCAGCCTACCAAAGCCGATAGTTGCCTTTGGTGTGCCATCATGTGTGATTGTGTAGAAGAAGATGCGAAGTCGGCGAGGGAAGACACTAACGTTGGAGCGACTTCCATGGATAGCACTTCTACGATTCTTAGGATATGGGCCCAAATCAAGTCTCGCCATGAACTATCATCCTCAATCCTTGCAGTAAAGAGAGACAGGGGAAGAGAGAGTAGGGTCGTGAAAGTGTCAACCACTAAGAGCTTGTGCTTGGAACGCACACACCTCCTTCTCCTCGCTCAGCGATTAGTGCTGGAATTAACCTTCTTTGCCCGTCAATTGAGTAGAAGTCGGCTATTTGATATTGCACCGTGTAACTCCGTAGATAGAAGATGAACACTGGTTGAACCCCTGGAGTCACTGGTCCTGGCCATTTAGTACCATGGGGAATGTACTCATGTGTATGGTTCAAGACCCCCATGTCCTAGCACAGCTCTTTTCTCGACATGACTCGTGGTTATACTGTCGAAATACTTGCTTAGTCACCCTATTCTCCTGGTCACTGCTTCTGCTCACTTTCATCCCCCCCCCTCACGATCATCTTATCAGGCCCATAATTGCCTGTCCATATGGCCTTCTCATCACGGCGGAGTTGGCTTGATGGCCTATATTTCTTAGACATCAATCTTGTGTTGCCTGTATCACCCATCATACAAATCCATTGCTCCACACATCTCCATGTGGTATACTGATACCTTGAGTACCCTTCGCTCTTGCGGACCAGATAAGTAGCATTTCTACGAGACCGAACTGTTTCAGACTTTTCTACAATGGTACCTGGGATGATGGACCTGGACAATAGCCACACAGCCACACCTTTGGTTGATCCCAGGTAGAATGCCTGAAAAGGTATGTAGCGAAGCAGCTTCTGCCCTTGAGGAGATTTTTGCACTCAATAACGAACTATCGTCAGTTGACGTATTGACGGGCCTCCTTTAGAGCACACCCCATATCCCAAACAAAGTCGATACACTGTGCAGCTGCAGCTTGCAATGGTGTCTTTTCAACAATATACATTGAACAACCGTTGATGTATGTGTGTAGTGGGAGAATTACCTGGATATGATGATGGACAATACCACAGAGCGATCTCAGCTAAATGCCTTGGTTTCCACGCACTTCATATACTGCATAGTACAGAGCGCTTCCTCGAGGCAACGGCCTTGCATCTTTTAGGGGCGAATATGCTGGAAAAGGTAATATGGGACATTGCGTTTGAATAATATGACTGTTAACATCTGCATTTGCTGCTCCTGCCGCAATGCAAAGTTGATTAGTTATCAAACTGGTACCCCAAGACTATCCTATTGAACCCTGTCCCCATCATGCACCGCCGACGAGGAATCTCCCGTATAACAGATAGGCTCAGTTTCATCTTCTACTATGCCAGTCGCATCCCCAGTCACCATCCGAGTGACAACACACACACATACTCACTCACTCACTCACAATGCAGTTGACGCAACAGCATTATCATCCGGTATCCAGAGAGTGGCTTGGAATGGCAATATCTCCTTGTGGGTTCACTAGGGAAATAGGGTTCAGATCCTGCTACCATCAATTAAGCATTATGGATCGCTAACCAGACGTAATGTACCAGCTTACGAAGTTCGGTCTCCTATCTACGAACCTTGGCCTAACGTTCCTTCCCTCCTATACATCGTATCGAGCGTTTCGAGATATACCGCTTCAGATGGCCTGTGACATGATGTCGGCCGGCCAGTGTGTTACCAAAGATACGCAGCTTGCTAGGACGATCACTACATATCGCAACCGTGATGTTCTTTAGAGACCTATGACCCACCATCGAACGTTCGATTAGATATCTGCCCACAAGATGGAGCGGCATGGAATAATGTTATTGCCTGGACCGATGCTCCTCACACTCAGACTTTTGGCCACCCGATATAGTGCGTATTGCAGGTAGAAGGAATTTCGGCATACGGTATCCTACCTAGGGTCAATTTAACCGGTCCGTGCGGGTTACGCAAACATGTACCGGGGAAGCACAAGCTCAGCTCGGTCGGTTGTCTGATGTCTCCTCCCAATGCCCGGACCCCCATAAGACGTATGTGCGTGGTATTCCGTGGACTAGCGAGTGACGGAGCCAAGCTCAAAGTATTCGCTTGTCAGGTGGTCCATACGCGGAGAATCCGTGTCGCTTTCCCTGGCGAGGGAATGCAAAATCACTTCCAAGTTGCCCAGTTGGGAGACCGTCAGGTGATCAGCTAAGATCCGTACAACGAAAATCAAACGAGACGTATATTCGCAGGCCAAGATCAATCCGTGGTGGGTCAGGCAGGAGCTCGCATACGGGGACGGGTGATTAGCGCTCCTTTCGGCTTACCGGTCGACCCAGACGTTAAGATGGCGTATCCAGAGCCATTAAAAAAGAAAGAATATAATGGCTCGGTATATCTGCAAGGGGCTGCAGATCGCATGACATGGCTGGGAGGCAATGAGGCTACTTGATGATCTCCAGTTATTGTGCTACTTCGAGGAGAGCAGTGGAGCCAACGACTGTCGCAAATTTAATTCCGCAGCCGATTTTCCACAGCCGCTCCAATGGGCGAGCAAGATCGAGTAGCACACACGGCCCGTTGGCCTGCAGAGCCTCGTAGATTTCTACCAGAGCCGAGCGGCACTTTGCTGACGCGATCGGCAGAAGGACAGTACCGAGAAATCAATCCCTGGCTACAGCGTTTTTGCACCGAGTGTAGATGAGACACAGTCCACCTCTGCACGGGTCAAATTACCATCACAGCCGCAGAGCAGAGCAGTGTTCTTGTACACACTTGCTGCTGGGCCATACCACCAATGCAGCTTTCCACTCGATCAGGGAACACATTACTTCGGCTGCTGCTCACGGGCGGTTTGTTCTTGGCCTACGGCAAGGCATGTCACAAATGATTGAGTATCCACCCATGCACGAATGAGCTCGACATCGAGTCGCTTCTAGGCGTTAGATGATCCTAGGTTCATGCTTATTGCCACCGCAGCGGAGGTCTCACTGACCTATGCTGGCAGACCATCCGCGCTGAAGCTTACTGCCGAGTCTTGAAAGCACAGATCCGAAACCTGGCTTTACAGCGTAGCCATGTTTAACAATGCAAATAAGAAATACGCACCCAATTCTTGGTGACTGCGCGGTAGCTTCGGGGGTACTTTGCAAAGCCCCCATTCCCACGGTCGGCAATCAATGAACCACACCGTCGAAGAAATTAGGGTATGACGATTGCTAGACACTCCACATGCATAACACGAAGACTACTTCGCAACGTAATGAAAGTATGCCTATGTGGTTGAGGACAAGGTTGATCCACTTGGGTGTTACTCGCGATGAGAGTACAAAGGTGCAGTCGATGTGGACAGTACTTCAGGCACAGTTCTGTGCATACACGATGGGCCTAGTTGTTATATCTCTCTGATCAACAACAGACCTAAGATCAAGAATTGCCTGAACAAGATTCAAAGGCGTACTCTAGTGGACCACACCTCGCTGTTTCGATTGCTAAGTCTTTCTATCTCTCCTGGGTTACCGGGTCTGTATATTAGAAAGGACCTCGAAGCAGTTAAGGTAAAGACGACACTCCGCAAACTCTTCGTGGCTAGCGTAAACACTCGATATCGCCAGCGATAGACGATACCGGGTTCTGTGGCTTCTTACTACTTAGCTGACACGCAGGTGAGTGCACCAGGGAACCGTCCTCAAGGGCCCTTGAGATCAGCAAGGTGATCGGCCAAAACGAAGAGGTATCCACAGTATAATAACTACATTGGAATTACCAGGTTAAACATGTGGTTTTGACCATGGTACAAAGCATCCCATATGCTAGGGAATGGAAATCCGCTAGATTGAAATACGTGATTGAAGGAGGACGAGAGAGCCGCAGCGATCAGCATCTGTATCCTTGCGTACACCAAAACAATTGCTTCAAAACTCCGGGAGATGTTTCTGTCTTAGTGTTGTTAAAGACGCGACCGGTACTAGCTATTGGTTGAATCAATGGGGCTCTTCTTGAGAGCACGGTACATAACATTCGCGACTATCATGATACGACTAGAGGCTCAATTGACCGATAGCATGAACCCACAGCACATTACCCCTGTCACTCCGCATAAAGACATAGGATAGTTGCCACCAGGACCGCACAGGATACGATGGCCTTGCAGTCGCAGGTGCTGATTTTCCGATCCACACAACGTAGGCGCTATTATATCCCTTAATATCATGTTCTGTCTGGGCCTCATATGTGGTAATATCGCCTACCTCTTCCTGAGACGATTATCCACCACAATTATTAGGGTGAGTCCCATCGTGTCACAGAAACTTTGAAATCTATCCACTTAGTACAATTACTTATCATCATCATCATCAGTGCCACAGGTACAGGTACACCTAACGTTGCGTTAATGCTTGAAGTAAGTATCTTCTCCTTGGACTGTCTTGGAATCATATTCTATCGCTAAACTCGCAGTATCAGCGACCTCCGTGGTGGTCCCGGCCATGGAGGGCTTCCCAAAGGACATTCCCCTGGTTTGTCCCTCGCCATTGCTCTGGTTCGATCAGTATACGGCAAGCTGGGCGCTGATAGGTTATGGTCACTTGCGCTGAACACGCGGATCAAATGGGGTGGGTATCGTTGCATCCACTCCTGGAACACACTGGCCGTCATTATTTGGGCTATCTTATGTGTGTCGGCCTTCTTGTTTTATACAAGGGGTCTCCCCGTAGTCAGGTGATTATATCTCACTGCATGTTGGGGGGTTTCTAGTAAAGAAGTTGTCTAGTTATAATTTATCTCGGGCCGATGAACCACAGCGACTCATACAACGCAAAATTCCTCACAGTCCTTGGGATTAGCGACACCGTTTACGCTGAGATTACACACTATATGGACTTGAATGGAGAGATAGAGGGCACAATTGACATATCGATCAAACTATTAGCAGGTTAGAAGAGTGTTCCTGCTGCTAATATATGTTGATAATTGTGCTTCACAATTATACACCGACTGTGCTTGCTACTACAGCTCTCACTAACAACATCAAGTCGAAAATATATATTCTCCTTCCGTCATGAAGCACCCATCCTCGCAAGGTCTACATTCTAACCTCACAACCCTCGGAGATATCACTCGCCATAAAAGAACGGAATCAAATCCACAGCCACTTCTAATCCCAGCACAATATCAAACAGCCGGTGCGGAGAACGAACAAACATCGGGTGGGACTAACCAACTACGACTCAAAACAACGGCTGGCGTCGGATATTCCCGTTTGGGAAAAGCCGCGCCCGTGCAAGGGATCCCGAGGCACGTCACTCCAGACAACATTCCGATTCGAATAAATACGGTACATTCCAACTCGGAACATACATTGCTCTCTCACAGTGACAAGTAGACCCAAGGAAAACCCTCCCAATGCGACCTATACCAAGAGCAGTCCCACTCCACAGGTTCCGCCCAGGAGGAAGAACAGCTATCTCCGCACGGGCGCCGTTCGCTCGATACAATCATGTAGAGGCCACGCGGCCAGCTCGCGCCGATTCCAACGGTCGCAGCTCCGTGCAATGGGGTCTCACGGGTCTCGTCACTGGCATTGGAGGGTGTCTCCTGGTTTCGCGATGGCAGTCATCAGATTCACCCCAGGTAGATTCACCAGAGGTCGATGGTGCGAAGGGTGTTCAGTATGCGGATACAGACGCTATGATAAAGGTACCCGAGGCTATATATCCGTTTCCGTGCTGTTATGCTGATAAGAGTTATGGCAGGGAATCACGATAATTGAGGAGACTTTAGGGAAGGACTCGGTCTCCTGGGATGAGGAGGAAATTGCGATTCATGGGTATTCTGAATTGTCCACTTCGAATTGCGAGTCCAGGCCGGTGGCCGTTGCTAGGCCGAAGAGTACGGAGGATGTGGCATTCATTGCCAAGATTTGTACTGCCTTTAAGATTCCAATGAGTGAGTTGTCTCTCGAGGCTCTTGAATTGGTCAGCATATAGTACTCACGATCCATGTAGTTCCTTTTGCTGGTGGCTCAAGCGTCGAAGGGAACTTCGTGGCGCCGTACTCAGGATTAACCATTGACTTCTCGGATATGAAGGAGATCATCTCGTTCCATCCGGATGAGTAGGTTGTCTGAAAGGAAACACGTACAAAACGAAAGCTAATTGTTCGATCAGTATGGACGTCGTAGTCCAACCGGGGGTGAACTGGGTTGAACTCAATACTCTCCTTAAGAATAGTGGCCTTTTCTTACCACTGGATCCCAGTCCCACGGTACCTTTATCCACTCCGGTGTTCATAGAGGGTTCTAATCAATCTACAGGCATTGATCGGTGGCATGGTCGCAACCAACTGCAGGTAAGTTTACGCTCGGTCACATCATCCGCAGTTGTTCCGGGGCCCTTTCTAAAAGCCACCTTATAGCGGAACAAATGCCGTGAGATATGGGACCATGAAGGATTGGGTCGTCAATGTCACAGTGGTCTTGGCGGATGGAAGGGTGATCAAAACAAGACATCGGCCACGGTACGTATTCTTCTGTGACCGTTATAACACATAAGTAGCTGACAGCAAGAAGAAAAACATCTGCTGGATACAACCTGACATCCCTGTTCACGGGGAGCGAAGGGACGCTCGGAATGATTACAGAAATCACACTGAAGCTGGCCACCATACCGGAGAAGCAAAGTGTGGCCGTTGCCACATTTCCTTCGATCCGCGAGGCAGCGGCGACCGCATCCAAAATAATGCGTACTGGGATCCAAATTGCTGCTTTGGAGATGATGGACGAGACTCAGATGATGGTCATCAATAAGAACGGAGGAGCAGGGGGTAGACTCTGGGAGGAGAAACCCACGTTGCTATTCAAGTACGTTTCCCCAAGCTACGATGTCGAATACCGCTAAGTGCCCGACAGATTCTCAGGAACATTGAGAGCTATCAAAGAGGATGTTGAGCGAGTTCGGACAATCAGCTCGCAACACGGAGGAGCAAATTTTGAGTTCGCAAAGAGTGAGGAGGAAATGAACAGTCTTTGGGCGGCGAGAAAAGAATCTTTGTGGGCAATGCTTGCGGTGCGACCGGAGGGTACTCAGATCTGGTCTACTGATGTTGCTGTGCCGTTATCGAGAATGGCAGAGATTATTGGTATCGTATACAAATGTCTCCTTTCTATGCTTATTGACTAACGTCTCCAGACCTCTCTAAGAAGGAATCAGGCCAGTTAGGGTTGTTCTCGAGCGTCCTTGGCCACGTCGGGGATGGAAACTTCCACCAAGCCGTGATGTATAATCCGGACGATCCAGAACAGAAGCAATCGGTTCGAGACTGTGTGCTGGCAATGGTACATAGGGCTGTGGAGATGGAGGGAACCGTTTCGGTTAGTCATTATCTTGTTTAACATCCAATGATCGGTTTCTATATACAGAAAGTTGGCTAATGATTTCCAGGGCGAGCACGGTATTGGCCTCGGGAAAAAGGAGTGCCTGTTAGAGGAGCTGGGACCTGAAACTGTCGGGGTGATGCGCACCTTGAAGCGCAGTTTGGATCCTCAGTAAGTGACGATCGGGTTTTTGCTCGCACAGTGCTAATGATCCTTCCAGTTGCTTGCTCAATCCAGGGAAAATCTTCGATTAGCCAAACAGTGGAGTGCTATTCTCCGCTCACGATTCAACATAGCGAGGAAACGGTAGAGATGATATGAGTTCTTGTAGCTAAGGTCTGAGCATCCTGTTTTTCACCCTAACCACTCCGGTCAAAGGAGATACTGTCCATAGAATAGACTGAATGTTAGTCCCTCTTGGTCATATAATCGTACCCCCGATCAACCATAGCCTTCGCGTTCCTGGTCTGCTCGTCGAGGTCCTCCTGAGGAAGGCCAAGAGACGCATTAGCCAACGCATACTTGCTCTCATAATCCCCGTCTCCATTTGGAAACAAGACACGGGAGTACATGGCCTGAAGAAAGCCATCGTGGTCTCCATTCCTCATTCGCTCGAGTCCCTGTTCATACCGCTCACGGCTGGACTCATATGTAACCGTCCAATCCTCATCCTTCTCACCGGTGACCCGCTTCCAACTCTGCAACATCTCCTTCTGAGTGACCCGGAAGCTGGAGATATACACGGGTTTATTCAACCAACGGCTCAGCGTCACACTCCGATCATTCTCATCCTCAGGCAACACCTTCATACTCAACAGCTTCGCGACAGCCCTCCCACACTGCGCAGGAGTACTCACGTTCACCTGAGTCTCCCCATCATCAAAAAACACCATTTTCTTCTCCGCAAAATTAAACCCGAACGTAGCTGGTCCCATGCTCACACTATGCCCATACCAGAACCCACAAATAAGCGCCACCCACGACGAAACACCCGTCTTCTCGATTTCGTCGAAAGCCCTAGGAAGCCGCTCCCAGCCTAGTCCGCTGTTCACTAAAGAGTCATTTGTGGCGTCGCAGCCCCAGATATTCGGCATCACGTATTTAATCCCCGCCTTAGCGGCGGCCTGGATAATCTTGGATTGTGTGTCCGGTGCCGCGGTAATGGATAATGTGATTATCAGGGCGTCCTGGCCCTCGAGGGCACTCAGGAGGCTTGCCTCATCGTGGTAGTCCACAAGCACGGTCTGGATGCCTTCGGGTAAAGTGCTTTGGCTCCCGGCGCGAGTCAGCGCGGTTACCGTGTGCTTGCCGGTGTTGAGGAGCTCTTGGGCAATAGGCTTGCCCACGGTGCCTCCGGCCTAGGTAGCTTTGGTGGTTAGTTGACCGGGACTAGCAGACTGGGGACGGATCTTGTATGCGTGACGTACACCGATGATTGCGACGCGCTGGATCTCATTTCTGAAATCTGAGCCTTGGCCTTTGACGTAGTTGGTGGTCATCGTGTTGTATGTATGAAGTACGTGAGGGTTTCGGGTTTCTAACTGTGATCATGTGTATATCTTCAACACCCCCTGGCTCGACGTTCCTTCGTAGTCATTTATAGCCCATCATGGAATTTAGGCAAGTCCATCTGGACGCTGCCTATTACCTCCGTTCCTGCTTATGTCCGGTTTTAGATTGGGTATAATGTCGGGAATCGGCCACAATGTAGTCCGTATAGCCGTGGCTATGGATCTGGTGAGTAAGACGGAGATAAGCGCACCCGAAAGACCGAAGTAGTTGGGTGGGGGCTGTTGTAAGAAACTCAGCCCCAGGACATGGTTGCCTTGTGGATAATTCTTTCGCTTTCTTCTTTTGTGTGTTTTTCCTGCTGTCTACTAGTGGGCATCTGGTTTAGAAGGGTTGAGACGGAAGATCTCCGCCCTTGGCGGAAGTCAAGTATCCAGGGCGGGAAACTATCCTTCCGCCAGGCCCATCCGACTACGGAAGCGTTGATAGAGACGAGAAAGCAGGGCGAGTCAGCCGTTTAGGATGGAGACTGAAGCTATGACTGTATGACCGGTTCTATCGATACGGCCGCTTGGTATATACGTGTATACCAGGCTGCGTTCCACACTTCATGATCGAAACTGGGTGGTCGTGGGTCATAGGAAATCTGAAATCCATGATTGAACCGATCCCCACTGTTACAGTTCAAATCCCCGTTCAGCTGGCTTCTCAAACTTGAGCCATTTCTCTGGCACCGCATGCATCGGTCCTGTTTCCAACATCTCCTCAAACCACTGACTGAACGCTCTAAACTCCCCCTTCGTTGCGCCCGATCCCGGGCCCAAATCGAAAAACCTGCCATCTGCGGTTTCGAATCCAGAGGGCACCACATCCGCAATGCACTGATCATTGAGAATACGAACCCCGCGAGCAATCATGCCGTTCATAGTCTCGGCGTAACGCTTCGCAAAGTCGGTAGGGGACTCGCCTTCTGGTCGAGGGATATGATTGCCTACTTCGCTTTGTAAGATGACGGAGTCGGGGTCGGCACCTTCGGCGATGAGGCGGTCGCGCTCCTGCCGCGCCCAAGTTGCGTAGTCCTTGGGAATCTCGTAGACCATGGGCTCGTCATCCGAGTCGTGAGGACCCTCGTCGTCTCCATGGCCTTGAGCGGATTCGGAGTGTATTGCAGCCGAGCGGTGGTCAGGGTCTTTTTCTTCGGGCATCGTAGGTGAGGCAGCAATTTCCTTCATTCTCAGGTGGCACTTAGTCTCCGTTGTAATTTTGCTGTGCTGAGGAAAAACTAAGAATAGGTAAGAACGACATGTGCAAGCATAGAGGAAGTCTCTGGCTTAAATACGCTGTATGCTGACTCAGAGAGCTGAACTACACTTGGATTGATGAACCAATCCATGATCGATCCGATACTGATGCCCAACGCTGTCTTTATCCGCGCATCGGTCGTGAGAAAAGTAGCATCATGACGATCACGCAGAGTTGTGGGCGTCTTGCCGAGGATATGGCTGCATATCCTGCGGGGCAGACGCGGTCAGACTATTCAATGTTGGCAAAAAGTGCCGCCCCGCCGAACGTATGATCTCCACGTCACGACAAATATTAAACTACAACTTACAGGCATAAAGAGGCCCTGGTGCTGCAATTGCTGAGGTATTTGTCCATCGTCCAACCTAAGTCGACTATCTATATCTTCTCTATCAGCATGTCCAATGCGCTACCGGCCAAAGAAGACCATGTGGACGTTCTCATCGTTGGGGCCGGACCCGCAGGCCTCATGCTGGCAAACTGGCTGAGCCGATGCGACATCAAGACGAGAATTGTGGACAAGCGCGGCACCAAGGTGGGTGTCTGCCATATATCGGCCACGAAGCGGTGTTGACGGAGCTACAGATCTTCAATGGCCAGGCGGATGGCCTGCAATGCCGCACCCTGGAGATTTTCGACTCGTTTGATTTTGCCCACCGTGCCTGGCGAGAATCAAACCACATGCTCGAGATGTGTTTCTGGAACCCTGACAAGGATGGCATTCTGCGACGATCGGACCGAATTCCGGATACCATCCCCGGGATCAGTCGCTTTCAGCAGGTGGTGCTGCATCAGGGTCGCATTGAACGGTTCTTTCTCGATTCCATTCAAGAGCATAGCGAGATCACGGTCGAGCGTGGCGTGTTGCCGACTACATTCGAGTTCGACGAGTCGAAAGCCGCAGATTTCGAGGATTATCCGATCAAGGTCACATTGCGCACGTTGTCTGAGGAAGAGGCTGCTCCCGCTCAGCGACAGCAGCACCACAGAAGAGCCGACGGCACACAGGCAGTGATCAGTGACGGGCTTTTCCGAAGTAATCTGGCTGCGGACGACACGGATGATCTCATTCGTGCAGCAAAGGCCAATACCAATGGCAGCTCCGGCGAGACAGTGAAAGCGAAATTCATGGTGGGTTGCGACGGCGCGCATTCCTGGGTGCGGCGCCAGCTGGGCTTCAAGTTAGAGGGGGACTCCACGGACTATATCTGGGGCGTACTCGACATTGTGCCCATCACCGACTTCCCAGATATCCGCTATCGGTGTGCCATTCACTCGGCCAATGCGGGTAGCGTGATGGTCATCCCCCGGGAAAACAAGCTTGTCCGATTGTACATCCAGTTGCAAACGACCGAGCATGCGCAGACGACAAACAAGGCGGATCGGTCATGGATTACCCCCGAGATTATTCTGCAATCTGCGCAGCGCATCATGCATCCATATAAGATAGACTACACGTACTGCGACTGGTGGACTGCCTACCAGATCGGGCAGCGGGTGGGGGATCATTTTTCTCTACGAGAGCGAGTCTTTCTGGCTGGTGATGCGGTGCACACACACTCGCCCAAGGCAGGGCAGGGTATGAATGTAAGCATGCAGGATAGTACGTACACCCAATATAGTATCTGGGAGCACCCCCACTGACCACTTCCACAGCATATAATCTGGGGTGGAAGATCGCGCATGTAGTCAAAGGGCACAGTGAGGGGTCGATTCTGAGAACATATCAATCAGAGAGAAGACGGGTGGCGCAAGATCTGATTGATTTTGACCACCGGCTGTCAAGATTATTTTCAGGTCGGCCAGCAAAGGACGCCGCGGACGAAGGGGTCAGCATGGAAGAGTTTAAGAACGCAATGGAGAAGGGGAATGAATTTGCCAGCGGGATTGGTAGGTTTTACGGTTCCCGGTTTCTAGTTGCAGGCTAATGCGAGCAGTGGTCAATTATGGTACTAGCGTAATCGTTGCGAAGGAAGGCGACTCTGTTGAACAGGGAGACGGTACTGAAGTTGCTGCCAACCTCCAATGCAGAGTGGTCAGCAAGACTCATCTGGCCACCAGGATCGACATCGGCAAGCGGATGCCAAGTTTCAAGGTGCTGAACCAATCGGACGCTCGTCCATGGCATCTGCAGGAGCTCTTGAAAAGCAACGGACGATGGCGGATTATCGTGTTCCCTGGCCAACTGAGCATGCCCGAAAATATGCAGCGCATGCAAACGCTCGGTGTCCAGCTCGGCAGTCTGGACTCATTCCTTCGCCAGTACACCCCGTCTGGCCAGCCAATTGACAGCTGTATTGAAGTTCTCACGGTCCATGCTGGACCGCGGACAGGCCTCGAACTTCTCGATTTGCCGGAGGCTTTCCATCCATTTGATGAGCAGACGGGCTGGGACTATTGGAAGGTCTTCGTTGATGATCAATCCTACCACGAGGGACACGGACAAGCATATCTCAATTACGGCATTGACCCTAGCCACGGCGCCGCCGTTATTGTGCGACCGGATCAATACGTGAGCTGGGTTGGTGAAGTGGATGATTATGACGATATGGCGAGGTTTTTCTCCGGATTTATGAGGGTTCAAGCGGCCGCAACACCTAGGACTGAGAATCGTCCAACAACATTCGCTGCGGTCGGGAAACTGTAAAATGATCCCCAGCGGCTAATCGCTGGCTCATAGACGAGCCAACCGACTGACGCTCGAGCAGTAAGAACTATATAGACCACGTTTAGCAGACCCATCATTTGCATATAGAACCGTCTAGTACACTACCAGCTGGTTGATATGGCTAAAGCCAATCCATATGAAGATATAAACTTTCGATAGTCGAATAGATTCCATGCGGAGATTTAAGATAGTAGAAGATCATTGGGCACGTGAGTGAGGCAACACAGCCTCGTCGATTGCCGAACAGGGACATAGCCACGAATTCCTTGACCTTCAACTTTTCTGGCTTTCCTTGTTCCCTTTATTACCCCCATCGCAACGTCTATGCACCATGGGCGACCCCTTCTCCATCACGACGGGTGCATTCGGTGCTATTTCGTTGGGAATAACAGTATGTGGTGGGATAATAAAGTATTGTTCCGCTCTCGAGGGAGCTGATGAAGAAGTCAACCGCATTGCGCAGAAGGCTGAGCGGATGCAGAAAACGATGGGTTTGTTGAGGAAGCTTCTGCAAGACAGCGCGCCTCTCATAGAGCGTGACTACGCTGATAATTGTCATCAGATGGTCGGTATTATTCAGGCAGGCATTGATAACCTCCAAGCGACAGTCACCCGGTGTTGGGGTGAACCCCAAGGCGCCAGCCCAGGGCGCCAGACAATGAGACAGACAGCCAAGAAGGCACTTTATCCATTTCGGCAGAAGGCACTAGGGTCAGTGAACAGTGCACTTGATAGCCTTCAGCTAGAGCTGAGTACTGCCCTGCATATGTAAGGCTTGCGTTGCGTGGAGCCTTTTACCATTGCATAGTTCTTGCTAATCCAAGAGACACAGGGCTCAGACGCAGATTCTCAACGCTTCAACGGCCATAATTTTAGCGAGGAATCTAGACACGCATATGAACATGGAGCAAAGCTTCGCGAGCCTAGAGAAGAAGCTGGACAATCAGAATTTGGCCTGCCCATTGTCCGGCCATCACCGTCATTGCTCAACGTCAGCCACAGGCCGGACACATGCTCCAACCTCATGTTCTTATCGTCGCAGCATCGACAACACGCGCAATGCTGCAAAGCGCTTCTCGTTGGTTTGCATGTTTTTTGGGTTAAGTGTCTCGGCCTCAGTATCGATCTTCAAAGAACCGCGGGGACTGAGACTAGCTCCGCATATCACATTTCGTGCGACCGTCCCGTTTGACTCTCCAGCCTTTGCGTTGGTTGACAAACTATCACTTATAGACTTTCGGTCAACTCCACAAAGTGTAGTAGAGCTTGTTGGTACTATCACTACCCAGCTTCATCAACTCTATGATGAAGGAAAGGCTCGACCCAGTGACATAAATCCAAATGGCCGTTCAGTTCTCCACGTTAGTGTTTCACCTATCATACGAGCAAAGCACGTTCAAGAGTTAATTAGGTACTTAGAAGCTATGTATGCTTAATCGCCATTTTGTATGGTTTTCGGAAGCTAGATCACAATATAACCAGCTTCTCAGTTATTTCACATGCAGTCACCTTTTGGCCGAGCGTGACAGATGGGGTTTCACACCTTTAGACTGGCTCATGTGGAAAAATATGGCTCCTTACATGTTAGATGTCCACGATCATTCTCTTGAAATAGATCAAGTCTGTCAGGGCATACCCACAAAAATGCTGCAATGTGGTGTTGTGGGAGAATTTGTTGCACGTTTCATTGGCGCTCTATCAAGAGATAAACGCCTTGTATACATGATAGAGGAGTGTAAGTAGATGGCCATTGACAAACTCAGTTCTCTTTATGCTAATACGCTACAAGGTCTTGATATCTCGGAGTTTGCTTGGGCACTACTATCTAAATCTCAGCCTGCTCTAGAGTCCGCACTGGAATCAACCCCAAGTTGTATGTATACCAGGATCGGCGACGGGAGTCCACTTCTGTTAGCAGCTACTTGGCCAGAGGGCCTAAGATTCCTATTGAGCAAGGCGAAACATTCCATCTCTGATCTTCATCACGCATTGTCAATCGCCATTCAACATAGCAACCGAGTCTCCGTCCACTTGTTATTACAAGCCGACATGCCACTTCCAGTTTGGGTCCTCGACAAAGAGACTAGCGTTGTGGTACAAGATCTCCTCATAGCTGAGGTCATTAAGCGGCGGGCCGAGCTCCGTGAGATTGCAGAGTCAGCGTTGACAACTAATGATCTGGCCCGTTTAAAACTCACGAAGGGACAACTTCCCGATGGGAATGCAGCTAGCCTGTGTAAGCTTTTAAGGGAAAGGGGCGTAACTGTACCCAGAAGATTGACAGTGGGTCATGACATTCCCATATTAGGGCTAACAACCTGCTTGGCTACGATGGAAGCTCTGTATCAGGCCGGGTTTCGGGACAAAACATCACCAGCTCCCCGTGATGCAGTTCATCCAATGACAACTCTTCGGCGTGCCAGGTGGCTAATAGATCGGAATCTAGATCTTAAGATATCCGAGGATGGTTGTTCTACAGTCCTGGAGCTGTGCAGTGCGTTCACACGTTCTTTTGATTGGTTGATCCACGAACGAAGCTTTGAAGCTCCACTAAGCTGCAAGCATGCTCGTCGGGTTGTGGCTGACTCATTTCACGCCGTAAGCAAACAGCATCAACAGCTCTGGCAAGATTGCTTGACCTCTGACGAGACAGACAATTGTTCATGTCACTGCTCTCCAAAGGGAGGTTGCGGTCCAATAACACGTATACTGCACCGCCTCTTTGGTAAGCCAGATAGAATCCCAGAATACTCAAGTATATTCGATTCACACACCTGCTATTTATCTCTCCTATTTGAACTTTTCATCCAGTCCCAGAGTGATTGCTTTGAGTCTGTTCGAGCGGTGCTACGCTATCTCACTTTTCAAGAGTTAGGACTTCGTCATACCTGCCGAGAATACCCTACTCTTAAGTGGCTCGAGCCATATCTGAGTGACGAAATTGCCGAAATACATGAGGAAGAGAGGCTACTGCTCGACGACCTGGAAGGCCTTGTCACCGAGTTCGAACATAGATACCTCGAGCTGAAATTGCCCTTGCTCGAATTTTTGCACGGGTACTGAGGTACTCGTATGAAGGAAGTACTGTTCAAACGACGCGATCCCGATTTGGAAGTTATTGAGGAAGCAAGGCAAATCGGAATACGGCTTAGCTGGGAGCCTATTGATGATGTCAAGCTCCACTTCCAGCGACCTTGTATACATGCGCGTCCTGTTGAGGAGATGAAGAGCTGAGGCTGATTGCCTTTATACATACAATGATGATATGGCTTTCGTTGTTCCATGCGCAGTCTAGTCTGAGATACAGACTGAACGATGGCACCTACTTTCGGTGTATCCTTTCATACTATAAATTACAAGAATATGTCTGGGTTTCACTATAGCTCAGCTCATGAGAGATACAAATGAATACCAATAAATACTGAGAACAGCCTCGTGGCCTATCAGAGAATGATGAACACCTAATGGTTTGTCACAATTAAGACTAGAACAAAATATCATTCCCATGAGTCGTGGACAATACTACAAACACTTGGACAAGTGATTACTACATGTTTCAGCTTATTATAATGTAGAGTCTAGGTTTACCATTGACCACCGATAGTAGACAGTTTATGAAACATCCAACAGGAGAAACAAATATCTCAGAGTTTCCCATCTTGAGAACCGGGATAACCAGAACTTTAAAATGGAATATCACTATGGGATACCAAGGTTGTCGTGCAGATCATTCAGCAGCTTGACCAAAAAACAGTATTATAAAAACAATCACATTAAACCTATCACTAGTTTCAGGTTATTTCACGTTTCATCAATTATGGATAAGAAAACAACAACATTGATCAAGTATCAAGAAGCCAAAAAGAAAATCCACGGCATAGTGAATGAGTAACGGAACTGCCCCGAACACCTCCAGTAACTTGCAATTTCCCTCCCAGAGGCCTGTATGTTGGGCTCTTCCTCCCTAGGCTTCTGGAGCCTGGAGAGCCGCATGCCTCTAGTTGCAACTGTTGGGACGGGGTCCCTCTGCAGAATGTTAGTATCTTTGCTAGTATAGGTATCATGAGGAGTCACCGTACGGCAACGACGAGGCTTGTCCTCTTCCCTGACCCATCCTCTGGGAGTCTTGTACCAGTTTCTGCAGGCGTGTAAGTACAAATCAACGTTTCGCGCTTTTAAAGCATACCTGTATCTGCACTGGAAATTGACATTGTCGCCTCTGTTGGCGCTGCCGGTTCTATCACTCGACTGGCAGGGATACTTGTAGTAGTCGAATCGACGTTCGACCCTGCAAGTGTCTCGCTCTTCAAGAACAGCGTCCTCGATGTCCTCAGGCTCCGCGGCCGGAGCAGCATTGACGAGAGACAGAGTAAGGGGGAGAAGAGCAGTGAGAAGATAGATTGGGGACTTCATGTTGAATGTCAAGTAAGAATAGTCGATTTCCTGTCTGTGTACTAACTGTGATTGATGTTGTTCTACAGTCGACTGATGGTGTGTGTATCACTGCTTTTATAGGTATCTATGCACTGTAGAATTGTGCATGGACAGAAGAAGAAATCTATTGTAAGCTGGCCAGGCCGATCGAGACAAGATCCAGCGGCTGGACCCCGAATCTCCTGACAAGAGAATGTCCATCTCTATTCGTTCCGTAGCGAATATGACATCCTTGGAACCATAACTGAGACATCTGCCGGATGCATACTGAAATAACGCGGTTTCATATTGGTTCATCTAGAATTGAGCTGCCGGATCCCCAATACACCGCAGCGGGATTAGAGTATGATTCACTGCTGACTGGACCCCGAGATCTGAGTTTATCCGGACCCTGCTTCATGAGTGAGACTTCATTCAGCTGGCTGCGATTTAGGGGTCCAACGCCAAGATGTGGCTTGTTTTCTTACCAGGTCATCCGGTCATAGCTTCTTGAAACTGGCCCGCATTTGACTGATCAGCGCCAGATATAGTAGCACGTCCCAGGGTCGGGATTATCTTGGGTACGGAACATCCGGATTCCTGGGTCCGCACAGACCACAGTATGTTGCCACCTGTGAAGCTTAACAGTCGTATGTTGAGTAGTTCTCACCTCACTAGGGGCATCCTGGAGAGAAATCGAAGGGGGCTGTACACAAAAAGACCAGGGAGTGCTACCTCTGGTGCTGTATCTTTTACGAGGCTCAGCTGTGGAACCGGTTCAAGCTAGTAGTGGGTATTAAGTCATGACCACAATGCGGTTGTTCTAGGCTCCTCCGTCAGCTGTGCTATCCACTGGTTCTCTGACGTCCACGGTTGGGCCGGTCTTGGCAGTGAAATCGCCCGGAGTCAAGACTGGCTTGGCATGGCCAAGCGTTGGCTTTTGCGGAGGAAAGTCTAGAACGCCCCAGCGGGAGTGTTGTCCGCCCCAGCTCAAATGTCACCTGAAGAACCGTTCTCCCAAGTCATCGACACGGATTCTATGATGATGAACGGGTCCCACTTGAGATTGTTCCCCGCGTGATTGTCAGGGAGCATACAATGGGTCCAGCGTTTGAGCCACAAACTTTGCCATAGAATGACGGAGATGAGCTCTTCACCGGAGACCCTGAATGCGGATATCTCAGCAATATTGGCTCATGGATGGCTAATTGTACCGGGCCCTCAATTTTGGGGTACTGTCAGGATAGTAGAATTGCCGCTTGTACTCTATCTCCACTTCTCTTACCCAATGTGTTAGAGTGGTTGAGAATAAGACAACCTGGGCAACAGTTCAAAGAATATGACCAGGTATTCAGAAGCCTTTGCATCACTACCCGCTCTCTAGGATCCACCAGCCCACTTGTCAAGGTTGATTCTCATAGAAAGCTTATGCAGCCAGGCCCCGGCGCTAATAAAAACCTCAATCTGAACTGTATTCCACTACCATTGCCCCGATTTGGCGCCCAATCTGCATTCTGGCGAACGTTGTCGAGATAATAATATAGCCCCCCGGCCGAGCTGCAACACATTGTCGTATGACATTTAGTATCCTAGACGTGGCTTACGACCGTGCGTGAAACATATCCAAAGAAATCATCTCATCTCTTTGTCCGATCAAGTCATAGCGCCTTCGTACAAGCTTGGGAGGCCTTCGGCCTCCCTCCCAGAGACTATCGCTATGCACTACATTCGATTGCCACTCTTTCCCCAACCTCGGTTTATCATTCCCCTTTGTCCACATTGCCAGAGATGCCCGGCCCGCACAGACCATCCAAGGCCCTGATCGGTCAAATACCATGGAAGCAATGGTTAGGCGTCCCGCATCACTTTCCTGCGTGGATGATCATGCAGATCTGATTCATAGGGACATCACCGGCAAAACCCCCCTGTACAAGCGGAAACCCGACCGCTGCCATTGGGGGCCGTGGCATGAATACTTGAACAATATAATTACATAGGACGGTCCTGTGGATGTATCCACTCGGGCAGGCCTAGAGCGACATTAACAACGTGGGTTGATATTGCATCCCACCTAGCATTCCTGCTCAAGCATTCCCTAAAGAGCTGCGGTCGAAAGTTACACAGGCACATTCCTGTGGGTATATGTGGCAAAGAGCATGTTCGTTGGAAGAGAGTACGAGAATAGTAGACGCTAAAGTAGCAAAGGGGCTATGTGCTGAGTTAGCTAAATTAGCATCACTGGCAGAACCAATATGTGGCGAGTAAGCGTGAGACATAGCACTCAGAGGATCTCCCTCACCGAGACTTCCAGTCTCTTCCAGTGTCGTGATTCCTTATTTTCGCCAACGTAGAAATTATATACGGGGGCTATATGACATTCCTAAGACCTAAGGAATAGTTTAACTGAAGGAAATCCAGTCTGCCCAGTCAGCTTTTCCTCTCGCGAGGTAAGGTATTGGTCTCACCTTGAGTTGATGCACAGATTCTCGAATTAGCAGTAATATAATCTCGTCTTACCCTGCCAGAACCAGGAATTCCTCTGTTTCTAAATGTTCAAACCAGTTTGTAGGAGCAATACTGGCGTCAGTGTAGTAATCATGTTTCGCACTTCCTAGATCAACTTGGAACTAGGGCTTGACAACAGCCGGCGTAATCACGTCGCCGAGACAATCAAATTTCGTCTCTGCCCTCACATCAAGGGATGTCCGGGGTACAATGAGGATGGACCTCGCCAGTCCACTACTGGGCATCCAGTAGGGCTATTGTTTGACGAGGTGGTGTCAGGTGCAAGAGAACAGCGATGGCCAGGTTGCCGCCCAAAAATATCAGTTGGGGTACGATTATTTCTGTTTAAAATGCATCGTACTTCTTCGACTGATTCGATAAGGTATGTTGGATACTGAAACTTAGCGCAAGTGTGTATGCGGCCGCGAACACAACAAGGTCCTTACCCACAATGGACGAGCTCTGAATGATACCTTCCCAGAGTTTGAAGGGCCAACTCACATGCCATCGCGGGTGATACCTGGTCGACGGCGGGGCTCATACTACTTTTCGTCAATACCATGGCGGATACCGTAAGCAAGGATTGTCAGATGGAGACATAGCAGAGCCATGGGTCATCGCCGCCGTTAAGGGACACTGTGAAAGGACCAATTGATAGGTTTATTCAGTCAAGGCCTAATAATTAGTGGCCACCCTGACCCGCGGATCTGAGGCGGTTCCGGACATAGACCAAGCTTACAGATTCTGGGATTATTGGGTCGACTTACTAATGTACGTGTAGTTTAGCGGAGGGTCAATCAGCATGGCTTTTCTAAGGACTACTGTGCTAATGTTAAGTGTATGTCGAGTTTCAGGTCATGGAGGGGAAACGCAATGGAAATCAGGCTTGTAAGTTAATACTGCCATGTTTTTGTGTGATCCTACCGACGTGCGACCAGTGAGTGCAGCAGAGAATAGTGAAAAATCACGAATTACGACGAAACCTCGCTGCTGTCAGAGACACATGGAGCAGGACCAGCTGTATATTTGCGCTGGAGATCAAATATTGATTCATAACCCCTACAGGTAGCCCGGGCTTTGACAGAGGCATGTCAAAAACCTAGCCTATCGAACTCGCTAGATCGCGATCCTGTCTGCTAGATGCTCCATAGGGCTGACGATACAGATATTAGCCTGTAGCGTATATCTCCATTACTACGATGTTTTGGTATTGATAACTCAAGACAGAGAACGAGCTTTTATATTGCACCGTGATGCTCATTGAACACGTAGGATCGTTTCTAAATACCCTAGGAGGAGTCTACACACGAGAAGACACCCGATACGCTTCCTTCATCATACGATGCTTGGATCACTAGCACCGTTGCATAAGTACCTCCAACGATGATGAGCATACCCGTGAGTATCATGAAACATGCAACACTCAACACCACCACTTCTTTCCATCCATTTCGATATGTTTTAAATGCCTCCTGTAACCATCTTCTCGCCGAGATTGACGGTTCTGTGTCCATATTCTGAATCCTGTCCACTGCTTTTGTAGGTTTTTTAGCAAGGAAGTAAAGAAGCATGAAGCCAGGAAGAATATTAGTAAACACGGGATTCACAAGAGCGCCAACTAAGCTCAAGAAACTGTCAAAAAAGGGCACGACTTCAACAATGACAAATCCAAATACAACGGTGACAAACATTGACGCAATCCAGACAGACCAATGCACGACGGTATTGGATTGGAGGTGTGGCGTGCCGCGAAGGATCCTGACGAACCAATATTTTGCCGCAACATGGCTCCAGAGAACGGCCGTGACCACCAAGCCCGGTAATGCGATGCCATATGATATCTTTTTAATCAAAGGACCAGCTGACCCTAAGGCTGGACTTGCGAGATACTGCCCAATTTTGCCGTAGATGATAGACGAGACGGCTATGTTTGTTATAACAATAAAAGACTGGCCACAGATAAGAGAGCGAGTAAATAAGTCCGGTTTCTTCATCTCTGCCGAAACAGAGAAAAATGTGCCTGATGCGCCCAAAGTAAATAATTGGTTTGATACTGCTGCCATGGCCTGGGAGAAGGTTGCGTTAGGAAAGGCACGGATATCTAGGTTGATAGGACCAGTCGATGGAGCTGCGGCTGGTCGACTGCTGGTAAGGCATGCAATCGCTGTGATCCAAATTGCGACGACAATGCCAGCAACGCCAATCCAACTGAGCCAGGATACCTTTTCTAGAGACCTGAAACCCGTCCCAATGACAAAGGCACCGGCACAGGTGACCGCGACGAAGACCATAGAGCAAGTACCATGATCAGACAAGGTGTTGAGTGCGACAGAAGTGGTGAGCATTCCTGCTCCCGCTACCAGGGCAAGATAGATGTAATATATTGCACCGGTTAGCTCTCGTGCTCCTTTTCCAAAGAGCAGCTCAGCCGCATCACCGATACTATACATGTGAGGGTAGTATTGCCGAGCGTTACCACACACGTATCCAGCAACCGTCGTTGTCAGGGCCAGGATTATGAAACACAAGATGCCAGGAAAGAATCCCAGGATGTGGAAAGTGGATGGAAGGCTAAGAGCACCGAGTCCAATCTGAAACTTGGTAATGAGGATGGCGGCTCCTTGCCATGAGACGCCACAGAAGTCGACATCGCCCCTTTCGTGATTGAAGAGATCTTGAGGTGCCTGAACAACGGGCTTGTGGCACTCACTAGCAGTCGCATCGTGGCAACCCCCATCATCAACGCCGTGTCCATACTGAACCGTGTATTTCTCTGTTTCCTTCATGATGACGGGCGCCTCGAGTATGAATGAAGTGCAATGGATTTTGTATGGAGCTCAAAGAGGTAAGTAAGGGTAATGGGATGTTTATATGCGGTCAGTGTCTGGGGAGAGCTATCAAGATGGAGGCTTATCTGCTCGGACCGAGCCACATGGACCTACACCACGAGAGTAAATAGAGGAGTGTGGGGAAGCTTATCAAGTGGGACAATGAATTCTATTCTAGATTGTTATCCGAACACTCATGGAGCAGTGTATCATCTAACCTGATTGCCCTTTACCATGGCCCCTGATACCGGAGTTATTCTACCAAAGCAGGAAGAGCCGACGTTGGATTTCCACTGATGGCCAAGGTAGGCGCTTTACCTTGAGCCCACAGCTATGCTAACCTCTTCAACAGTTAATTAGTTGCTGGGATATCAAGGTCTACCATTCTTTGGCAATGTCGGGCCATTGATGTGTTGCCGAGAGGGTGCGTTCAAGGCGTAAAATTTGCAGGCGGTATTCACATTGAGCTTCTAGTTGAACTACTCCAAAGTAGTTAGAATTACAAAGAACTGTCGGCTTTTGATCTTATGTGGGTGATTCTTGGGATAACGTGGATTTGACCAAATATACTTTTTCTATCGATTCTCTAATCAAATTACTCGGACCGGCTGAAGGCAATCCAAGTGTAAGTCTCCACAATGTGAGTCTCAGTGTGCAATAGGAATATTTCCTTGAGGGTCAGGCCTACGAGGCGCACTTGGACCGCTCAATGTGGCGTCAACATGTTGTACTCCGCATTCCTTCGCCGGGCCGAGAGATTGTCTGCCAATCTTTGCGTTGAGAATGTCTCCTTACTTCATGCTTGAATACGTCAGCTAGCACTCCGAGTTTCCAGTCCATCCATAACGGCCTTCCTTCACCATACCGGCTAGCGATCTACCCGACTGTATTTGGACCAGAAGACAAGAGTTGTGTGACATAACCCTGTAGGCCGGCGTATGCTCCGGTGGCATGCTTCCGATGCCAGCGGGAGATGTAGCTACATAAACAACGCGGTACGCAAAGGAATACACTGACAGTCGGCTTATGCAGGCCTTTCTGATCTGTAATTACTGGTCGAGGAGAAGCCACACGCTCGCATAGAAGCTGCAGCCTCGTTTAGTCCCTGCTAGAGGTGGATATTGCGCTTCGGGGCCGCATGCCGTGGACAGCGTTGGCACAGGTCCCCAAAAGTCTATTAGTGTAGTCCCGTGGCTTCTATACGGGAATAAGTCCGTCTTTGCAAGTTATTTCCCAGGATATGAGAAATTTAAGAGCAAATGTTAGTGATCAGGAATAGGCATTCACGGCAATGGAAGTGGCGGCCAGGCTGACGGCATCTAAGATGAACATACCGTACATATGCTCTGCCAGGTGCTGAGCTAGTACATGTAATTAGAAAGTACCGCCTGAAATATGTATATGACACTTGTTGTCTATTCTTCATCGACTGCTTGGCAAACTGTCATCTTTTCATTACAAAAAAAAGTGGTCTATCTACGAGCTTATGGACAATGCTCTTGGACGGATACTGCAAAATTCTTCGGATCAAGAACAAGTAATGGTGGTTGATTTCACATCTTGATGAACATAGTTTTGTAATATTTTCGCCTCGCTCCATCGCACTGTAGCATGTAAGATCTATCGTTTCCCAAGAGTATTGCCTATTTCTGCTGCACGGTTCGTCGCGGCCGTCACTGCATTGTCCACTATATCCTTGAACCCCAGTGCCTCAAAGGTCTGCAGAGCGGCATGTGTGGTTCCATTTGGGCTAGTGACATTCTTGCGCAGCTGGGCCGGGCTATTGGACGACGCGACGAGCATCGTACCAGCACCTAAACACGTCTGAGTAGCCAGCCGGGTTGCTTGCTCCTGCTGCAGACCCAGGGCGGTGGCACTGGCGACCAGATGTTCGGCCATGGCAAAGAAGTAAGCAGGACCGGATCCTACACGATCATCAGCTTGTTCCACGTCTGGAATAAAACTGAAAAATTAAAAAACCATAATGCAAAACTCACCGGACAGCCCGGTCACCACATCAAGCAACTCCTCCTTATTCACCCACTCCGTTACTTGGTTGACACTCCCTAGTAATGTATTCACCAGGTCTTTCTCTTGCTCTGTAACGTCGGTACTGGCGAATACGCCAGAGGCACCCTGCCTAAGCAGTGCAGGGGTATTCGGCATAACACGAACGCAATGCGCCGCACGATGGTCATCTGTCTGTAGCCACCCCTTCAGGCTCTCCAATGTAATCCCAGCGGCGATACTTATCACAAGCGGAAGGGTATCACGATGTGACCAGGCAGCGACAAGCTCCTCGCAGACGGTCTTTGCAACCTGGGGTTTGACGGCAATGATAACTAAGTCGGCGTGGCCGCCGGCCTCGAAGTTGGAGGTGGTGGTATGCACGCCCAGGGTGGCCATCCTGTTGCGGTTGACCTCGCAGGGTTCAGCGACCCAGATACCCTGTTTGGGAATCCCCTGGGTGATGAGACCCCCGATCATGGCGATGGCCATGTTGCCGCCGCCGATAAAGGCAAGCTTGCTCTGCTCGAGGGAAGACATGTCGTCTGTAGGTATCGCATTGTAAGCGAGGGGTATGACCTGATATATAGAATGAAATAGCTTGGAACATCCAAGCGCTCGACCTTGCTACCTCGACCTGCTAGTAACGTGAGGAATAGTGAGAGCATCAGTACAGTGGTTGAGTATGTCGGTGTTGTCACCCGACAGTCGGAACGGATGACCGATCCCACTCTCCACCAGTTTATCCTATCTGGCAGCCTGTGCAATGTTTATTTCATAGCCTAATAAGATTCGTATTGGGCTGCATGGTAAAATAACAGCGCTCAGTCCGGCATATAGTGCATCTCTTTCCGCTGATAACTCCAATCCGTCGGTATTTCTTTCGTCGAGTGCATAGCAAATGAGCCTCGGGCCGGGGATTTTGATAAGATGACATTTCATTCGACGTACTCAGAACGCTGCTACTACCCGGGTAAGGATGCCGTGCCAGATGTGTTAGTATATCAATAGCGAAAATCCATGGAAGTAATCTATCCTTCCCACTTCCAGATTCCTCGAACGCATCCGATACAGGCAACGCCGGTCAAAGGCCAACATCATCACTCTCCATAATTGAATCGAAAAAGATTTGAAATGGATGTTGAAGTGAGGCAGTATCATCTTTCTCCCACATACCATATCCCCAATTCGCCCAGACCTCTCCTACACTACAAGAATGTTCTAGCCAAGCGACCCGACAGCGGCCAATGTGACCCAGGCGAGGTTTGGGATATGTTCACCAAGAATGAATGGAATGTCCACTGGATATTCCGTTACGGCCCAACACAACTATCTCACTACCATTCCAAGGCGCACGAGTGTATGGCCGTCCTTTCTGGTACTGCCAGTATACGGTTTGGTGTTGCTGATATGTCGCCAGATATGCAGCAGAATACACACGGTTACGCTTGGGAGGAAGGTGGTCTGGTACTAGAGGCCGAAGCCGGCGACGTTTTTATCATTCCAGCTGGCGTAGCTCACAAAACACATGATACCAAACCTGAAGCCGAGTTCGCGCTCTTGTCACCGGGAAAGGGACATGGGATTGAGGACGAGGACCCAAAGAAAGCGTTATCTGGGATCAAGCTGGATGGGTTTACCATGATGGGAGCTTACAACGGAGGTGACTGGGACTTTATCGCGACTGGAGGCGACTTTGAACGAGTGTGGGCTGTTCCAAAACCAAAATACGATCCTGTCCTTGGACTGTCAGATCAAGGGCTTTGCAAGACATGGCGTGGAAGTGATGCTGTGCCCAAGGCCCATCTCTAAAATACATGGCTCAGAGTTTGTATGTTGGTATACATGGAATTTCAACGCTCCTAACAGTTGAATAGCATTGTATATCTCACAGGAATGAAGAAAGTAATCAAGGTCTCCTTAATGCAACGTATTACTTAACTTTAATGCCGAATTGGGTGGTGTACAAGACACCAACCAAACATCAATGAATGAACAAGGACAGCCCAATGGCCTAACCAGGTCCACACGCTGGCCAAGTGAGTTCCAGCAGCCCCGCTGACCCAACCAAACAAGGGAAGCAGGCATCGAGGCGCTCGTAGACCCTTATCTAGACAGACTATCATGTCGGATGTAATGGCCGAGGCGCATACTGCGGGGTTACGCTCTTATATTTGGCCATGTCCGTCCATGCAGATAAATTCAAGACCATTAATTTGGATAGAAGTCCAATACTGTCAGTCGCATTCAATTTCCACCTCTGAATGTAGTCACTCTCGCCCTGCATGGAGAAAACACTTAGTGATCCCCCGAGGAGACGTTCAGTCAACGCGTACGTTTCTCCGTCCCCAGCTCCAGATGTTTCGAACGCCGAGCGTTGCCGATGCAACTCCTGTACGATTTCTTTACTAACTCTAACAAAACTTGGCTAAGCTGCCTGCGGTGTCGTCAACACAAGATAAAATGTAGTGGCGAGTTTCCGTGTAGGAATTGCAAACGCCGTAAAACGAAGTGCATATTCGAGGGCGACGACAATAAGATCCAAATTACCAAAAGACACTTCGCAGAACTGAGGCGCAGGACTGCTGAGCTCGAGGAGGAGAACCGGGGCTTGCAGCAAGAGCTGTCGAGCAGTTCTAGAAAGACCCTCTCCATGGATCCCGTGGATCAGGGAGGGTTCGTGGATGAACAGGCAAATGCCTTCAATGGCTATGGGTCCCCAGTCTCCGCATCTGGGGTTGAAGATGCAAGAGTATTCAACCCATTATCCACAGGGCCGCCCAAGTACGTGCGAGATTTGGCGGGAAATCCACGTATGTTCGGACCATCGTTGAGGACAGTAGAGCCAACAGATTGACTGGGCACTTAGATTACTTGGGACACACATCGAACTGGTCCTTGACAATCCGCCTCCTGCACCTCACCCATCAGGCCGAGCGTAACTACCCCTTTCCCAGTGCAGCTCAGCATATAGATGCCACCACCTATGATTTAGGATGGAGCGGCCTGCGGACAACTATCATCCCAGATATTAGAGAGCTTCCGTCGCTAGACCATGCTCTTTTCCTGACTAATGCTGTAAAGTTCCATACAGGCCAGATATTTCATCTTTTCGATGAATTATCCTTTCTGACTCAGTTACACGACTTCTACGGCAACCCAGTCGAGAAGATTCACACAACGGGGTTATGGTTCATCCACTTCAGTGTCATAATGGCTCTTGGGAAAGCCTTCACCGGGACGAAGCGTCGAGGAAGTGTTCCACCAGGCGCCAATCTGTTCATGATGGCACTTATGATGCTCCCAGACTACTGCTATCTATGGAGACATCCCAGCACATCAGCGGAGCTGCTGTGCTCAATGGCACTGTATCTGCAATCCATTGATTGGAGAACCCCTGCGCATGACATGGTCGGTTTTCCTTTCTCTTTCCTGCCTCCTCCCTCCTCCCTCTTATCGAGGGACCAAGATCGTGGTGTGGAGATCTGTAATTTAGTAGTACTGACCAGGATGGCACAGATTGGGAGGGCACTGCGAATGTTGCTTGTCCATGGGTACCATACCAGCATCCCTTTAGGAACTTTAGATGAACACGAGATTCAACGGTCTCGGAAGATTTGGTGGACGGTTTTCATCATTGAGCGTCAGTTTACAGTTCTGATGGGGGTGCCCTTGGGGATCAACGATAACGAGATCAGCACACCACTACCTACGTACCCAGAATCTCCCCATGAGACCATCACGATGGCTATGCACGTCAAGTTATCTAAGGCATTCGGTCAAGTGATGAATAGTATGAATTCCTAACTCCCGTATGCAGTACACTTCAGATATTAACGCTGATCCAGCTCTCTATCGGAAAGAGCGTCAGATAAATTCTCATTTCGTTAGGAGCACGCAAAGGGCGTTACGAAGTGTTGCCAATCTCGCGCCAGAGCTCACTGGCTACTTTCCAGTGCCCGAGGAGGGATCAGTGAACGGCATTTCACGCGTTTCGGGATATCTGAATCTTTTGTACCAACAGGTAAGGTTGTTCTGAAGCACTGTCGCACTCATGTTGCTGGGTATAGATTCACTAAAATATATGTATAACGGTAGTGTATCATGTTAGCAACTCGCCCATTTCTTTTCAGTCTCCTCGAAAAGCAACTAGGGTCTGGAGACAATGCGACACCAATACCAGCCGCTATAAAGTTCCTCTTGCAAATGTGTCTCGAGTCTGCCAAGAAAACAATATATATACTGCGTGCTCTTCAGGATCAGAGCTTACTTGGTATGATTGTCCCCAATGACATTACTATGTAAATCCCATTTGACTCCTTGTCTTTAGAGACATTTCTACCATTTGATCTTGATAGTGCCGTCTCTGCTGGCCTAGTGATATATATGGCCGCCTTTGTTAGCCTGCACTCAATCGAGGAGCAATCTCGTCTACGAGATACACTGTTTGATATACTAGACCATCTGATTAGTGAGGGAAACCTCGTAGCCGTGGATCACAAGATGGCACTGGAACAGTTAGACGGTCTATCAAAGAATCTCCATGCACAAATGAACGATTGCAACCATTGGCCTCGGCTTGAACATGCCGAAATCGTGGCGCGAGAACAGTTGAACAGTAGTGAAACGATTTGTGCAGAAGGGGCAGTTCAGTCCGGAGGTGCCCCAGACAATGGGGATGTGAATACTGGTATGATGACCGGTTTTGCGGGGCCAATGGAGCTATACGCCTGGGAACAAGAGTTGATCCCGACACGGCTGATGACCGTGGTAGATATGCTGGACGGGATTAATGTGCTAGACTGGGCAACCTTCCCTGATAGTTCTAGTTCCCTGGATGATCAATTGGATAGTTGTAGCTGTTAAGTTGTTCCGAATCATTTAGGTTGTAGTTGAAGCCTCCTACTCATCTACAATCCATACCACTCTGGCTGCCTTTATGTATAAACGCTTCGTCAATCTAAATGCTAAATATTGCGACTATCGCACATGTTCCTCCAGCTCTTCATTGTCAACAAACCCTGTGTGATCCAAGTACCACGTCATCGCCTTGTCCTCAGACTGTGGCCTTTTTTCTACCATCGTCCAACCATTGCCGAACCAACCAAACTCATTCCCATCCCATGGCTTTGTCTCAAAATCCTCCCATCGTACACGCTTCAATGCCTTTACTGCGTGTAAACTGCTTCCAGGCCACAAAGCAGTGACTGGGCCTCTCTTTCGTTCCTGTAAGGTAGCCCCTGGTGGTGTCGACTTGTACCAACTGGCACATTCCGCGCTGTAAACCGTGCGCTCGAAATACTTCTCTGTAAAACGGGTAAAGCTCTCAACCTGATGTTGTTTAGGCTCGATTTGTCCCACGTTGTCGTACTTCATTCTAGAAATAACCTCTGCAACGTAGCTATGGAGCTGCTCAATCATAATAAGTAGATTGCCCGCCCCTTGGAAAGAATTGGGCCCAAGCGACTGGAAGAAGTTGGGAAAGCCATCCGTACAGAGCCCAAGATATGTCTCAGGGCGAGTGGCATACCGTTGTCGCAGATTAACGCCATTTCGACCAAGAATTGGAAAGCCGCTTCCGGGACTCGTCTCGAAACCTGTGGCACAGATAATTGCATCAACAGGTCGGTGCTTTCCGTCGGCAGTAACAATCCCCGTTTCATCAATACCTGTGATTGCACTTCCGATGACATTAACTTTGGGGGAGGTCAGAGCCTCCAAATAGCCAGGTCCTGGGGTCAAACGCTTGCAGAGAGGGGGAAAGTCAGGCAGGAGTTGTTCCAAAAGCTCGGGTTTTGCTTCCAGCCTGCGCTGCATGTCTGCCGTATATTGAGCCGTGACAACCTTCTGGATATCACTTCCTCGCTGTGACTTGGCGTAGAGCGTCTGTATCTCAACTTCTAGGCTTCTGCGGTATTGGGTGTACGAGATGGGATCCTCTCGCCATGATTGTTTCTCCTCTTCTGTATATTTGAAATTTCCCCCAAGGCCTTCGGTTCGTGTGGCCAGGCGATCTCCACCGTGCTGGTTGGAAATCCATGTCTTTCCGCGCACATAATGGTCCATGCCCTTGACCTGATCAACTAGGGCGGGAACAATTTGAATACCACTACTTCCCGCCCCGATGACAGCAATATGCTTGTCCTGGAAATAAACGAGCTGTTAGTCAATCGTCAAGGAGTTATTAAAGCCAAGATTAAGGGGGAAAGACAGCGATGTAGATTTGGAGGACGATGAAGTTGCCTACCTTGCTGTCAAAGGTTTCATCCCAGCTGGCACTATGGAGCAACGGCCCGTTGAAGTTGTGCAGCCCAGGGATGGATGGCCACTTCCACTCGTTGAGGATGCCAGTCCCTGTCATGAGAATATCTGCAGAATCTTCAAAGACCTCACCTGTCTCCACGTTATGGATCTGCACAAACCACTTTCCTGTCACATCGTTCCACCGTGCACCTACGCATCGGCTCTGGAACCTAATGTGTTTGCGAATATTATATTTCTGAGCCACTCTCTTCCAGTACTCAAGAATTTCCTCTGAGCCCGAGAAGAAATGGCTCCACCCGGTCCAGGACTCGAAACTGAGCTGATAGGAATGGGATGGAACATCTATGATTTGCGTCAGCCGGAGGGGCATCCACCGGGATCACTGTTAGGGTCTAGGGTCTGCCATACCACACGCACAGCCGGGATATTTATTCTCGTACCATGTTCCCCCCAGCTCCGGATTCTTTTCATAAATGATCAAATCCAGATCTGGAACAGCCTTCCTGAATTGGATCCCCGCGATAATGCCTGAAATTCCGGCGCCGATGTAGATGACCTTCAGGGGCCTAGGCTGATCGATAGCACGCTCGGAGATCAATGGACTACTGTACTCGTGTTGACCCAGACCGTACCCAGAGTGTTGTGCGGCGGAACGGCCCATCCGAGTGGCAAAGCTGGGCTCCTCAGCGAGAGAATTGATTTCTTCCGTATGAACTTCAACCGGGGAAGTCTTCATGTTGGTGGTTTGGAGGTTGGAAAGTGTACCAGTTGCAGGTAGTGTGATGGTAGACATGATGCTTGATAATAACCCACTCTCTTCTTTCACTTCAACAAATCTGATGATTGTATCTTCTACAGCACTTCCTGTCCGAGTATTTATAACTTTCATTCCAAGAATATGATGATAGTGATATAGAGGTCCGAGCATGGTTGTCTCCAACGCCGGACTCCTATCCGATATAACCCTGGAGCAGCCACACTTAGTAGAGAGTTGAGTGATTGGACGATGTTCAACACATCCACTTGGAGACTTGATAACCAAAGTCAACTCTATAGTTCTTACTGTTTAACAGCGTCGTCGACCGCTGATAAGATCGGGAGGCGTCCGACGATCCGCCTCGCACTGAGTTTTCGGACCCCTTCCCGATCATCAACACCAATTCCCTGAGGGGTCATTCAACTAAAGGGGGGGCTGGATCCTCATTTGGGTGATACAGCAATCATGGCTCTGGTTTCATACTCAATTTTCCGGTGATGACTCGCGTGTTAGCGAGTTGAGATTCCACTACCGGAGGTTATGAAGAGGCAGGTCGTTCGTTCAGTGTTACCTTGATTTATTATTTGCCTTGCTTGAAGATGAGCTAGAGCGGGCATGAATGAGCATTAACCGGGAGCATTTGCATTTTTCAATGTTTAGGCAGTATACACCGATTCGTACTATATGACTAGGAACATTCTCCTAGACGGACTATCAGGTTCTGTAATTGCCCAAACGCAGCACAGGGCGTCTTTCTCATGAACCGTCAACAATTACTCTACTACAATTCTGGAGCCTGGACCGCGAGATGGTCTTGGCTTTCCTACCGCTCCCGCACAATACTGCGAACAGGCCTTTGAGTGTGTCGTATTGCATCGCACTCGGAGCAGCGGAATCCAACTCTTCCTGCCGCTTATCAACAAATTTCACAGTATTGAAGGTCGACTGGGAGAGCCCTTTTCAGAACGATAATCTCTACCGAAGAGCGTTATAATCAATCAGATATATGTAATCCCACGTTGTCCCAAGCAGGTTTATCTCGGTCCGCTGGTGCTTACTTGGCCCTCACAAGCCTTGCCTGTAGTTTGAGTACCACCATCTAGCTTAGTAGCAACGCCCTTCGTAGATTATATAGGTCTCCAAGTAATTCGTATTCAGAGATGATTACGTATGTGGCAAATAAGCTACAGTACTGGATATGATCGGTGATGGCGATTGGAAACTGGGCTTCTCGAGATTCCTGAGACATGTACGGACATACTATCAGTTGAACAAGCGGAGTGTATTTCTTATAAATCTGCTTCGCTTTATACACAACGCGCGCCATCCACGAGAATTTCAACACCACTAATAATGGAACTCGCAGGCTCTGCTAAGAAGAGAGCAACGTTGGCGACATCGGACGGCTCGACAAGGCGGCCAATGGGGATCGCCTCGCATTTCGCTTTGATGATCTCGGCAGGAACAGGCCCAGCCTCAATACCAGCAAACTTGTTCAACAGTGGAGTGTTTCCGGAAGTAGGGCAGATAGTATTAAAGCGGAGCTGATCTCTCGCAAACTCCAGCGCCATGGATTTGGTGGCCGAAGAAACCCCAGCCTTGGTAGCGTTGTACCATGTCTGGGTCGCGCCCGGTCGAATGGCATTCTCACTCGAAATGACAATTGTGGAGCCAGGGCCATTCTTTTTCATCTCCGGGACGAGAATCTTAGACGCAAGGTAAATGCTTCGGACGTTGACATTAAAGAGACGGTCAAATTCTTCAACGGTGACATCCAGACCGGACTTGTTCGGGTACGACCATCCGGCATTGTGGACGACGATGGAGGGTGCTTTTCCGAACTTGGCGATCGAGGTTTCAAGCTATAGAACCCTTGGATTAGCAACCCTGGACCGGGATATCAGTAGGGTTGCTGGACAGCCTTACAGCCTTCTTCCAGCTTTCCTCCTCGGCAACGTTGGCTTTGATTTGATAGGCCTGATGCTCAGGGTAGCCATCAACAAGACCGTCAGTGGCCTGCAGGTCCATGCCTAAGACTACCGCACCCTCGCGAATGAAGGTCTCGAGAATTCCACGTCCGAAACCCTGAGTTGACCCGGACACTAGGGCTATCTTTCCTTCGAGGCGGCCAGGCATGTTGGTGGATGGACGGAGAATACTTGTTTGAATGTAATTGAGTGCGAGAGTGCGAGAGTGCAATGATTGAGTCGAGAGTACAATTCGTCTCACATTTCCAGCTCCTTTATACTACTTTCTAGTAACATGAGGGGTAGTTCTCCAGAAGGGCAGGCTGTGGTTCTAGGGCCGAGATGGAGGGCGGGGAAGTCGGAGGGCGCTTCCGGTATCGTGGACGTGTGTCAACTGGCTTCTCCCCGTCTATGTCTCTTGCTCTGCCCCCCCCCTCCCCCCATTCATCTCGGCCCACCCAGCCTGCCAACAATTCCTCCATGGCGCCATCGACTGCTACGCCGACTGACCTGCATCGTGCTTCCGCGTGAGTTGTCTCTTTGCAGAATGCGCTAGTGTAATGCGTTGCGACTCAGTCAATAGTAAAAGTACTGATACGACAGGGCCAGTGCCTGCCTCGCCTGCCGGAAAGCAAAAGTGCGTTGTCTCATCTCACAACGCCGTGACCGATGCGATCGATGTATAACGAACGCTTCTGAGTGTGTTTTTGCCCAGACAAAGAGGGCTAGAGTGAGGGCACGGCCGTATCCACAGGGCCCAAGACGTGAGCCCAGAACTGCCGAAGCTGACAATCGACATGCCGTGGAAGAAGTGACATCTACTACAAATATAACTAGTGTACCACAGGATGAACCCGGTGACATATCTCAGCCTCGGACTTCTAACAGCCAGAGAGCTATTTCCATTGATGATCAGCCGCAGCTCTTGCAACATCAACAGCCAGTGATTACCAATGCAATCCGCGCAAGGATCATCGCAGCGTTGGTCACTCTCAAGGGAAAGAGAGGCGCGCCTTTCAGCTTTGTCACATCGGGAGATAGCCCCACGTTTAGTGTTAGGAATGACGGGCATAATTCCCAACCAGAATCTTTCGGGCAGTCAGAAATGACGCCTCATTCGCTCAAGCTTTCATGGCTCCTCCGTCCTTTACACACCGATACTCATCAGAATGTGACTGATGATGCCCGTCGGGCCGCTGGCGTAGTCAAGATGCCCACCTACCTCTCATCCATGACTCTTGGTCAGACCATTAAGGACCCGATTGAGGGGGGCATGATCAGCCCACAGGCATCAAAAGCACTGTTCGAATTCTTCATGATACACATGAATGCCAAATGGGAGTACATCCTTGATCCCAAAGTCGATACTCACGATGGTGTTCAACGGCAAAGTTCCCTGCTATTTACCTCGATCCTCTTCTGCGCATCCAAGTTCGCCAACTATGTTGATGGTTGTATAATCTCGGTGACAGACCCTTTCATACAAAGCCGACTTTGTAGCTTAGCTCGAAACCTGGTCATCAGGACGCTGGCGGAGGGCGACAGGTCCATTGAGACGATGCAAGCACTTTACTTGCTAGTTTGCTGGAAGGATGCGGATGACGACGTCTCATATCTTCACAGTGGCTACGCCTTCCGCATTCTCGATGATTTAGACGTGGAGCAAAGTGATGGTGACGGGCGGCAGGTAGCGAGACGCCGGCGAATATGGCTAGCATTATACCGGCAGGACAGACAACAAAGCCTGTTTTTCATGCGAAGGCCATCGCTAAGTCGAAAAGATGAAGATATTTCTTTACTTGGTGATATGGATACCTGGCTGAAAATGCAATGCGTGCTGCCATCGGACTTCATTGCCTGTTGTAGCGCTGACTTGCGACGTATTCAGTCAAGATTGCGCGGTTTGGTTCAACGGGCGTCCTCGACCATGTTACCGTGTCTTTCAGAGATCATGGATACGGAGTTGGGAGCGTGGAGATCGAAGTGGAAAAATTATTTCGAGGGTAAAATCAGGACGCAATCCAATGATGATATGCTGCTCAATCTGGATTCGTACCATCTCACTGTGCTGATAGATCTATGGGAGCACAGTGTCAGGCTTAATGTCGCATCCGCTATACTTCGGCAATCACTGATGGCCTTAGTGGCTCCATGTCTGGATTCTAGTCGGCAACCGGGCAACATCTCTACGGATCTCGACTTGGCGACCATCCAACAGGCGCTGCCTTCTAATCTCCCCGGGCTCACTAGTAGCGTTGAAGGCGCCTTCGGCACGCTGCGTAATATGATCAATTTTCCTCCCGATGACCTCAGAAGAGCTCCCGATGCCGTGCTTCTATTGGCTCCAAATGCAGCATTGTTCTTATGTCTACTTCTGTGTCTTCCGGGCAACAGCAGCCTTGGCCCAGCTTTCCAACGAACTGCCATCAATCTCATTCGGGACATCACTCATCACATAAAGCAAGCCGTGCTTTCACCACAAGATACTATAGCTCTACATTCTGCATATTTAGACTCTCTGGTAGACCTCTTAAGCCCCGACACATCCCAATACTCGGTTGAGCAACATGATCTCGGAATGCAGCCAATCTATAATGTTCCGCACATGAACGTCGGGTCAACTATACTAGATTCTGATGACCCAGCGCTGCAGGCAGCTCGTGTTTTGGCAGATGGAATTGGCGGCCACAACTACAGGATTAACGATTCTCATGATGGAATGTTTAGCCTTCCAGAAGAAGATACCAGTCAAAACCTGCATGTGCAAATTCTGGCTAACTTGTTAGACGGAGATCTCTTCTGGGAGCCGCCCCCCTGAAACGAAGTATGTGAGAATTAGCTCATTGATGACATCGGAGTCATTATTTCTTATAGTCAAGGGAGGGAAGAGGTGGAGACGAGAAGCTAGTCTCTCTATGGTATGGCAACTGAATACATGATAATTTCTAGGATGGCCCTAAATTCTGTCATTGAATTACTGTTTCGAATGGTGAGAGGGGATTCTCAGAATGAGATGTCTTTGTTTCGCTGTATATACTGGATGGCGTGATTGTACTTGGAGGGCGGTCATATATGAACGATGGAAATGTATCTTCAGCGATCATCATTGAAAGTGTTAATTCCACAAACATTTTATCCTTTGCTAAGTGCATGTATTGGCCCTTTATTCAGTTGTCTCTGGCTGAGCTCATATGTTGGCTCATCTTTCGGCCCGAGTACAACTGGTAGCAATTGTATCCTGGTCGGGCCGAGATATACTTGCACGGGGATCCTTTTTAACATTCCTCGCGATAGATTTTTGTTCATTTTCCTAAAAGTCCCATTGAGACATCCTTCTTTCCTTGGGAATTTTGAAAATGATGTTTTCTGTACCTGCTAGACAGCACCTGTTCTTTGTGACTCGACGACGGCCCTTGACTCTGGCGTCTCGCTTCAACACCAGGCTAGTATCGACATTGAGGAACCCAGCCAGCAGATCAAATGACTCTCATTTCAATAGCAAAAGAGCTGCATATGCTGCAGGCGGCACCGGTCTGGCCATTTGGGGATTGATGTGGACGGGGTGCGAAGCTCCGGACGATGCCCGCGACAGGAGGGCCCTCTCGACGGTTCCATTAACAAAGCTCGTCTCCGGCTGGGTGTGAGTACTTCCTATCAGCGATACAAAATCATTCGTCATTCATCCGCTGCTAATGACTGGTGTATAGCGCGTTCGCGTTCTGCTCCTCCCCGACCTGGGTGGGCATGAGCGAGTCTCTGTACAACACTCTCTCGAGAATTCCCGTAGTGTCTTCCATCACCAATGCATTTGTCATGCAGACATTCTTTAACCAGTTTCTTGGGGGGCAAACAATCGCTGAGTGCATTCCCAAGATAGAGGCTCTGCACAGGGAGGAAATCGGTACCCTTCTTGGCTATAACATCGAGGCGGAACTGGATGGTTCCAGCAAGGATATGCAACTCATTCTCGAGCAGACCCAGCATGTCTTGTCTTCTATTGAGGCTCAGGGGAAGCTTTCTCGCCGGCTGTGGCCCGACACCACGGCTACTGGGGGTGATAACCGGTGCTGGGTCCGAATCAAAGTGACTGGTCTATTGCCCAACCCAGTTGCTCTTTACCATGGCTCCAATGCTATTCTCAAGGCAAGGGCAGAAAAGGGATTGGACAAGGACGTCCCATACCCTGGGCTGCCCCATGATGGCGACTGGGAAGCTGCGCTGCATGGAGATGGGGTGACGGAGGCGGATCGTAAAGAGCTAGTAACCCTACGCGCCGTTCTGGAGAAGATTATCAGCAAGGCACGAGAGAACAATGTGCGCATTGTTATTGATGCCGAGCAATCATGGTATCAGCCCGTTATTGACAGTCTGACCGATGAGTTTATGCAAAAATATAACTCTTTGGACGGCCCTGCTACTTGTATCGCTTCGTTCCAAGCTTACCTCCGCAGGTACCCTCAGTTCTTGGATCAGCAAATTGAGCGTGCAGATAAGAAGGGATATAAACTCCTCTTCAAGCAGGTTCGGGGAGCCTATATGGTCACTGAAGCGGCGAGATGGAAGAAGGAAGGCAGGGAGGGGCCAGGACCAGTGTGGCCTACAAAAGCAGATACCGATGCCAGCTACAATTATGGCATTGAGAAGACTCTCTCCACCGTGGCTGATCAAATTCAACAGACTGGCCGGTCCAGGATCAGTGCCGTGTTTGCTACCCACAACTCTATCAGTGTTGACTTGGGGATCAAGTTACTGGAGAAGTATGAAGTGGCAAAATGCAAGCCTGGTGAGGACAGACTTGTGATTTCAAGTGAAGCTGCTGGTAGCATTGCATTTGCACAGTTATATGGTACATTACTTACTACCCTCCTTCTCTAGAAGAAACTAGTCTGACTCTTCACAGGAATGAAGGATGACCTTACCAACGAAATCACTGGGTCTGTTATGACTGCAGGCGGATTCCCGCTAGTCGTCAAGGTAAATACTACATACTACTATAGCAAGCTCCCGTTGTGATCATGCTAACTTCCTTGTCAACGCAGTCAATGAGCTATGGTGACCTGAAGGAATCTTTGCCATTCTTAGCGAGGCGGGCTACGGAGAATAAGGCGGTTCTGGAGGGGCGAGGCGGCGCCGCTGCTGAGAGGTCGCGTTTGGGTCGTGAGATTTGCAGGCGTCTTCTACCTTTCTATTCGTAATGGACCCAAGTGTTCAGGATGGCAGGACCATGACTACTTTAGATATCATATCATCCCGCACAGAATAGGAAGTGAACTATTATTATCGATTCTGTATTGCAAATTAATTTGCTACGACTAGGGGGCAAATGAACGAGAATGTAATATCACCCTTCAGTCTCCATGGGAGGGTGTTCCACGTTGTGCGAAGGTTTCTCGGACCGACAGAGGTTCACTCACAATTTGTTGTTCGTCGGCTGGCGACACCGAGTCGGACTCCGTACTCTCTACAGGTGACGTTTAGTGTGTGCCGGCCCGAGGGGCTGTCGGCATATCTCGAAAACCATAAATAACATCATATTCATCTTATTGTCCATCTGCAGTACCATTCATTGTCATTGGAATACTATCTCGACTACGTTGTACCTACACTCCAAAATGCCAGCAGTACAATATCCAGAGCCTGCGAACGCTGATGGGGTACGTCCCTCTCCCCCAAAAGCAAGATTTATAAGCACGGACTAGTTCTAACGTAATATGATGTCCAAGCTGTCTTACGAGCCTGGCTCAGAAGAGAGGAAACTCTTGAAAGCCGCTCTCGCGGAGATGGAAAGCAATGTCGCCGAGATCCCAAGTATTATCAACGGCGAACGCATCCGCACCGGCCACAAGAGCAAACAGGTCAACCCCTGGGACCGATATGGCGCCCCTTTGGCAGAGTACCACCAAGTGGATGCGGAGACCATCAAGGCAAAAGCCATTCCAGGCGCTCTAGAGGCAAGGAAAAGCTGGGCCAATATGCCATTCAAGGACCGTTGTGCCATCTACAAAAGAGCTGCAAAACTTGTCGAGTCGCCCAAATACCGGTGGAAGCTGATGGCGGCCACCATGATCGGTCAAGGAAAGACATGCGGGCAGGCGGAGGGCGACTGTATAACGGAAGTCATTGATACTTTGAATTTCCATGTCTATTTTTGCGCCCAGCTTTACGAGCAACAACCCCCCAAGCAATTTGACTCGTCTTCCAGCCGGCTGGACTATCGACCCCTGGAAGGCTTTGTGCTCGCTATTTCGCCTTTTAACTTTACGGCGTTGGGAGCACACATCGCGTTCACGCCGGCTCTCTTGGGAAATGTCATCCTTTGGAAGCCCTCGCCCATGGCCGTCTTGTCGAACTACATCCTCTACCAAATCATGGAGGAAGCGGGTATGCCAAAGGGCGTTGTCCAGTTTTTGCCCGTGGCGGATCCGACTACAGTCGTTGAACCAGCCCTCGCCAGTCCTCATTTCACCGGTCTACACTACACCGGCTCCTCAGCCGTCTTGCGCACACTGTGTACTCAAATCGGGACAAATACGCATATTTACAAGAATTTCCCACGGATTGTTGGGGAGAGTGGTGGCAAGAATTTCCATCTCATTCACAACTCCTGCAAGGATGACGTCGAGTGGCTGGCATCCGCAGCAGTGCGTTCGGCGTACGAGTTCCAGGGCCAAAAATGCAGTGCCTTGTCCCGTTTGGTTGTTCCCAAAACCATGTGGGAGCAAGGGGATCTGAAAATAGCGCTAGTGCGAGAAGCATCCAAGATGACATACGGCAATGATGTCAAACAGCTTCATCACCCTTTAGGCCCCATGGTCTCGGAGGCATCCTTCCAGCGGTTCGAACAATTTGTCCAACGCGCCCAGGACGACGGCCATGAACTAATCTACGGCGGCAACACAGACGGCAGCAAAGGTTTCTTTGTTCAGCCTACTATTTTTGAAATGAAACAGACGGTCAACCGTCTTGAGTCGGATTTAATGACCAAGGAGCTCTTTGGGCCCCTCTTCGCCGTTCAGACATACGATGATACATCACCAACCGGGTTTGAAGACGTATGCCGGCTTATTGACAGCACGTCAGAGTATGCTTTGGCCGGCTCTGTCTTCGCCCGTGATAGGCAGGCTGTCAAAATTGCGGATGAGAAACTGCGGGATTCGGTTGGGATGTTCTGCATCAATGACAAGAGCACCGGCGCCATCATCGGCGCGCATCCCTTTGGTGGAGCCAGGTCCAGCGGCACAAACGACAAGGCAAACTCGATGAATGTTCTGCTCAGATTCTCCAGCATTCGGTGTGTCAAGAATTCTTACATCAGCAGCAGCAGCACCCTGAGTGCCTGCCATATCCCTGAGTAGATCGGGGAGCAATAGGATCTGGTAGATTAGGATGAGCTTTAGCATCTCGCTTTTAGATTGATTGGTTCAAATGAAGGTTTTATTATCGCATTACGTATCAGCTACTCTTGAATAAAAGACATCATTACAGCTCTCAAAGTCAGTATCAAGTACGGAGTACATCATAGTAAAGTCTTCTAGCATGTTTGAGTGTAGGAACTAGGACTAATGTAGTACATACCCTTAAACCAGAAAGAAATGTAATAAACCAAGACAATCCGATATAGTTCTTATCCTAACATTTTCCAGCGCACTTGACCACTACGTGATACTATTCCTGCGACCGCGATGCATGTTCATTTCACGCAAATCTTCACCCCAGAGCAGTGGCCATCGGATTTATCCTCCGACTGAGGTTTTACCCCGCGGGGTACAGGCAGAGATTCTCTCGACGGACCGAGATCGAGCATCTTGGCACCCATTCTCGGGCCGCGAAGCTATAGATAGTCCCCTCAAGGGGTGCGTGGCGCCATGGCAAGGTTAAATAACCCATCTTTCACACTCGAGAGCATTCACAAAATTATTGAGTTGAAAATCACCTACAGGCGTGCCGGTCATCCAAACATGGGAGTTACCGCTGAATTAAGAGTTGCCGTCATTGGCTGCGGTAAGTAGTATGCCTTAATTACTATCTACAGACAGCATTAACCCCGTTGCTGAGCAGGAACACTGGGGACTGCAATTGCTGCCGGTCTTCTCAGTCCAAAAGAACCGACTGAACTCAGAGTCAAGCATCTTACGGCCACGGTTAGAACCGAACTTTCAAAACGGCGCGTTGAAGATGCCTTATCCCAACACTCGTCACAACTCACAGTCCTTACCGAGGAGGAAAATGTCCGCGCAGTGCGAGAGGCAGATTTGGTATTGCTGGCTATAAAGCCTGTCAAGAGAGCAGACGTCTTTGCTGTGCCAGGTTTCAAAGAGGCTTTACAAGGAAGACTAGTTGTCAGCATAATGGCTGGTATCACCACCAAGGCGTTGAATAGCCTGGCCTCGGCGAAGACGCTGCCTCAAACAGTGGACGCGCGCTTCAATGTGTGCGTGCAATGCCCAATATGGCGGCCAAGATCCGAGAGGCTGTGACACTGTACACAGCTGGCCCCGGCACCTCGAACGAGAATCTCGAGATTGCGTCCTGGGTATTCAGTCAGGTTGGGGAGGCTCATAGAATCCCCGAAAGCTCTTTTGACATCTGTGCTGTTCTAGTTGGTTGTGCCGGCTCCCTGCTGCTCCTTGCGATTGATGGGCTACTAGATGCTGCCGTTGCGGAGGGCGTGAAGAGACCGGAGGTGCAAAACCTGGTGGTAAACAGTGCAATTGGGATGATGAAGCTGGTACCTGCTGGCGATCACCCTAGTGTTCTGCGAGAGAAGATTGCTTCTCCCGGAGGTTGCTCGATCCGAGCTCTTCTGGAGTTGGAAAGGCTGGGTGTTCGCGCGGCGTTCACGACTGCCATCATGGCGGCAGCGGAGAAGTCTAAACGCATGTCATCGTCTTGAAGGCTTGGTATTTATTAGGTAGTCCAAACCTATCTCCTATATCCCTTGGCAGCATGAATCTAGCCAGCCATAACCTAGCCGTAATCATGTAAGACCCCAAAGAATCGAGGTGGCGCTGTGATGGCTAGCCACATATGTAGTTTGACATCATGCCAACAAGGATCGTTTTTCAATTCGTCATTCATTATAAAAGCAATGGTAGATTTTCTATCGGTATCGATAAGTCTCGGTCGGGAGGCTCCTCCGACTGCCAGGATCCTTTCCCTGATATATAAAAGGAGCCACCCCACCCTAGCTAGCATCAAACCTCCCCTGCCGCATTGAAAACCTTTACCTCCATCTCATCCCTAATACCTTTCTCCCATTTAGATCATTCGTATTGGTGTATTATGTCCCTTGTCCAGAAGCCTGTTCATTTGGCGTTTCTCGGATGTGGTAAGCTGCCGGTGCTATTCCTTTTGCCCCCGCAAGTTGGGGCTGGAATGGTAATTTGACAACTTTCTTAGGCCATATCGGCAGAGCTCTACTTGGAGTTCTACTTCCATGGGTCGCCCGACCTGGCAGTCCAATTTCTGAGGTCACCGTTGCTCTTAGGCGTAAAGAATCGGAAGCCCGACTTCGCGACCTGTGCCGCAGCAGTCAGGCACCAGTGAACATTATTTCCAACCAAAATATCAATGCCGTCAAGAACGCAGACGCCATTCTTTTGGCCTTCCCCCCGGAACAGATACGTAAGGTTCTTGAGCCGGTCGAAATGCGACGAGCCTTAAGAGACAAAATTATCATCAGCATTCTCGCGAGAACACCTCAAGGCAAACTAAAACAACTAATCGGAGGAAATGACAAGACAACTGGCCTGGTGACGAAAGACATCCGACTCGTTCGTGCAATGCCAACCATGGGAACCGAAGTTCAGGAATCGGCGACTCTCATCGGCAACCCCAGCAACCCTGCGGAGAAAGAGGCTATGGAATTGGCGATGTGGATGTTCAATTTGGTCGGGAAGGTCTTTAAAGTCTCACCGGATTATTTTGACACCGCAACTGGTATGAGTGCATTTTGCAACGCGCTCACGACTGTAGCATTACAAACCATCACGCAAAAAGCTGCTGCTGAAGGTATTCCATTGGAGAATGCCGTTGCTATCGCTTCCCAGTGCATTCGAGGAATGGTGAGCATGGCTTTGTCCGGAGCCAGTCCGGGGCAATTGGAGCATTCATTATCCGCACCAGGGAGCATAACTGGGCAGGCGATAGCTGGGCTCAGAGATGGCCAGCTGTCGACTCTTCTTGAATCTTCACTTTCCGCAGCTATTGTGAGGGCAAGAGATGAGCATTCATAGTCTACAACCCTGACTCGTGGAAGCTTCCGTGTGATGATTGAGAATGACACTTCCAGATGCTAAGGTAGTTTTCCTGCACTGCCTGACACAGGAAATTAAGTGAGCACACGTTGACATTGATGAGATGAGCGCAAATTGTCAAAGAGATTCAGTACCTCAATGACAAATATACGACTGGTTTTGAAAACTCGGGCCGGACTAAATTCCATCCCAATGCGGAAGCTGCCCTATAGGGTGCAGGGCATTATTGATAATCAGAGATAGTATACTAGTCAGATATATGAAATACATGAGGGTTTTAGAAAACGGTGAAAAAGGGGCATCAAATCTTTGGAACGCCAATCAAACCAAGTGGTTTAGATGCAGTGCTGCCTCACCCCGCCCATCTGCCGCAGCCTGCTGTAAATTTAGCAGCAAATTGTAGCTCGTGTGTTGATCTTTTTGAAATAAAAGCACCTGTCGCTTACCGAAACCGATGTTCATATATTCCTTCTTAGCGGAGCTATCCTCCCTTCACCCACCCGGCGGCAGCTCGTTTCTTTCCCACCACCATCGGAAACAAAAGCAGATTTAACCGTGATGACAGAGCCTTAAAGGATATCCGCAAAATACAAGAAGGATTATTATAAGAAACTGATTAATGTGAAACTGGGCCTTATAAAAACATGCCGGCCGTTTCTTTATATGCACAGCGTCATGAGTAACTACACTTCAAGCAAAATTGATGAACGCAATCACTCGGTTGGGCATGTGGGCTGATAAGAGGTCAACTCGAAATTTGACATTAACCAACGAGCATCCCTTGTTCAGCATTTTGAGTACCTGGAAGCCATGCGGAGGTTGAACGAGAATCCGTAAATTGTGTTGGCATGACGCTACTGCACAAGAGAGAGTGCAAGCAAGCGGGCACGTGTCCGTGGCCGAAAAAGGGCAGGGAGAAGACCCAGAGACTAAGCTGTAGTCTACCCGTATACGACTAGTAGTACCTCCCTATGTTTTTCGTTTCCCAGTTCATTGGCAGTCACGCACCAACGTCAGACCTAGACATGTATATCCAATCGGGGTACTTGTGCGCGCGGCTCCATTGCTGCCCTATTCACTCCGTAGAATCTGAGGCATATGCGACTTCGCGCTACCTTACCGCATGAACATAGCTCCCTATAGTGGGCTGGACATTAAGGGCTAGTATCAGATAAGGATGCGGGCCCAGTGCACAATGTTCCGAGGTGGTCAGATCTACAAAGCGATCCCGAGTACTAGATATAGCCACAATTCATCGATGGCACATTCATCACCACGGCGCTAGTTCTGATAGAGTCACAACCTGTGCATCTTGAGTCTATCCTACGGAGTAGGTCATACGGTATTCATTTGGCTGAGAGGTGTAAGTTTAGGATATCATCTTTATCGAGAAGACCCTCGATGTAGAGAAACGGCTGAAGCGGAATACTGGGAAACACGTCAGCCTAGACTTGTGAAAATTCGAACACAAATTGTAGAGTGCGGCGATAAGGGTTCACAAAGGATTTCGCAACTGGGCCAGAAAGGTCGCTATCATTAGACTCCGGCTATGGTCTGATCCGCCTGGATCGCACCTTAGATAGCCCTACTACTAAGTATAGATACGTTTGCCGCCGTGATAAGTAGCCAACAATCAGAATACTTAATGAGGATGAGAGATAACCATTATTCTGAAATCTATAAAAAAAAAATATATCAAATTCAAAATACAATTAAATTACGTATCTAAATCTCTGAGCCTTCAGGATGTAAATGTACGGCGGTACCTCGATATAGTCCGCCGTATAGGGCACAGTCACGATCCCGAGCGGTGATTGGTCCGTTTAGAAGATCCTCGGATCAGCCACGCAGATTATTCGATCAGCCGAGGCACAGAGAAAGAAATCTACATCTCACTGGGTCATTGCACAACCGCCGCCAAGCATCAGGCGATTTCATCATGTTATGACCTTTAATCGGAAGAAACCTCATTAATGATTCCAACTGGATGATCATCTCCCTATAAAAGGAACCCCCTTGAAATATAATCAACCCTGCTGCCGTCCGGAACCCCGAGAAGAGCCGTCAGCATGGCCGATTACTTATTATCCCAAACGCTCTCGGCGCGCTACTACCAGCCCGATCGGTTTCCGCACATATCGGAGGCAATCGGCGCAGAGCCGGGATCGGACCATGGTCAGATTCTTGAACAGAGGAGCTCACCCGAGCCCTCACAGTCGGCGAACCGAGTGAGAAAACGCGGTAGACCGAGGATAGCCTCTGGCAATACCTCTCCTAGTGTAATAAATACTCTTGCTCTGTGGCGAATCATTCTTTGGGGCAATGGCTAATACTAGAGTAGGACCGTCGGGCTCAGATCCGGGCCGCACAAAGGACTTACCGACTGAAGAAAGAAGCCATGTTTCAGGACCTGAAAACACGGGTGTCGGAACTTGAAGAAAGCATGGCCAGGATATCTCAATCGCTATCCACATTCTACCACATGGCCATTCAGTCTGATCTCAATCTCACTCATCCTTATCTCTTCCAGCAACTCAACTGCACCGTCTCCCAGGTAAAGCGTGAAGGCAAATCATCAAGTGATAGCGCGTTATCACTTCATCATATAGAACTCGCTGCTTTATCATCGGCAAAGGCAGCCAACGACGCGTGTACCTTTGGATACACGATGAATATGAACCCCGGGGGCAGTGGAGCGTTCTACAAGCCACCAGGAAGTGACCGCATTCGAGTATCACCTTCTGCCAGATATGCGAATCGCTCATATTTGGGAAATCTCCCGAGAGACATCGAAAGACCATTAAACGGCAGCGCTAGTTTCACATACAGTTATAACGAATCGACCTTCGCTCGTCGACTCCACCGATACTGCATAGAGTACGCCTACCAATTGTTCACCGATCCGCGAACGGACCCCCAGGACATCTATCGTGTCTTCCGCCTCGTGACTTGCCTGCGTCAAGAGGATAAAATGGCCCGCTGTCTTGCTTCCCTCCTCAGTGCAGGCCCAAAGGATCCCCTGGAAAGACCAAAGGTGCCTTTCTACTGCATTGGTGGTGCCGGCACGCATTACCCACAGATGCAGCCTGATGGAAAGCCTCTGTATCCCGAGAATATGAGACTTCCGGGCCGAGTCCTTGGCTCGATTCCGGGCAGCGCTCAGGAGATGGACAATAAGCCGTCATCGGAGAAGAGACAGGAACTTCTTAAGATATATGGGCTGGATGGTACCTGGCTTGATTGCCGTGATGTCCAGGGCTATCTCGAAGAAAAGGGGTTCTGTCTCGATGATTCTCCGTGTATCTTCGCCACTCCGACGTCTGAGAATCGGGAGAATACTCCAAAGGCTGCACCGAATCAATCGAAGGACATTCCTATGGACTTGGATGATCATCGTGAGCTCAAATCGCCTCCCCTACGCAATTTCGATGAGCGCAATTCTGAGAAAACAGCCAGCGCGACAGGACAAGCGACCTGGGTCCTCAACATTGAAGAATTCGTCCAGGGTAAGTGCTCCGAATCATAATATTCGAAGCTTGAGATGCTAATATGTACTAGCGCTTTTGAAGAAGATGGTTATTCTGGGACGAGCCCCCGGCTTCCGACTGACTGACGTCGAAGCAGCCTTCAAATCAGCAGCAAATGTATCGTCGAGCTAAGCTTGCTTAGCTTGCGATCTAAAAGCCCGGGATTTTCAGGACACAATTGTCCATTTTTGGTGTTCTTTTCTCTCGCCCTTATTTTTGATCACCAATTTTCACATGTCTGGGGATAGGCTTTCTTATCAACGCCCGTGATAACAAGGCGAAAATCTCCAATGGCTGAGGAAGAAGCATCTTTTTAATCATAATGCTAATTCAATTTAACGGTATCATGTATGAATGATTGAATGAAATGGATGACGGGGTTTACAAGCATGGGTTCCCAGAATGAAAGTGTATTCTTGCTTCACAGTGCCAATCGTCCCTCTGACAACCAAATTGTTCGGCAACAAGCTAAATTGGCAGCAATCCGTTGCTTATATCAATGGCTGGAGCTGACAGGGAAAATCAGATCGTCTTCTCAGTAATGCCTGGCCTGAATGAAGAATAATTGTTCACTAGGGTATGAGAGTCGTGTGACTCGTCGGCACGGGCTCCCATTGGCTGACTCGACCTGCAGACTACTACTAGTATGATGCAATGCCGCAGTCCCAATGCGGCATTCGGACTTCAACGTCACCGAACGCCGACCTGTCGCCATTCTTCCTATTTAATCACAGCTGGATTACTGCGGTCATCATCAGCCGGAAGAATTTCTCAGGGTTCACTCGGGTTGTTATACTCGTCGTATCGGCGCTTCCACTCCAGACTCTTGAGCTCTCAGCCACCATGGTGGGCATCAACGACGTCCGCAAATCCAACGCTGCTCTCCACGCCCGCGATGGAGACTTCGTCGCGGTTTTCGTGGGAGGAACCAGTGGAATCGGAGAAGCAACAGCCAAGGAGCTAGCTAAGGCGATCAAAAAGCCGACAATCCACCTCGTGGGACGGAATCAAGCCGCCGGATCGAAGATATTGGAGGAACTTAAAGCAGCCAATCCCGATGGGACCTTCCACTTTATCCAGTCGGACGTATCACTTCTCCGGAACGTAGACGAAGTGTGTTCGGAAATCAAGCAGAAGGAAAAGGCGATCGATCTATTATTCCTCTCGACGGGACGTCTGGCAACCTCGAAACAAAGCAAGTAGAACCACGCATTCCATCATCGGAGGACCTAGCACTGACTGTGAAGTAGACACCACCGAGGGCCTCGAGAACAACCATGCCCTCCGCTACTACTCCCGGATGCGCTTCGTCCACAACCTCATCCCGCTGCTTGGCGCATCCAATGGCCCAGCCCGCGTCGTGAGCGTCCTAGCCGCCGGCCAGGAAGGCAAAATTGAAGAAGATAACTTCGACCTTCAGAAGTCGTGGTCCTTCATGAAATCCAACACGTATGCCGCCACCATGAATTCCCTCGCGGTAGAGCACCTGGCCACCCTGTACCCGTCCATCAGCTTCGTTCACGTATTCCCCGGCATCGTCCGCACCCCTCTCATGAACAAGACCCTCGGCTGGATCGCAGGCCCCATCGTTACCTTCCTATCGCGACCGATGTCGATTTCTCCGCAGGAGAGTGGTGAGCGGCACGTGTTCATCTCAACCTCCGCTGCCTACCCACCCGCGACGCCTGAGGACCCGGCCCATGCGGGCGTGCCGCTTGTGGAGGGGGTGAAGACAAGCGTCGCGTCGACTGGGAAAATCGGCGGAGGATCGTATATCCTCAACTATGATGGGGCCAATGCAGCACAAGAGAAGATCATGAGCGGATATCGAGCGGAGGACTTCCCGAAGAAGCTCTGGGCTCATACTCTGGAGACGTTCAAGAAGGTGTTTGATCCGGCGCAGTAAATGTTCATATTCATGGTTCAATACTTAATTAAGTACATAATGTTTTGTCTACCAGACTGTCCAGAAAACCAAAGGGGGCACGATTAGTAACCCAAGTCTTCCTACCCGCAATCAACACTATCATCTATGCAAACAGCCTCCGGCTTCATTCCGCCGGGACCCAAATAGACCCGCCAAGAGGATCGACATATACTCACGGAACGGAAGGTCCTTCGCCCAGGTGGAGTAGAATGACGTCATTTCCCATGCCCAGTGGAGGCTTCATCTTTCTGGAACACTGCCACATTAGTACACATATAACTCAACAGACGCCAAATTTCTTCAGAAATATACAAACCTCTACAAAGGTCCTCCTAAAGGAATTCCATCTAATGCCCTCAAACATAACCAAGGCCCTCTAAATCTACATCCCAGATCACAGACCAAGAAAAATGGGCTGGAACCTAGATTACAGCGCTATAACCCCAGGCCCAGGGGGCACAGTCATGCTGGGCGAGAAAGGCGGTGCCGAGGCCGTTGCGCGCCGGGTGAACGAGCGTCGAGCCCGAGAACGGGAGCTCGCCTTGCAGGAAGGCAGATTGGCGGACGATGCCATGTCGGAGACGACGCTTGTTCCTCAGCCAGAGTCCATCGGTAGTGGTGTGAAACTGGGGTCTAGCGGCCACGAAATGGTGCCGGGTGGCGAGGAAATGGCAAAGACTGTGACTGAGGGCGGTGCTGGGGAGGTTGGCGGCGAGAAGAAGAGTGGGTTTCGGGCCAGGTGGAGGGAGTTTAGGGAGAGGAATTTGCCGTGAGGGTTGGCTTTTGTTGGTTGAATTGTTCTTTGGTAATATCGTACTTTGCTTATTGGGTTGGTTGGGCTTTTTGTTTAGGCTGTTATTGCTAGGTATATTACTTGTATCGGATTATTCTGTGGAATTATGCTCTTTGATAACGGAGGAAGCCAGATGGGTTAGGAGGGCAGGATTAGTGGGATAATACCAACAAAGGTTACCGGTAGTCGCTCGGGCAAGTATGAGAAGGAAGTCGGATCGAGTTGACAACAAGGTATGAGCCTGACGGTGAGACTACCTTGCGAGATGCGAAGCCAAGTAATCCGGAAAGCAACGTAAACACCAGTTCGGAGTACCTTTACAAAGCCAATAATGCTAGACAGGCTGGAACTTACCTTTTCCATTGTGATACTAACAAAGCCAGCAGATCAAGTGTGGATGTTTCCACTTACTATCAAAGAAGCACTTTAATAGACAACGGTATAACCCGTTAACATGAAACGTTCCCTTCGGCTTCTGGTCTCAAACATGGACTGTTCCCAATGATCCCATTACAGGATGTATGCATATACTACATATGCCAGATAAACTGCCTCAGGAGCCAATTGCTATAAATGGAGGGATAGCTGTCACTTTCTTCATTCACATCTGTCTTCTCTATCACATCAGATTGACTTCTTTGGTGGTCTTTCCTACTATTGCATATCAAAGACAACAACCGCATTACCTTTCCAAGACCTAGACTAACTACAGACAGGCATGGCGGCGCATTCACAAATACCATTGTTCCCCGCATGTTTTCCAAATTCGATACCATCTGATTCCGCCCTGGCAGAAACATTTTGGGCCGTGCAATATCTCAATAATTGGTTTTCAAGCATCTCTGCGGCAGAGATTCTGAATTCAGCAGAGGATCCCAATACACTACGGTGGGACACTGTATACCATCTGTGTGTCAATTCCAGTAAGGAGGTGGTATTACGACTTCTGAGACTCGGGCTTCCCTATTCCGTGCCCTGGGATGCAAGAACTCTATTTCATGCCGCTGTCCGGAGACAAGATAACGACCCCGAGATACTAGATCACCTACTAGCCTACCTACCCCAGGACCAATATCTTCTGGCTTTTCGGCCGGATGAAAATGGACAAACGCCTCTACAATTCGCCTTGAACCAGCCCCACCTTGGTGAAAAGGAGGAGAGGCTCTTGAGGTGGGCACTCCATGCTAGGAGCCTGGGGTGGGATATGGACTACACTAGAACACTCACTATTGCTGCGCGGAATGGGCACATTGTGGCCGTCAAACTTCTCCTCGACAGTTTGCCTCATAGCAGGGATGGTATGAACAAAGATCCATTAATTTCGGGTTTTCAATACATGACAGAAGTGATTGACAACGACGCACATTTTGCAAATGGATGCGAGATAGTCAAACTGCTCGTCCGGTATGAACGTGCATTACGCTTGAACTGGACAGTGGCATAGGCCTTCGAGATGCAAGTTGTTAGTCTTTCAAGCTATGTATATAGGTAGACTTACTGTTTGACTCGGTGCTATAAATACAAATACCATAGACTTGACTGATGCAGTTGTCCAATGCGCTCTTTTATCTAGGATAATACTGCTTTCGCATATACGCTATATGCTTCAGACCCAACAGCTATTGGGTGAGTAACTGGTTCATATCTAATCACAGCTTTTCTGCGTATTGATCTATATCTAACCGCCAAACAGCGATAGAGGCTATAGACGATGTACCATATTATGTCTGTGGTGATTTGTTATGCTCTTCGACAGCCAATGAGATACGGCAATTTCCATTTTATTGTTATGACGCCAGGAGTGTGGGTCCATTACAGCATTTCTTAGCATATGGCAACTTGACATAAGAGAGGATGTGGATCTAGCCGCGGGGGCGACCATATTGGCATTGCATTGTTCATAAGTTGAATATATCAGAAAACTCGAGCAATAGAACATCGTATATCTTACTACATTGTCTACTCTGGTTTCCCCCACCGTGAAGCAGCTATGGAGCCGCCTACGGCCGCTGACTGAAATCATACGAGTTTCCAAATCCCCTATTCAAATACCGCGACATCGCCTCCGACTCCGCAACCCAGTCAACAGGAGTCTCAAGGCCCGTTTCATTCTCCACCAGGGACTTCAAATCCTCTGCAAATTCCAACCGCATGGGGTTTCGATACCACGGCGCGAAATGAACTACGATCATTAGCCACGATCGCTCTTCAATGGACATGTGAGACTTACTCATCGCCAACATGACCCTAACCTCATCAGTTTGATTTCCTATTCCCGCATGCCACAGCCTCAAGTCCCTCAGGACCAACGCACCCTTAGGAACAACAGGCTGACACGGCGGCCGGATCATCCTTCGCTTCTCTAGGATATCCAGTTGAATTCGCCCGCTTGCTCGCTCACCGTGCGTCCCTTCCTGGACGTGCAGTCCCGAATCGGTGTGTGTTCCCAGCCATATCTCTGTCGACCCATTTTCGGGAGTCATAGTTATCAGTGGGATGTTTACGACGTAGGCGAACGGGTGCGTGGGGTGGGCGAAATCCGCGTCAGAGTGGACTGGCTGAGACATGGGCGGGTTTTCAGCTGTAGGTGGCATAGCTGAGTTTCCAGAACAGAAGGTCCATTTTGGACGGGGCCCTAGTGCCGTTGAGGTTATTTGGGTAGCAATGGGATCTGGGCCTTCATTAGTACGCATTGTCCATTCAGTAGAGCATCGGGCACACGTACTGAGGAAGATATCAGAGTCAAGGTATTTCCGAATAGGCGGAGGATCCTGCTGGATATTCCCGGGATTGTAGTTGAAGGGGCTGTTTTCTTTATTCCGCAGTGTCCATGCATCCTCGACCATTTTGTGGTTTAGTCGGTCTAGGGCATCGTGGGGCACGACGTTCTCCACTACAACTAAGCCGTCGTGGTGGAGACTTCGGATTGCGATCTCCAAATTCTGCGGAGAAAGCTGGCGGTTCTTGATTTCTGTCTGTGAGGGGGAGATGCTCGTTGGGAAACCTGATGTGTTGCGATGTTGAGTGCAGAACCTCGCAGGCCTGCACACTCTAGTGATTGGGGTGATGCGTTGCATGTTCGTATGACGAAGGGGCTAGTATGGTGTGTTGTTAATTAGATGTGGTCTATTGTATGGCTGAGTAGATAAGTACAGTGGAATATATTCTCGTTGCATCTTTCAGGGCTAGAGAGTGTTTTTTATACTCTTGTCTACCAGGGTGTTCCGATGCATTGTCGACGATCAACGCTCGGCTTTCGCACTTCGCATTTCGTTTTTGGGTGGGTCTGGAGTTCCGTGTACCCCGGATGGTAGTGCGTGAGCTTATTTTAGTTTACGTGCGGCCGGCCCATCAGCACAGTGGTTATAAAGGTCCTGTGGCAATAGGAAGATCCACTTCGTGACGCATTTAGCGATGGGCTTGCATTCCGGCGAGGACTCGAGGATAATGCGAGCTCCAACCAGTTCGCTACTCCATCATGCCCCGACCCTTTCTAACAAACAGTAGGTCTAGCCCATTCTCTCGGAGCTGCCCCAGTACGCTAATGCAGTGCCACAATTCCTCCTTTGCTAGGATGGTACACTAGACCCCACTTGGATCCAATCTGGCTCTGATAAAGCTTTCTATTAACATAAGATAGTCAGCAATGCAGATCCAGAAAGATTAAATGTGAGCCTGACGAATCAGTTCCAATAGATCTGCAGGTTAATCTACATAACAGGTGATGGACATCGACCTGTGTGTTTTCGCTGCCAAAAAGCTTCTCGAGATTGCCAGTGGAGCAACCGCTCCGCAAGAGAACAACAGTCCAGATCGCCCACTACCCCAGATCAAAGCTTAACCACCAGTCGCGATCCGCCGAGTACATATCGACGAAAGATCCTGGAAAGGCACTCCGAGATCCCCAAATTGCCGCAATATTCCGTTACTACATCGAGCATCTGGCCGGATGGTATGACCTCAACGACGTAAAAAGACATTTCGGTGACATAGTCCCTTCTTGTGCGCGCAAAAACTCGCTCCTTCTCAGCGCCATTCTAGCCTTTGCCGCGGCGAGTCAGAGTTCGAGCTTCCTTAAGAAAGACCTCTGGGACGTGGCAGAGTCATATCACCTTGAGAGTGTCCAGGCCCTGCTACAGCTTACGGAAGATCCAGATGAATTCCGGACCGGCGAGACACTTGCCGCTATTTGTCTTCTGCGATCTTATGAGATCATATCCCGTGCGCATCTCCCCGGTCTTGTTTGTAGTGTGTGTGCTAACATGGAGTAGAAAATGTCAGCTGTCAGAATCATCTTCAGGGGTCATACTCCTTGTTAGCAAGTCGGCCTGCTGGGCTTGAAACGGGGTTACTCGGTGCCGGCTTCTGGAGTTACCTGCGAGAAGATATTACCGTGGCGCTTATAGAGAAGCGAAGTCTTATGATAGAGCTCTCTCAGGAACAGCTCCCTCCATCAATCGAGGGTGAGGATGACCTTGCTAACAGGATAACGTACTTACTGGGCAAAGTTATCAACCGATGCCTCGATCAAGATGCGTCGCCGTTAGAGCAGCACGAGTGGCGCTCGCTCAGCGACGACCTCGATACATGGCGTGCATCTCTACCTGCTTCATTCGAGCCTATTAGTAGTCCGGGGCTATACGGACAAAGCAGCTTCCCGGGTATATGGACCGTCAGTGGATGGCATGGTATAGACACTTGATGATACTCGTTCAGGTATGGAATATGTGAGCTGACAATATCAGCCTCGAGCCTGCAATACTACCACACGGCCCTGGCCATCCTGAGCGTTGCTGAGCCGATGCAGACAACAATGAATACACTCCAACAAATTGACCGAATGAATGACTTTGAGAAGAAGCTCGACCATCATGCAGTCCAAGTCTCCGCTCTTGCGATATTCAGCAATTCCGCGCCCGTGTGGGTCAATTCGTTTGGCCCGATTTCGTTCTGTTAGTCCTGTGCACAGAACCGCTGAGGTTATTACTAACTGGAACAGGCGGACCGTGGTTGAGAGATTCACAGAGAGTTCACGAATTAATCGAGGAGACACGAAAATGGGGAAGCAAGACCGGCTGGCCTGTGATGAGTATAGTAAAGTCGCTCGCGCGATCGAGGACTCGAGGGTGAAGATATGGCATTAGTAACCATGGGTCGTGTAGGGCTTATCCGAAAATGGAACCAATAAAAAGGGCTTGTGGTTTAGTGGTATAACGCTCCATTCGCATTGGAGAGGTCCCGGTTTCGATTACCGGCGAGTCCACGATTTTTGCTTCCGACTCTGTATGTCTTTTTGTCTTTTTTCGAATTATACATATATGAGCAGGTCAATTATTCATGCTTAGCTTTTTATTTTAACATTTTAACGACTATTTATAGTAGGATCTTTATCGAAATTCTAGCTCGAGGGCTTGGAGTGTTGGTATGGCTGGATACCATCGGTCTTGTACGCAGGAATCTATTCGTATTACCCGTCAGAAATATATAACCACAAGCTGCAGTCATGATGAGCTCTCAACTCACCAATTGGTCGACAACATTCTCTATAATGTCCACGCAGACTCTGGACACAATGTATTCCAGTTCGTTCTGGTACCCTAATTAATAATAGTAGTAAAGAAATGTGCACTAATTTCCGACCGATTTGGTCGAAGGTTGAAGTACCTGCTGGTGATTCTCTGCATGAGTCTGCGGCTTTTAGCCCAAGCCTCATGTAGCCATTATTGCGTCCGTTTCACAACAAGTGGTCCCGTAACTCAGTCGGTTAGAGTGCTGAGCTAATAACTCAGAAGTCGAGAGTTCGAGCCTCTCCGGGACCAGCTTTTTTTGTGTGTATTACACCACTGTAATCATTGGGCAATTCTTTTTGCTAGGTGGGGCCAATATCCCTTGCGAAATATCCACCGCCATAGTCATCGTGCTGAGCATCCAAGAATGGGGGGATCTACAATCTCTGTACGGAGACTAGAGTGTATATTATCATAGGACTTGCACCCATGGATCACTCACTATCCCAACTAATGGCATGTTCAAAAGCAACTGTAGTGTTTCTTATGTTGTTGCACTCTCTGCAGGCTTGGATCCTGAGTCACCCGCATCACTGCCAGTCTAAAGGGATCTAGTATGTACTGTACCCATGTCCGCAGGCTGACAGTGCCTTCATGCTCTTCATTGTCCCTACACCGGCCTTCCATACTTACACTTGTTTATTCTTGGAATCATGGCGAAGCACATCTAATCACTTGCCAGTGCCGTAAGTTGTAACAGGACTTGCTGCCAGTAGTAGTTGACACGACAAAGTTGGGTCACGTGTGCTTCTTACTAGGCATGATTTAGCTACGTGGCATTCGAAACAACGAGATCGAGTAATAATAGAGAATACAGAGTTGTAATGCCGTGATCTCACGATGCGTCTTTGACTGCATTCAGACATTCCAAAAACCCCTACTCTAACCTTTCAAGAGAGTGATGTTGAAGCGAATCTCCGATTAGCTGTACATTGAGCCCAGTGGTTGATAAAATAAAATAGAAATGAATTATTTCATCAAGGGCGCGTGGTTTAGTGGTATAACGCCTGATTTGCATTCAGGAGGTCCCGGTTTCGATTACCGGCGTGTCCATTTTTTGATATTTTTATATCCGCCTCCTGATAAGGAGATAACCGTTCTTGCAACCCAAAGGATTGCATCTTTTTGCTTTTGCTGGATTTTGTGCCGAAGAAAACAGCACAAACATTTATACATTGAATTAACAATAGAAATCATCGCAAAGAAGCAAAACAAATAATGAATAAGTCGTAGCTATGTATGGACCTACTCCATAGCCTCATGTTTCGCCTAGATCTTTTTGAACAATACACCCGAAACTCGAATCTAATGCACCCCTGTCAAACCGATGTCGTTGGACCAGTAACCGCAGAGCCAATTCGAGCCAGGCGGGATTATAGTGGGCTATATATCTGACCGTGCTGTCGCTATAGGGCCACTGAAGGTCCTTGCATTATCTTACGCTACCAAGAAAACCAAACAAAGACAGAGCTTCGTCAAAGTAGTGTTGGCGGTTACCGAGTATACCAAGTACGTGGTGTGACGATTTGGCCTTTGTTCAAGCCAACCCCATGAATTGGTTTGTGAAAATGGGTGAGCTTTTGCACAAGGGCTTGGTCTTATAAAGGGCTCTTTACTAGAGCATCTTGCTTGCTGTCGATAACATGCACAAACCGAAAGACGTGAAGCAAAGCAACATAACAAATAGCACAATTTCCCCTTGAGAAAAAGTTTTGAAACTAACCCTTCGACGAAAAGAATTGCATCCCAACACCAAAATGCCAGCCAAGCGCATGTTGAGGGCCCCTTTCGTCTCAAGTCACGAGGCTACTCTAGGCAGCCTGATCACCAGCATCAAGGAGCCTAAACTGGGCGCTCAAGTGTGTCCCTGGCCTCTGGGAAAAATCGAGGACTACGCCGTCAGATCTGTACCCGACATGTATGCCGTTACTCAGCCCGCAAAAGAACCAGGTCTCTCTGCTTCGATTTCCCGTCTATTCAAGACCGGCGGCTCTGCAGGTAGCAATGATATGCCTCCAACCGGCGGGAAGATATACACGCTCAAAAAGCCGAGGGAGCTTTTTCACAATCTCAGCGGAGAAAAGGTCGTGCGAAAATGGCTGCAACATCGGATTGCCGAAAAAGTGGATGTGTACATGCTGGAGGGGCTTGCTACGTTAGAAGGATGTTCTTCGGTCTGCTACATGAATAGTGAGAATAGCTATCCCGCGCAGGGAGAACTGATCTGCGCAATACGTGTTTTGAAGGTTGTTTTCAAGCCTTTCAGGACGAAAAGTATTGATTATGCGCGGTTGGAGAAGGACAGCACTTGGGTGGTGTTCTCGGACGGCAAGCCGTTGCGGCCTCCAGCAGCGGAATGGGTCGAAGTGTCGTCGGACGGAAAGCAGAGCAGCCTAGGGGACCAGAATCAACAGGCTGTGGGAGAAAATGGGCACGGTGGGGTGTTTACCTTCGATGAGGTCCGTATTGAGCAGGCCAGGGGTCCGCGTGACGAGGTGAGTTGGTTCTCGGATGATTCTTAATAGTCTTTTCATCTTCAGTTTCGTGACGGGCTTTGTTTAATGCATACGCTGGGATTTCTCTTGTCTCAAGCCATGGCTGTCCCCTCCTTTATGATGTAGTGCACAGGGATGGCTTATCCCCTATTCTTCCAGTTGACTCAATCAATCTGAATATGCCCCAGGAAGTCTAACTTGATCATTAAGTCGGGTTTAGTACGTCTCATAGTTACCTTAGGAGTGCTTGAGGCAGAATTCTTTAGCAGGTCTAGTCGTCTAGGTTTAGGAGGCAAGTGAAGTCTATAGGATGCAGTCGCTGGAAATCGAAATAGAGTATACATTTTTCTCTTTTCACAAGGATCTGCAGCAATTGAGGCGATGAGATAAGACTAGAGAAGACGGAAGTATTACCCCGGCGATCGTCACCAACGAGCTAGCGGCAAGACCAAGACTTCTCTGCACACCAAATGTGAGCTACCCGGTTTAGTACCAGAGGGGCGATGAGTCAGGAAGAACAGTGCCTACTGCTCCACAGACAACGAAGCCCGAGCGTCCCTATTGGCACAGCAGCACGAGGCTGAGCTTCAGCTAGCCACAGCCTCGTCGCTCCGCGGCCAGCACCCCAATATATCGACCCGCACAACGGCATCTGGCAAACCATCACGGTTGCTTTTAACTGTTTCTTTTTACGATCAAGTCGTCAATAAAAGATGGAAGGGATTGGAACCGCATCTGCGATCTTACAACTATCCGGGACAGCAGCCAAGGCGTCTTTGCAGCTTTACGAAATCATCGTGACAATTCGAGATGCCCCGCGCGAGCTTTGTGTCCTTGGAGATGATGTGGAGGCCCTGAGCACTCTTCTGTCCAACCTGCAACGATCTTTGGAGTCTCCTCAGACGCAAAGCGCCGTGGACCAAGACCCTGAAATTCGGAAGGGCATGGATAGCCTTCAAGGCCTCATTAAAAGATGTGAGAAGACGTGCCAACAAGTAAAAGAATATCTGGGCTCGTGCATTCGGAATGAAAAACCCGACAAAGCCTCAATTAAGGGTAAGGATGGAGATGGTAGTGCAATTGCTGAGCCTCTACCCTCGATGGGATCGATTAACAGGGTTGCGTGGCTCTTCAAGCGAAAGGATGTCTTCATCCGGGTGTCTGAGCTACAACGCACAAAACAGCTTTTTTCTGACGCCATGGGCACCCTCACATTGTACGTCTTTCAGTCGCATCGTTCACTATACGAGTTTCAGCCTGACAGTTGATAGGCTTGTTACTCTGAGGATATCAGGGATATCTGCCGGCCCTGATGATTCAGCCCTTCCTGTTTGTTCAAATAGATGTCCATTCGATGACGACGCAGGATCAGCAATAGTCCGCTGGGCGACAACGGTCCAAACTCCGCGGCTGTAAATAGACAGCACAAGCACTTCCCCGACTCACACTCTATCGCGACCGGCGACGCCCAAGCCGGTCGATCCTGAGCTCGCGCAGGAGCTCTTCGAAGTAGTTAAACGCGGGTCCATTCGCCTTGTGGAGCTCCTACTGGATCGGGTTGATATTAACACTCGGCGGCCTCGGGATGGCCGTACCGCACTCTCATTCGCCGCCGAGCTGGGAAATGTAAAGATGACGAAGTTTCTGCTGGACCACGGTGCCCGAGTCGACATTCGCCAGTACACTCGTAGCTGTGCAGACAGCAAGGGCCCGACTTTCGTTGGCGGGCGCACCCCACTACACTGGGCAGCGGACTCGGGGACCTCGGCAAAGGGCGAGATCATTAAGCTCTTGCTGGACCATGGGGCCAATCCAAACGCCGCCACTAGTGCAGGCCGACCGGCACTGCAATTTGTGTGCATACAAGGTGATTGTAAGTCAGCCAGAATCCTCCTGGATAGAGGCGCGGATGTAAACTTCAGAAGCTTCCATCATGTACGTTACTCGTACCCCCCCCCCAGAAAAGTTTGATGCATCTGACCTCCTTATAGGTTGGTGCGCTGTGAATGAAGCTGCACATCATAATCACACTGAACTACTGAAGGTCCTCCTGGAGTACAAGCCGTTGCTTGACGTCAATGTTGATCTCAAAGGCGATCGAAAGGCGCCTCTACACAGTGCTGTCTCCAACCGCAATGCTGAGTTGATGAAACTGCTACTCCAGAATGGCGCTGATCCAGATATCGGCATGTTCGAAGATAACACCCCTTTGCATCTTGCTGCCGCTATGGGCTGGTTGGAAGGTATCAATATACTCCTGGATTGGAACGCCTCAGTCGATGTTCAGGATGCCTTTCTCTTTGAAACGCCTCTACACAAGGCGGCACGAAACCGGAAGGTGAAAATATGCCAAGTTCTGTGTCAACGTGGTGCCAACCCAGCAGTTGAGAATATCGACGGGTTGGATTATCAGGCTATTTTGAACTGCACGCAGCGGTACCCTGACGACTGGAAGGTGAACCCGGACAAGGTTTATTTCATGTCTTGATGGACATGTCCTGTTGTGAGCCGAAGGTGCATCTTTGAATATGAGAACCCTATATTGGTTCATCGTACTATTCACATTGCATGATGTGACTCGTATGGAAGAACTGGCCCCCTTTAGGTATGAACCTAGGCGGATTCCTTGTATCTCATTTGTCAGGTAATATCGACAACTGAACTTTCAAGAAGGAAGACCAAGAAAAGGCACGGAAGTATAGCTACATTGATGAAGTGGCCAATCGGAGTGACGGGTATACACGGTGGTTCTGTGATACTGATAGGCCGAAGCTGGCTCAGGCTCTGCCCGAGGACTATGCAAAACAGGGGCTATCTGGATATGCTACGAGTCATGTAAACGCCGCCGGGCATAAGTCCATCCTTTGTGGTCGTCATGGCAGGCGAGCCACCAAGCCGACCTGGATGCCAGGGGACTTGAGGAATCTGAGAGAAGATGAGAGAAGGTCAGGGGGGGCCTCACTTTTCCGGCACGACTCTCACCTTTGTGCTTTAAGGCTAGTTGCAATTATTAGAAACAAGTACTTGACCCCTTGACAGCCTATTGCGGAGTCTTGGGGCCTGCTTGGAATGGGAATTATTTGCGGGGTTTGCCAAAGACCCCATTACTGATTCTACTTAATAAGTGACATGGTACATAGTAAAAGCTTGTTTTATACCTATGAGATAGCGACTAGGTACTGGAAGCATGAGTATGCCTTTATCGGACAGCAAGAACTATGACGTATGGCAGATGGAGAATCATGTTCCCGAAGAGTCACTTAAGGGAACGTTATGGAGTGGTGGTTTAATCCAGATGAAAGCGATCGACCTTCAGGATCATGTACTCCTCCCAGCGACTCGTTTGACCCAAGTAGACCTGAGGCTGCATCTTGTCCAGAAGCGAAACTGGCGAGGATGCATCAGATCCTTTGACTGGAGGCAAAATCTCAGCCTGTGTCTTTACAATACCGGTGGAAGTCAGGATCCGACCGTTAGCTCCGATGGCTTCCGCAGACACCGTATGAACAGTGCCGGCCTTGAGGGAAAAGGAGGTCTCGAAACCAGTACGCTTGGCTTCACCAAGGTATTGCCGCGAGCCATAGTCATCTGTAACTTGGTAAAAGCGCCAGACCTTGGTTTCGGTATCTCCATTCCAAGAAACGTACACAGTAGTACCCTGATCATTCTCGAGAGAAACAATGGCAGGCGTTTCGTTCGGAAGACCGGTCCAGTTATACCGGAAGCCACGGTAGTTCTCAACGCCCAAGCCCAGGAAACCCGAGTCCATGTAGGTATGGAAGATAGGGGTACCGTCAGGACGAAACTCGGTGAGAGCACCTTCGGAGCCCCAGTTAACGAGAACGTTGCCGTTGGGGAGGAGTTGAGTACTCCCCTGAGACTTGGACAAGAGGCCATCGGGAGGCTGGAATGCTTGGACAATCGTAGCCTTCCAGGTAGCGGTGTTGACCTCGATGATTTTGCCCTGGGAGAAGGGATGGGTGTGGACTTCGCTACCACGGCCGTTCTCAGTCCCGTGCGCAGAGTTGTCATACAGTGAGATGACCTCTTTATCACCGTCCCGAGAGACAAAGCGCGCGTGATGCTGGAAGCAGAATTTTACATTGGGCCCAAGATCGAAGTCGGACTTGACACCACCAAGGCGCCAGATAACCTCGCCAGTGGAGCCGTTGATTTTGTGGACTGCGCAGGCATCGCGGGCGGAAATGAGATAGTTGCCCTCCACATCTTTGTCGACGGAGTTGATGTGGAAGTAATCCCACGCATCCGACGAGTTGTAACCGGAGCCGGCTTGCCCGGGATTGATGGGGAGGATGGCCTCTGTAGTAATTTAGTTACTTGTCGCTGCTCGGAAGACAGACATAGCACTCACCGTCAGGAAGCACATGATCCAAACTAGACCACTCGAAGAGAAGCTCCCCAGTTTCTATGTCGAGCTCTATGCCAACTTTAGTTTCACGCTCAACGGATATGGGATACTGGTGGTTACCTTGGATGATAGCATCGACAATCCACTGTTGCTCAGGGCTTGCACCCCATCGAGTGAGATCCTTTGGGACGGGCTGGTAAATCTGAATGAGAGCGGTTTCCTCATTGATGATGTGGAATTCGTGCTTGTCAGTCAGCTTGTGGTTCCCGGCACGCAGCTCACGAATGGTCTCGTAATGCTGATCCAAGATAGTAGTATGGCCATGACCATGGCCGTAGCCCGCATTGTGATCTCCCTCAAAGCTGAAGAGGATATCTTTGCCCTTCCAGCGGGCCTTTTGGAAGTTCGTCGCCCAGATAGAGTAATACCCATAACCCGACCAAATCAACTCCCCGTCATCACGAAAGATGTAGGGAGCTGCCTGACGAGGGCCATGCATTTCCCCGGCCTCATCCGCGAAGCCTGCGAAGGGAGCAATAAAGAGATATCCCTGTTCCACATCGGGTGCTGCCGGAATGGTGATGTTTAGTCTGGGAGGCGCCAGATCAGGACGCGACTTGAATTGCCAGTCGGCAGCCGCAAGGGGCAGCAACGCAGTAAGCCAGAGCGAGCGCATGATGCGTGCTGAGAGCACAATGATCAGCCTCGGGTCGATTCATTTTGCTCAAGGATGGGTACATTAACCTTTGCTAAAGCCTCTGCACTGAGTAAATGTCTAGATCCAATATCCTGATATTGTGACCAGTTCTAGGGTTGTCCGTGTGTGAGCTGTTACAAAGAAAAGGAAGTTGATGTGGTCTGGGTGTACAGCGTTCTTTATACTGTGTAGTGGCGATTGATGATGGCACTGTTGTCGGTTCTTGCGTGATCCTGCCCCGCACCCGTCCCAACGGCCATGTAGAATACGTTGACTTCCTGCAATATCATTTCGGTTACGACCGCAGAAGCTCAGTCCTTACAGGCCAATTTAACGAGATTCTGTCGATTCTTACCCGATTCGGTGCCCGCCGTCTGCCAAGTGAACACAATTCACCGTCTAACTTTGTTCTCGCCCTGGGCTTTCTGATCGCTCGATTTACCAGGCATAGTAAACCTATGCCAATTCTATGAGCAATATGTATGAAGCTTGAATTAAGAATATGTTAAACCGATTGCGTGATCCTAAAAGTGTCTGTGCTTGATGGGGTGGAAACTGGATACGAGGCACTACCAAGATTCGTACTTTAGAAGAGGGTTGAACAGATACTTCATGAGTTCAGCGCTTCATGTGGCTGTCGCTGAAGCAGCTTCGCTCAATTGAGAGAATGGGTATGCCAAGCGTACTTGGAGTTAACCTTGTATGATGGCACTAGCCATTTATCTGATCTTTTCACTCACGCGTAGCACATACAACCATATGGCGTGGGGTTAGGCTCCCCACCAGCCCAAGGGACTCATAATTGTGGGACCGACCAGAAGTCAACCTGTGCTAGGGGAATGTTGTCAATCTATAGGTGGGAATCTTTTGTTTCAAGATGTGTAGGTGAAATTGTGAGGCCATACCATACTCGTTAAAGAGCATTCCAGTGTTTTATATATCAATAACCCCGAGGAGTTATCCATTGGTCTGAGATGACAGCATGCGCGCTCAACAAGCGGGTAAGGGGATTGCCCAAGCTCCCAAGGAGGGCTTGAGGGATCTTCTTCACTGTCTTAAACGCGGGTCTGGAGTCTGATCCAGGACGGTTTGAACGGGAAGCTGATATTTTTTTGTCATGGGATTGATGGTAGATAGTAGTTGTGTTGAATTGATTTGCGTACCTCGCTCTCAAATCGACCCAAGCACAGATCACAAGACGGGCATTCTTAAATGACAATACGTTTTCAGCTTTAAGCTCTACAGGTAGCAAGGCTGAGGCTATTCAACTATTTTATTATGCAGAACGGTCAAATGTGAGAACAGAGGTGAGTACTTGGACCGACATAGGCATTGGCGAATTGAGTAAAGCTCCATATAATTGCTTTTACAGTTAAGTTTTCAGCATAGCTATTGTGGGGGTCATACTATAACATCCATCTACTCTACTGCGTATGGAGTTATGGCTGAGAAAGCTTTCAGCCACTCGTGGCATATGACATCATACCTCGCGGTCTTGATACCCGGAACATAGCTATCCCGGAGCCCAGATAACAATATAGCCCTTCAATTGATAAGTGCTAAGTATAGATACGTGCGCAAACGGTTGGAAAATCGCCTGAGGGAATCGGGTTTTAGAAAACATAAACGGCTAAAGCTCAAAGCCTCGACCATTCTGTGATGATTGTGGCGTCAATGGGGATGGTAAGTGCATACTGATATGGACTGAGGTCATGATCAGCAGTTGATCGACCAGGATTACGACAGGATGACCTTCAGAAGGGTGTTTGACTGCGTTTGAGAGGCTAATAATAGCCATTGATAACCTTCGAGGACTCGGAAGTAACGACTCACGAGCTACTCCTGTCACGGTTCATGAGAGCTTTGAGAAGGTATGCGAACCATGACGATTGGTGTGCAACCTGTTCCCGACATGTTGACATTCTTTCACTTTCAATAGGACAGTGAAGCTCGACGGTACACACGGTACGGACTCGAGGAGGACGTGCACAGCCTGTCAAATCCATCACTAGTAGTCTAGAATAGTGCTGCCTGATTGGACATGCTCTCCATGTTGTAATTCCACTGGCGGCTGAAGAACCCAGCACTTTCCTTGAGATATGCTGAACCAAGGTCCCCGAAAGCCAATGACCTCAGCCATGCGCTGCGCAAAACCTGTTGGGGACGAAGAAGCTCCGTGGGATGAATACGTGGAAAAGCGGGATGGCGTCATAGGGCGGCCCCACCAGCCACAGAGCAGCGCGAGCGCCACACGCGCCCCACATCCAAGACGGTATGATCTAATCAAGTATCCTTTTAACAATGCCCTAGATTCACCTTATTCATGGCTACCCCAGACCAGCTACCATCATCCTACGTCATATGGATGTATAAACCGCCTCCAGGAACAAAGAAGAGAAGGTATATAAGCTACTACTCAACCCAGCCTGACTGAGTTTGATCAGAGATACCCCAACAGACTACAATCATCTTGACAATACTCCAACACAACACAACATCACAGCGGACACTCGTCTTTCAATCCCAATACCATTACCAAATCACACACAATGTCTGGAATGTTGCACAAAGTTAAGGAGGCTGTTACTGGCCATCACGACTCGACCTCCAACACCACCCATACCAGCACCGGCACCACCGAGAACTACAAATCCTCCAACCACGGCCCTCACAGCTCCAACATCGCCAACAAGCTTGACCCTCGTGTCGATAGCGACCGTGGTAAGTCAATTTTAGCTCTTCAACATAGCTGTATTTCCATAGAAGACTGACCGCCTTTTCATAGACAACCGTGCTGGTCATCACACTACTACAACTACTGGCCCCGGTGGCACGGCTACCACCCACTCCAGCACCCATGGTCCTCAGCAAGCTCCCGTTGGCGCTGCTGGCGGCGTAGATGCTCCATTCGGCACAACTGGACATACTGGTTCCCACTCTACCAATGCTGGCCCCCACAGCTCCAACATCGCCAATAAAGTTGATCCCCGCGTCGACTCCGACAGAGACAACCGCGCTCGTCACGAAGCTCTGGGCGGTGCTCATGGCCCTCATTCGTCCAACATGGCCAACAAGGTCGACCCCCTTGTTGACAGTGACCGAGGTAAGTGACTTCTCTCTCTCCCACGGGATTATCATATATCTAGACTAAAACATCATCAGACAACCGCGCCGCCGGTCTTGGAGCTACTGGCACCATGGGTACTCCTGGTGCCTACACCTCTGGAGCCAACCACGGTTACGGCACTGGCACTGGCACTGGCACTGGCGCTGGTATTGGCACTGGCACTGGTATTGGCACTGGCACTGGTATTGGCACTGGCACCGGCCTTGGCCACCATGGTACTACTACCTCCACCGCTGGTCCTCACAGTTCCAACCTCGCCAACAAGGCCGATCCCCGTGTTGATTCCGACATGGACAACCGTGCCCGCCACCAGGGTCTTGCCAGCAGCAGCTACAACACCCCTGGCGGTAGCGCCACTGCGGGGCCCCATAGTTCCAACCTTGCCAACAAGCTTGACCCTCGCGTCGACTCCGACTTGGATAACCGCCACAACGTTGGTACCCAGCGCCATATCTAAGATGGTAGCACGGGCTTTGTCACGAGAGATGTTTATGATTCGAGCGAAATAGTACCCTTCCTGTCCCTTTCGAGATAAATTTGCTCTGGCGACGTTTTCATGTGATGTACTTTTATTCAAGTTGCTATGATCGTAATATGATCAACATTGATATGATATCTAATGCACCTCCACTCAAACTCGTAGTAATTCTTAGTGAAATGAGTATGCGACAGACCAGTATCCAGGGATGGGATGTAGACTATGGATCATCCCTAAATGGAGTTCAGGAAATGTCTTGGCTCTGAAATTACCAACAGCACTATACTGCACGAGGAGCAGTGCCGTGGCGTGTCTAGTGACCGTTGTACGAAAACGAATGGCCACGCCTAGGCCGTGTGATAGCATTGCTGCTGTCAGATTCCCCACCATCACCTGGTCCCACTGGTTCTGAGCTCGGCGCTTATATTGTCCAATCCAAACAACGATACCACCAATGGGGCACTGTTGGTAAGCATAAGGGGACTGGGATGGATGATTCCATTGATGGGCATTATCCCGAAGTCCCCTCTTAGCTGCAGTGAGCACGTAGTATTTGCTGCATGAGGCACAGTGGAACGCAGAGCAATCACATATGTGATCGTCTAATTCTAAGCACACTTTCCTAGGTGGGTACCACCAAGTGCTTTCTGATTGTCCACTGCGAAAATCATTTCTTACTTCGAGACTTGGGCTACAGGTGGTGGCTTTGCCATATCATTTACCTCCTACTGTTATCTATGGTTTACTCTATTTTATTACTGGGCGGCATCATAGGTTGAGACGAGGGCGAATCTTGAGCTGCCTGTTTCTACCCGTGTCGTTACTAACTCATCAGCTTGCCTTTAAAGGCAGCGTAGTACAGTACATAGTTCCCGAGCCCGTATCTCAACTAAAATCATGAATGTAGACAGCAAGCCTCATTCTTAACAAACCCGGACCCCGTAGTTACGTAGTCTGTAAGTTACACACATGAGCAAATCCGAGCCAAAACAACAGCGATACAACCGGGGCACGAACAGCCCTAAGTGTAACAAGGCCCATGCAAGAAACTGGCCCTCAAAAGTGGATATTGCACTCACCAGAACTTCCTATTCCTCAGCGGGTGGCGCGGGAACACCCTTCACGGGGATCCTGATAGCTCCGTCGTCCCGCTTCTCCGGCTCAGGGACACCCTTTACGGGAATACGGATGGCACCGTCACCGCGTTTCTCAGGTTCCGGAACACCCTTCACGGGGATTCTGATCGAGCCGTCGTCTGGTGAGCGGGCAGACAGAGGGATCGCCGATGCGAAGGCGGCGAAGATAGTGATGCCTTGGAGGATAGTAGAAGAGAGCTTCATTGTGTTCGCCCCGAGAGATATAGCAATGGTAAATGACTTGGAGAGAAATGGAGATCGGGTTGGAGACTTTCAAGGAATAGCGAGGACTATGTATATACTCTAGCTTTCGCCGTCCCAGTATCCGATATCCCTGTTTAGCGTAGTTACTCGGATGGAAATCCGGACCTTCCGGGCCTCTTCGTGCAGCGAGTCTGGCGGAACTGCTGTATGTCTTAGATGAATCAGAGATTATTCTCAATGCCCCTCCTTCTTGGAAAATGAGGGGTAGTACTGTAGAATGGTACAATCCCTGATAGGCATAGCCTTTGAGAAGAATGTGATCCAGTATGCCTGTGATAATGTACCTTTACCAAAAAGGATATACGTACACTTGTACTAGGTGGGAACTAGTAAATAATCTCACAAAGAGGATATGCATGCATCTCAAAAAGGAGCTTGTATAGCGACCAAGACCAGATATACTGAGACGCAAATGCGGGTGTACGAAAAAGGGATATGTTCTTGTACCAAAATGGATGCGGCGCAGATAGAGTACAGATTCTGGGCTCATCTAAACCAATAATGACGTGCTCCATACCTCTTCTAGCGCGTATCTCTAATTCCAAATATATTGTTAGGGTGGGATTGACAAGGATCTCGGACTCATGAATGGTGGATGATAAAACCAACGGGCGAGTCATCGAGAGTAACGGAAGAGAGCGCTTACGATGCCAAAGAGGGAAAGGAGGATGCACTGCACAGAGGGGAAGCCCTTCTGTCCGGTTTGGCTTATCTGTCGGCTGATGTCGGTGTGGAGTACGGTTCTCTACTGTTGCAGTCCGGAGGAAGTAGCCTGTAGAGCAGTGTGTCTTTAAAACAGATCGGGCGTTCTTTGCCTTCGCCTTCTTTCTTGGTTGTATAGGAACTTTGAGACATATCGGAAAATCCCCATACTTCATTCCTCTTCAGCGAAGACTGTGGCATTGGAAAATGGGCTTCGAGTACGAAAGGTAATAAGCCCTCAACAGCTGCATATTCAAATGCTTATGTCCTAGAAAAGGATCGACAGCAACGGCTCAGATCCTGAGCTCTCCACATCCAAAGATGCCCACGAGGACGAGACCTTGTTGCAAAGTAGCAATAAAGAACAACCCAAAGCTAGTCAAAATATCTTCGTCAGAGGAATCAAGCGACTACTATCATCTCCTAAAACTCGTATCGCTCGAGATGTCCTCATCGGCCTGCTCGCTCTATGGGGTTTAATCAGCATCGCTCACAGTATCGCGCTTGCAGCACGCCGTCACGCGCCACGAAAGCACTGTTATTGCGGCAACTCCACGGCGGAAGCGATGTCCCTTGGCTGCAAATTTGACTCGCTAGCAGCAGCCTGGTTGCCCCCCTACTGCCGCGATGACGAATTAACAGCCGAGTTCGAGAGATCGGGCCCTGGGCCGAATGGAAGCTGGGATTATTTTGCCGACGACTATCACAAGATACCTATGACCATCAAGGAGGTCGCGGCCCTTGGAGATAACCAGAGTGCGAAGGTGATGATGACACGGGAGTGGCATGTGGTACATTGTCTTTTCTACTGGAGAAAGCAGTTCCGGGTGCGGTTTAGGGAGGCGCAAGGCGGCATTATAGAGCCGAGCTTTGATAGCGAGACTCATATTAATCATTGTATTTCGGTTATCTTGGAGGATAGTTGGGGGACTGAGGCGAGGATTGCGCTGGATTCTTGAGCATCATTTATCTTGAGTCGGATAGCGAGACTAGCGATAGCCAAGTCACATCGGATTGATGCAGTAGGTATTCGCATGCTATGGGGGTGGAGAACGAAGACCCAAGGTGTTTTTTTCTTACTTTTGCATATCTCTAGACAGGGTAGTCCTATGAGAACAGGAATATAAACTAGTCCGTGAATATAAAAATGATTCCAAAAGTTGAATTGGAAGTTTCCCTCACAACCTGGCCGCGTCTCACACCTTGCACACCTTGCACACCTCCGTCAACATTCAAGTACCATCCAATCAGTCTCTCCAAACCTTGAACCGTAACTCGCCTAATGTAAAACCCCTATCTCAATGCCAACAATCGTCTATCTGTACACTGTACCCCCCGTAAAGTCCCGTCCACAGGGCCTATTCTATGACCATCTTTCGGGGACGGCGTTGAATCCACCACTCTACAAACACCAGGTTCGGAATCCAACAAGTAAAAGCTGTCGCAGTGAGCGCACCGGCCGCCGAATTTCCCAGGAAGATATACAAGGGCAGTTGCCAGCGGAGCATGACCGCCGCATAAGTGAGGGCGAAATTGCGCAGCATCCATTCTTGATGCGCCACCCACTTCCTCTCTCTGGCGGCCTGCAGCCCGAATGCGGCCGTCACCAGCCATACAATGGCCAGGACAGCGAAACCGTAGTCGCCAACTGGATAGGCGAGCGAATCCAAAGACACGGACAGGCCTCCGATTCCGCCGGCTGCGATGGCCGCCACGTAGACACGGCCCACCCATCTGTGGACAATTTTGGGCTGTTTGTTGTATAGAATGAGGAACTGGAACGGGCCCGTGGCCATCGATACTAGACCGCCAATGATGTGAGACCAACCAGAGAGGCTGGAGAGAATACGTTGTTTCACCAGGGGGTTTCCTGGTGGGGTGCCGACGATGAAATAGAATGCGTACGCGGCGGTTAGAATAGCAGCAACGGCCATGATCCGCCACTGACGAGAGGGAAGAGAAGTAGTGACACGCTGTTGCTGGGAGGCTTGATAGTCTCTGCTGGCCGCGTTATCAGGCACATCATGATTGACCTTATGTGGAGGACGATATCGCAACACGGAGGTATGGGAGGCGGCAGGTTGAGCAGTCTCGTAAGTGGACACCGTCGATGATGCTGGTTTCAGATCGATGGATGGCATTGTGAACTGACAGAGCTCATATGATTGAGGGATTCAAGAAAAATGGCCTCAATTTGAGGTGGATTATTTAAACTAATTCCGGCTGAGCAGAGCTTGACTTCGGGTTCCGACAGCGGCGGCACTCCGGGTTCCGTCTTCGTTGCAGTGGATTCGATCATATTTTCGCCATGCATATCTGCATAACTCGTCCACCGCTACTGGACGTTCAATTACGGCACCCGACGCAGCCGTACCCATGATCTTTTGCGGCTGTTGTACTATCCGGCGATTTTACACTATGAGGGCTGAATAGAATCGTATCACGGCTGAAGCAAGGGGACTAAAAGTTTCGGGTCTTGGTCCAATACCTGGAGGCTGGGAAGCCGACCTCTGATATCAGAGATTGCCCGAAGCCGCGCGAGAAGTTCAACGCCAGGATTCCTTCCAAGTAATAGTGCGAGTCTGCAGGAACTCATTGAATCCGTCACTTCCACCAAACCGACCATACCCACTCTTCTTCCATCCACCATGAGGCAGTGTCAGTTCATCGTGTACCGTCATCGAGTTGATATGAACAGCTCTGTTCCCATACAACACTCATGTCAGCAGAGAAACAATCAACGGGTGGGTGATCGAGCAATGACGAACCCTGACTCAATGGATCGTGCAATATTCATCCAACGGGCCCAGTTTCCCGTAAATACGGCTCCTGTCAACCCATATTCCGTATCATTGGCAAGAGTAATAGCATCTTCGTCCGTGTCGACAACTGTGAGCGTCGCAATAGGACCGAATGACTCTGTAGCGTACAGGTCGGCACTTTCAGGGATATTTTCAAGGATGAAAACGGGCATGGCTGAGAGAGCAGGCTGAATGGAGTTCACGTCGCCGACAAGTGCGGTGGCTCCCTTGGCGAGTGCATCAGAAACAAGGCCGTGGCATCGATTCACGGCCTCTGGTGCGACCAGGGTGATCGTATCCGTTCCGTACATCTCCGCTGCGGTGCGCTTGAGAACAGAGCGGAAGCGATCAATGACAGATCGCTGCACGATAATGCGCTCGGATGACATGCAAATTTGTCCGGACTGATCAATGTGAGACGGTGCCCGAGGGAGGAATATAGAGGGGAAGGACGCACATTCATAAAAGCCCCCAAAACACAGTTCCTAGCCGCATCTTCCAAGTCCGCGTCATCGAGAATAATCACTGGCGCTTTCCCGCCCAACTCTAGTAGAACGGGTTTGATATATCGTGCAGCAGTAGCAGCCAGGAGGCTGCCAACGTGTGTGCTCCCCGTGAAGGTAATCTTTCCAACAGCAGGGTCTGCAATGAGCTTCTCTGTCACCACGGAAGCATCCTGCCGGCGATGAAAGAGTGTATTCAAGCAGCCTGCGGGCAGACCAGCTTGGCGATAAATATCCGTAATTGCCCAAAAACATTTTGGAGAGAGTTCCGAGCCTTTGAGGATCACCGAGTTTCCGGCTGCCAGAGGTAGAGCGATTGCCCGGTTGGCGAGATGAAATGGTGCATTCCTGGTTGTTATGCATCGGTTAGCCCTCTGGCACAAAGCTTGTGACAGGGGAGGAAGGAAAGGTTACCATGGCACAACAGACAGTATAACCCCATACGGGACCTTCTCAATAAGGCTGCGCCAGCCGGGTCTAGTACCGTCGGAGACACATTTTCGATCGTTGTGACCCGTCCAGCAACGCCGCGGAGGAAGTCCACCGTCCCGGACAAGGCCATCTCTGCAAAAGAACGTGCCGCGCCGGTTTCCTCCATCTGGTAGCCCAGCAGCTCTTCCTTTCGGGAGTGCAGCAAGTCGGCAGCTTTGAACAGCAATTTCTGCCGATCGTACGCCGTCCAGCCCTTCCATTTTAGATATGCAAGCCGTGCGGATGTGGTGGCCTTGTCCACATCCTGAAGGGATGCGCTACTGCATTCGTACAGCTTCTCTCCCGTTCCCGGATTCGTGACTGGGAAGGTCGTGGAAGTTTGGATGTCCTCATTGTTGATGACGAGTGGAATAACCTGGCGAGTAGCGGAAGACATCGTGTAGGGCTCCCTGCGTTCGATGATACCTCAGGCTGGCAACCACGCTGATGGGTCCTTTGTATGCACCATGGAACCCGATTCAATCGAGTGTTCGGTCCCCCTCATCGATCTGGTTCAACGGGCTAACCGAGGCAGAGTGAAAGACCGATGAGTGGCCCGTTCCGTATCACATCGGGTTCCGATATGAGTCCCATTGTCATGTCTATAACCCAGCGACAATCATCCAGTCTCGCTGCTACCATTTCCAATACGATCAGCGCACCTCCACAAGTGATCTCCACAATCAGCACAATCATGGCTCACTCCAGTTTGAGAGGCGAGCCCGTCTATACGAATGGGGTCAAGGTAGGAGACCGGATCGAGTTCCCCAAGACCCCTGCATTCAGCAACTTCGCCGCTCCAGCCCGGTTCGAGGGTCAGATCATGGAGCTCGAGGTCGAGGGGACCATCCCCGGCGCCGTGGAGGGAACGTATTACCACGTCTCGATGGACCATCGCTTCCCACCCAAGTTCCAAGACGACATTCTCTTCAATGGTGACGGCTGCGTAGCGGCATTCCGCATCAGCGAAGGCCACTGTGACTGGAAGCGACGGTTTGTTCAGACAGACCGCTACCATGTCGAGACTGCTGCCCGCAAGAGTCTTTTTGGGCGGTACCGAAACCCGTATACGGACGATGAATCCGTGCAGGGCGTCATCCGGACAGCTGCAAATACAAACGTGGTCTTCTGGCGCGGCGTAATCCTGGCTTGTAAAGAGGACGGACCACCCTTTGCGTTAGACCCGGAGACGTTGGAGACGATCGGCCGGTATGACTTCGACGGCCAGGTCCTTGCGCCGACCTTTACGGCACACCCGAAGATCGACCCCAAGACGCAGTCAATGCTCACCTTCGCATACGAGGCCGGTGGTAATGGCAATGATGGGTCGAGGGAGATTGCTTTCTACGAGATCGACGCAGATGGTCGGAAGACGGAGGAGGTCTGGTTCGAGGCCCCTTACTGCGGTTTTATCCATGATTTTGGCTTTACCGACAACTTTATTATCCTGCCTCTCACCCCGCTTAAAATGGATCTCGACCGACTGAAGAAGGGTGGTGCCCACTGGGCCTGGGATCCGTCCGAGTACCATTATTTCGGGATCGCTCCTCGCCATGGGGCCAAGAAGGAGGATATGGTCTGGATCCGCCACCCGAATGCCTTCCAGGGCCATGTCGCCGGCCACTACGAGAAGGACGGGAAGTTGATCTTCGACCTGACCATGGCCAACGGCAACCTGTTCTGGTGGTTCCCCCCCGAGGGGAAAGACCCTGAGCCGCCGAGCGCTCGCAGCGCCGTGTCCTCACCTATGACGCGGTATATCTTCGACATCAAAGATATGTACAACATCACTGAGATCATGCCTGCGTTCCAATGCCCGACTTCGGCTGAGTTTTCCCGAATCGACGATCGGTTTCTAGGCCAGTACTACAAGAATTTCTGGGTCTTGGGGATCGATATGGCAAGATCGTACGATTTAGAGAGATGCGGACTTACTCCTTCCGGCCGTTTTAACCTCCTCGTGCACTACAATTGGGAGACCGCGAAGGAAACCATCTTCTGGCCTGGCCCTACCACTGTGTTCCAAGAACCCTGTTTTGTGCCAGAGTCAGACGATGCCCCGGAAGGAGAAGGGTACCTGGTTGTCGTGGTGAATCGGATGGACGTTAAGTTGAACGAACTATGGATTTTCGAGGCCCAGGCAATTCAAAAGGGCCCTATTGCGAAGGTCAAATTGCCCCTTCGGCCTGGAGTTGCGTTTCATGGGAACTTCGTCGACGCTCGTGATATCAAGGAATTTGCACGGCGAAGAGCTGCTGGAGGGGATCTCGGCCCAGCCACTGCGGCTCGACAGCCTCTTCCATGGCAAACTCTTGCTGGCCAGCCGTAGTGGATATATGAAGGGGATCTGCTTGCACGATTTCGGACACATTCACCCTATCTATTACAAGGCAGATGCATCTCATATCTCTAACCACGAATGAATAATATTTCTTTTTGTTGAACCACTGACCATACCACTTCGTAGTCACTGGTTAACCGAGAGACTAGCAAGACCATTCTGGTACCTGGTACAAAGAATGCTTAACCTGCAGGGTAGTCTTGCCACGGAATAAACATTTGGCTATCTTACGTGTTTCATGTATCCCATGGAGAGCAGTAATGCAGAAGATTAATCGGTCACTTTTCTAGATTTTGTATTAAACCCCAACGGGGATTGCAGAGTTGGTGATTCGACTATTCTTACCCTAGTAGTGGTTGCTATACGTATATGAGGAGATTTTGCTAAAAGATAGGTGGCACTAAATTGACTATATAACAATAGTTGGACCTGCCCGAGCAGCTTCAATCGACCGAATCTGCCGATTCTCATCCAACAAATAGAGGATGATATACTCCCCACGGAGCTTCTGTCCAATCTTGACTGGAGGCATGCTGAGGTAACCCTGTATTCAACCATCCAAATAGTTAGTTATTTTCAGATGAATGACGGCGATGCGAATCCCCAGTGAAGCGGCACTACTTACATCATTGAGATCATGCAGGGGGCTGAACTCTGCAGTTGCGCGAATTGCGAATCCCTCCTCACTGAGGATGATGTTGCTGGCAACTACCGTTTCAGTGACGTTCTGCCGCTGAACATGAAACCAATCCACAATACTCTTGGGAGACTTGATCTGGATTTCCTTGTTGAGGACCATCGTTATGTTCGGGGAGTAGAACGAAGAGAAGTTTTCATAGTCAGTGTTGCTGAAGAACTGGAGGTATTGGGCGACATCATCTTTGGAGTCAATGGATCGTGACATGTTTGTTAGGTTGGGAATGATGGGGAGGCTCGTGAATGGGCTCGTTTGAGGTCGAGAAGAAGGAACTAAGTAGAGGGGTTTCTTATTAGGGCTGTAGATTCCCAGGTCAGTGGGCATATGGGATTTATTTATCCTCCTCACTTCCCCGGTCATATCTAGGCCTATAGGTTACAGTCTATATCTTCGGGTTCCGAAAATCAACCGAGGTTATCAGTTTGTAAATGACTTGAATTCCATGTAGGTAACATACGCCCCACCACGAAGAAGGCTGTAGGTAAAAAAGTTTACAGTTAGACATTCAGACGTGATTGAGAATAAATCTCGAATGGCGCTCCCACAGCTGCCGCTTTGATCTGCAACGCGATGAAGCGAGAGTAATAGCGTGCTACGGCCAGAGTACCACCATGAAACCAGAGAGTGGGATCTACACGGTTAAATCCAATTTATCAAAAAAAAAGCTCACTAGGCCACCGGTGTAAAAGAGGTAAGGGAAAACTTACGACCACATAATTTGAAGGCACCCCGGACTTCCCCCTCATCATCAAAGCCCCAGAAATCCTCCAGCTTGTCGACAATCGCGGAACCGAAGACATCCTTCATCTGGACTTTCAAGTTGCTTTGGAACCCAGTGGCGAATACAATCACGTCTGCGTCGAGTTGTGTCCCGTCGTTGAATAAAAGGCCGGTCTCAGTATAACTCACTGGCAGTGCGTCGGATTTAACCTTGATCTATTCCAAAAATAGGGTGAGCTGGAGCCATCCAGATAGGAAGGGGGAGAGAGACATACAAGACCACGGGCAATTTTCTCCGAACACCCGACATCCATGTAGTGCCCCCCAAACCGTTCAAAGAGCTGGTAAACGATATCACCGTAACGGATGGTCCTGAATCCAGCCCGCTCAAGTGCATCAAACCGCTCCGGCTCTTGTTGAGCAGCCGCGTGGAGCACCTTTTGGTTGATGAGCCGGCTCACGGCAAATGGTTGGGAGCTTCCAACCATGTCGGCCAAATCAGTCGGGGTCGAAGCGTTATATGTTCCTGGCGAGGTTAGTAAGGTAAGCTCCGTTTACCTTGAAGTAGGAGTGATGCGTACGATTTAGAATCTTCGTGTAGTATTCCGCGGGCAAGACGTCTATTTGTGACATGCTTGAGCGCTTGTGCCTATACATCTATAGGACTCGGTGTTTTCTGGAGTAAACGAACTTACACGTAGGAGACCTCTGTAGCATTGTCACAGACGCCAACTTTGCGTCTACCATATCCTCTGCGACGTCATGGCCTGCAGGATGTTAGGGGGTTGCGATGATCCTCTTCGGTTCCAGATCAAGGGCTTGTACCGGTATTTGCAGTGCCAATAACTACACCCTTGAGCCCGGTCCATTCTTTTGAATCGGCATATGCTCCAGAATGAACGGTGATCCCTTGGAATTTGTCCTACAGTGGTGTGTAAGCAGGACAATAAACCGACTCGGGAGGAACGTATGAGGTTAAACAAAAGGGACCATAGGAGCAACACACTCGATTCGAATAAGTGGGGATAAATGGCTGCTGGCATCCAGCTCCAATGGCGACCACCAGAAATCGACTGCGTAAGATCAACTCCTGGTTCGAATGTTCCAGTGCCAGGCTCCAGAGCTGTTCCTGTTCATCCCATGATGCCGAAACGAGCTTGGTAGATAGCCATATATCCTATGGATCCAGGGTTAATTTGAATAGCAGATATTAGCGTGTCCAGCCAACGTACGATCCCAAACCTGGCGGTCCATTCTCGATATCCACCCGCTAGATCATCCTTTGTTAGGAACTCTGGATATCTATCTCCAGGGAATGTGCGGTCGAACGGGAGATGGGCTATCTAGTGTAAGCACGAACACAAGATGTCTGACATCTGGAGTCCTGCAGATGCTTGTAGTTATCATACCGTATTCTCTCGTTGTATGCACTAAAAATGCTTAGCAAGGTGATGCGCAGTATGAATTGGAAGGGGCGATAAATACGTTTCGCGGAATTATACCGAGATTTCCAGTTCTGCCCTACCTCGGCATTCTGTTCAACCACGACGCAGCGAACGCCTAACGCTTTGAGTCTCCCCGCTGTACTCAGACCGGCTTGGCCAGCTCCTATCACGGCACATTCGATCGTCGTAGAAAATGGGGAAGTTGCCTGATACATGGTAGGATCCGCAGGTTCCAAGAAATCCACATTTCTTTCCCCGGATAGTTGGTCGAGTACCGTACGAATCGCCCATATTTTCCACTCACCGTTGGTGTTGGGAACAAGAGATAGAATCGCAATACACGAAGAGGCAGGAACCGCATCGGTCTGAAACGAGTAGAAAGTGTCTACCCACTGTGTATCGCTCTCAATTCGGACCACGCGGCAGAGCTCCGGTTTCGCTTTGAAGGAGTGGGCGCGGGCCCTGGAGATATTGTCCTTCCAGGCCAGTAAGACATTCGAGGTATAGAAGGTACGAAGCGTGCCGGTTAACGCTAGCAAATCCCTCCATACCGGCTTCGCGGCGAGGTCATCATGCATCAAAATCGGTAGCCGACTCTCGAATTGAATGGCGATTGCTGCAGGATTGACAGAGCTCTCCACAGTGCTCTGTGGTAGCTCACATGGGAGTTCTTCCAGTCTTGACATTGTTGTATTAGTTTTCGATGTGACTCACGAGCCATAGCCTGAAGCCGTGGCGTATAAAGCCACACAAGCTGACACTACCCAACCTGTCCCATGTGTAGTGGGCCGCGAGCGGGTTCCGACGCCCAACCTGTCCCTTGAATAGAGGAAAAGGGGCGGGCTACGAGGCCCACTTTTGAGGGCTTGGCCCGACCGAGGGAAATCACCACCAGAGAAATCCTTGCCATCGGGTGCCGCGGGTGTTAGGGACTCCTTGGACAAGTGGTCACGGAAGACATCTTGTTCCGAGTCAAAGTATATAACCATGTAGAGGCTTGCCGGGGCTATGGAGTGAGATACAATTCCACAGAAAGCTCATCCCTCATCCCGCTGAGCACGAGTAGCAGATCTCACGACCAACCGCGAAATGGCATACATTCCTCTCGGAACAAAAGCGATTCGCTCGCTCAAGGACTTTGAAGACTATATCGAAGGCTTCAACACGGATGATTTCGAACGTTACTGTGCCTACTATTCTAAGGATGTCGAGGTAAATCAAAGATCCCAGCATGGATTCTTATTAGGAAACTTGCTCAACACCAAGATGTTCAGATGAGATTAAAAGCCCTGAAAGATCAGACTTTCATGGGATACTACACCTGGGTCAGACCGCTCCATGAGAAGGTCAACGAGACGCTTGTTCTCCAAAAGGTTGCGCTTGATGTCGACGGGGGATATGTGGCTGCTGAGTATTATACTCAGTTCTATGGCAAGTCTGGATTCCAGTCGGAGAATTTTCTGGGCAGATGGGGCCCTATATCTGAGACCTCTGGTCCTGTGGTGAAGATGGTGGCCTGGTATAAGCTGGATGCAAGCGGCAATATCTGCGCGCTCGAGGTGGATTCGAATCTCCTCCATGCGGCCCCAGGGACTTCGGAGAGAGCCAATGTTCATTAGATGTAGTAGCTAGGCTTTCAGTTCAGAGAGCCTGTCAAGCACCATAAGATCAGTTGATGGAGACTCCCCGGTTCCCAAAGTGGAGGTTTCCAGGGCCGACGCCGTGTGCAGTTTACTTCGCAGCCCTCGGCCTCTAAAAAGCCTCCTCTGCCCGTTCTTGCTCCTTCCTTGGAGACCTATAGAAAGATTAAAGTAATGTCTATATATTCTTCTTGATTCCTACTTCCTCTGCGTACACGTTGTCTCGTCTTAGGTATACGCAGTCAAACAGTAGAGACGCAGCTCTTCAGTTTAAGTCAGTATTAAAGTGACCTGGAATGTGATTATGTGTACCTAGAGACACTATCGTATCAGAGATGCCGTGATCCCTGTATGGTATCATGATAGAACAGGGTACATTAACATGCAATGGATATATCGAAGGGGTGGAGGAGAATTACATCATGATCTACATTTCCTTGTGTTCTGTGTGGTTCAAGCTACAATAATGCGGGGAGTCACATGATTGCTCGGGTTCCGACTGGAATCGCCTCTGCAGAATATCACACAATCTCAAGCATGCGAACGCATTTCGTAGACCATACCATCGTTACAACCCCTACAGCCCTTACGTCCCTTATGGCCCTTACCACGCCTACAGCACGCCCAGCACTGTCAGTCCAATCAACAAAAGTAACACCCGGACAACAACAACCATCCCTTGTGGGTGCCATATCCAATGCCCCCGGAGCCACGAAAACGACAGTTGCTCAGCTGTGATACTTGTCGCTCCAGTAAGACACGAGTACGATTTGTTGGAGGCCGAAGAATCCAAGAGATACCGTTCTAATTGGACATGGCTAGTGTATCCGACTCAGCCTCGATGAGAGCTGTGAACGATGCAGCCGAGTGGGTCACCGTTGTAGGACAACTGGAGAAAAGTCTGGGCGACCGTATTATCAGACCTCCAAAGAACAGTACGAATTGATGACAGCGATCGTCCGACATTTTTTCCCGGAGACCTCGCTGGATACGGAGGGCTTACGAGACGTCGTTGCAAACCTGAACCACCAACCGGCCCCCAGCCAGGAGAGGAGTCAACTTCAAATTCCCCCTACAGACCATGATGACTCGGTCCCCGACGCGCAATTGACGCCAGTCACTTTGACTCAAGATGACCACCGGTCACCAGACTCGCCGAGAGCACACAATGATACTGAAGCTCAACCTGAAGGTAAGAGCCTTGATCCCTTCGGACTTCACGTACTGCACAAGCGACAACCCTCTCTCGTCTTCAACATGATAAACATTTATCCCACACGTCTTATGGATCATGTTGACATCTCTGTTGCACAGCTTATTCTAGACCCCGGTCCAACTGGGCCAGCTTTTATATACAGATTCGATCCAGACTGGCAGATTCGCGCCGAGAATTTCACTGTATCCAGTATGCAATGACATATAACCCCGAACAACACGCATCGCTACTCGGATGTCTTGATGGGCTTCCAACTCGTCAAGAGGCGGAGCAGGTCATGTTGAAGTTCTTCACAGAAATCAACTGTGTTACTTACATTTTAAATATTGACCAAATGCGCGGTTATCTAGATCTTCTCTATACACGACGCTCTAACCCTAGAACCGTGGAAGTTACCATTACATATCTGGTACTATTTTTAGGAACCGACAAAGCCGGGTATTTGGAAAAAGCTATGGCTCTATATGAGCGGGCATCCGAGGAAGATGGGCTCGAACCGGTTCAGGCTGCAATGCTAATGGTTTGAAACCCTTACATCTCTTCTCCTCCCCACCCCGGTTAATTGAAAATGAGTAGGCTTTCAGTCAGCAACGATCGGGCCGCCGTGTTAGTGCATGGTTAGCTGCCGGCAACGCCATCCGCCTCGCATTTGCCCTGGGCCTTCATCACGATGAATCGATAATCCCGGAAGCCTCCCTCTTCGAGGTTGAAAACCGGCGGCGGACTCTGTGGTCTCTCATCGAGGTCGAGAGTTTGTTATCTGGTTCCCTTGGAAAGGCCCCTTTTGTGGAGGCCCAGTTGATCAAGTCTCCATTACCATCTACGACGGTAGGGTTCCTCTATCATCTCACACAGTTTCATTCAAGACTAAAGATAAACTTACACCACCTGCAGGTCTTGTGCTTTGATCCTGCTAGCCCCCCAGGCTATGCTGCGGTGTCGTCGCATCTTGGAAGCATCGCAAATAAAGTAATGCACCACGTCTCTATGGAGACGAGACGTTGTAATCAAGCCAATTCTGGATGCGATCTGCTGTTAGAACAGCTCCACAGCTGGATGGCTTTATGCCCTCGCCATCTTCTAGTCACCGCTTCCACACCACCGCAACATCTTCGCGCACTATATCTCCTTGCTATTCGCTACAATTATCTCATTCTTCTTCTTACACGCCAACATCTTCTCTTGCATACTCCACCCTCTCATCCTCCATGTGAAGTCTCGGCCTCCCTAAGTGAGTGCGACCGCGCAAATAAAGAGTGCATTAAACTACTCCAAGAGATGGCTCGACACCAACTTATATGTGTGAACGTCTGGCTTGATCATCTTTACATTCTCTCCACCGGTCTGATTCTACTCCTACGCGGACTCAGGGACCCCTCCTTGCAGCTTATAAGCGAGGTAGAGGCATTTCTGCCGATTATATCCATGGTTATAGGTACCGAGATGGGAAGCCATGGTCTCCAGTCCATGCAGATGCTGTTGCAGGATCTGAAGAATTTGAACGTGCCACGCTTGTAAGTGTTATAGAGCTCACACATTGCATCTGTGAAGGCTAAACCTGGTTCCAGGAACGGCGAGCATGGTGATACAACACACCGTCACGTATCCGATAGTCAGTTTGACGCCGCTTTGGCGAGTCTCGTCAATGATGTGTGGCCGATGGACTTGTTGCTGCAGGCAAGCGGTCTGGATTAGGGGCTGGACAGTATAATGCGGAGCAACTACTCGCTTCTCAAGCTCCTGACACCGTTTCAGGTGTCGGACTCGCCTTTTTTATAATAGTTCCGAATGTTAGCCTGTATAAAAGTCAACGCGTGGAACGTGTATCTATTCAAACAGCCACCATATCATCAAAATGATCTACATCTTGCCAAAAAGTTAATATGTATCTCCACAAAGACCTTGACTCACTATCTTCGCGTGTAGAAAACAGATAAAAATTAAAGAAAGAAGTAGACAAGGTGATACTCACAGGATCTACTGATCCTGGCAGTGCCTCAATCATTAGAGGCACCAGATTATGCTCCACTAATATAACTAAATTGTCATTTCCAGGTTCGTATAAGGACGAGGTGTCTTACACACCTCGATCGATAGATTCAATCGAACAGACCGGGTTTTGGCGGATGGTGATTGCTTCCAAGTTCAATCGGGTGAACGGAGGAGTAATGAATTATGGCATGTGGTTCGCATACTGCGTAGGACCTTGACTGCCGCGGTCTAGTCAAATAGCAATCTAGTACGGAGTACTTCGAGTCGTAATCTCCACTAGCTCCGGCGTGACGGGTTCCGTATAGTCCTGGGATCGGAACCCAGTTCGGAATGCGGGCAGTGTCTTAACATTGGCACATATTGAATTGTCACCGTCTTGATTCCTGCTTGGACCACATGCCCAAGAAGTATTGCACAATGAGGAAGTCCGAATTTATTTTCAAAAATGACCCGAGTGGGCAACCGATTAGATGTGATGTGTTTGATTCTCATCCTGAGCAGCACCAAGGCCAACGGCCACTGGGTAAGTGTAGCCCGCCATCAACCGTGACACCAAACTGTAAATAGAGAAGGAAAACCGCTAATGTAGCTATCACCTTCTTGATAGCTCTTATGATCCATGGCGGCGGCTTCGTGATAGGGTCCAAGGCTTTAATTCCTCCCTTTCAGATCGGAAAATTAGTCGATGAAGGCTTTGTTGTCGTTTGCCCAGACTATCGACTGTGTCCAACAATCAATGTGCATGATGGCCCCCTGGCCGACGTGAGAGATGCATATAGCTGGATTCAGGAGGAACTTCCACGTCTCGTCCCCGACGTGCTGATCGACCGTCAGCGAATTGTCGCGATAGGGTATTCCGCTGGGGGTACCCTGGCGTTGTTACTAGTCAGTTGAGACGGCTCTCCCCTCGCCCGTCATGAATGTATACATAAATAAAAGGACTGACGAGCGTACCCGGAGTATTTGCATCTTCCAAGGCAACTATGCCCATACCCCCCATTGCCATTGTCGACTTCTACGCTCCGCTCGACTTACTCCATCCATTCTGGCATAGCCCCCTTCCCATGTTAGCCAAGTTGCCAGAATTCGATACTGAGTTCCTCTCTACCATCTACAACCAGGATCCCCCACCCTCTGCCACCCTCTTCTCCTTAGAGAATGGAGATAAATCAGCAAACACCGGCCTCCTGCCCTTCGACTTCTCGCAGGTCCGAAATGCATGGCTTTTCCACTCGCTAAAGCATGGGTCTCACATGAAAGCCGTGGTAGGGGATGGTGACTATACGCGAGTGGATCCATTGAGACTTCTAAGTCCGTCCTTTCCGCCCACCTGCTTCGTACATGGGACGGCGGACACGATGGTCGATGTACAGTTCTCGGAGCAGGCCTTCAGTACGTTGAAGACACTAGGGGTGGCGACAGAGATCCACATTGCAAACGGCGAGAATCATGGGTTTGATAAGAGGGTTGATGAAACGCATGCGAGCTACCTGCCAGTCGCAGCGGCGATTCGTTTTGCTGTGGATTATGCGTACGCGCGCCGATAGACTACATACTGGCGAGAGGGAATTGAATAAAACCTGCTCGAAGCATCTTATGTGACTCACGTGGCAACTTAAGGAATAATAAGGGCATTGCTGTGAAAGGCAAGGCTAGGACTATTCTCTGAGATGATTCAGTAATATTTGCAGGGCCTAATATGGGCCATGCTCTTAAAGAATGTATTCATAAGCACTAACGAACATGTTGCCCTAGTGTCGCATCTAGAAGCTAGTTGAGTGGCTAGGGGAGGGGCGGGAATGCCTTCAAGCAAAGACTATGAGCGAATTTGACTTGCCCCAGTGAGTTTGTGCGTGCCTGTCTCACCCAAAATATGGTCTCCACCACTTAGAATTTGGATTTTGGAGTAGTCCATGAACTTGACATAGCACATGAAGAAATGCCCAACAAACCACGCTTAGAAGATTCAGTGCAATAGCGCAGCACTAGATCACCTTGGGTCATTACCACTAGTACCTTAGTCTCTATTTTACTTCATAGCCCCCGTACACTTGTATGCTGGGATAGACAAGTGTTTATCAGAAAACTAGTGAACTATACACAGGAACTATGCGCCATTTTCTCCAAACCCTCACAGTCCAGTGATATCAAAACAGCCGAAGAGATTATGCTTATCAATAGTTATCACACCAGCTAGCATCTGTCAGTGAAAAATCACTCAATAGTCTGTGAAATACTTACGTTGGCTGAACGTCCTTTCCCGTGGATCATTCATACCAGGACTCTGCTCTCTTGGTGGGGTCTTTTGGCAAAGACAAGTAATCAAGAAAGACCCCAAATCCCCAGTTTTGTAGTATTCACAGCTATGACAACCTCCATTTGTTATTCCTTGCCCACTAAGGATTGTCAGTTGTCGTCGGACGGAACTAACCGGCCGCAGCGAAGAACGATACATACTACTTTTGAGCGATTAGGGACCCTCCGTTCCGTGAATCCCACCCAAGACAAAAGTCCAAAGCAATTGTTGTATGGCGTCCGCCGCACTGTCCCGATAAGTATGGTTTTGGAGACCCTGGTCTTGGGCTGCGTCGTCGGGGACTGCGTAGTGTAGGCGTTCCTGGTGATCCTGGCGTCCATGGTCCTCCTGGCGTCGGTGGTGTCCCTGTCTGTGGTGATCCTGGCATCCATGGTGATCCCGGCGTCTGTGGTCCTCCTGGTGTTTGTGGCGATCCTGGCGTCCATTCTAATCCTGGTGTCTGTGGCGATCCTGGCGTCCAAGGTCCTCCTGGTGTCTGTGGTGTCCCTGGTGCTTCCGAGAGTTGGAGATTCACAGTGCCAGGCGTTCCCTGTCTCATTTGTGGTCTGACTACTATCGTATCTTGGGAACCGATTGAAGATCCCCGGTCAGAATAAGATTGATAGGGGGGCTGCTGGTTGGAGGGAGGAACCGTGCGGCGGTCGTCGTTGATTATCTTAAGCGAATTGCATCTTACGTGGATATCCTCTGTATCGAATTTCTTTGGATCAGGCTGGGGTAGGCCTTGGCTAGAAGCTAAGGCTGAGAGGTGCAAAAGCACAATCAAAATCAAATACATTTTTCAGGGTAAAGAACGAAAAATGGAAGCCAAACCAACAGGGGAAAAATACCATGGGAATCATCCTTCCCGGGACCCGCGCATGCTATTTATGAAATCAGATATAGTATCATTATATTAATAGATAGGAGGAGCACCCCACTCGACGCTTGCGTCTTTTCCCTCGGATACTATCATAAATGAAGATCTGCCTCTCTTCTTTGTCCAACCGCCCTGGGGCGCTGGGCAACGGTTTAGTGTCCAAGAAATACTCAAGTGCGATGGAACGCCAAGAAGAGTCCAAGGCTCAAACAATGGATCACTATCCTAAAAGGTAACGTTACATAGCAGGGGAAGATATAGGATGGCGTAATTCTCTTTGTCGGGGCGTGGTCGGGTGTATGAACAGGCTTCATAGAGCTATCAAAACGCACCCTCTAGTTATAGTACCGACTTTATAGTTCAGTAACACCTAAGTAACTTTACCAAAGTGAGTAGCATGTTACATAAATCGGAAACTCGCTAGGTATGTGGTTGTCACTGTACACGTACGTAGTACATATCAAGCGCCGTTGCACAAAGAGCAACCTTTTCAAACCCTTACTTCTCTCTTGAACTGTGGTTATAGTACATTCCGTTAATCCAACTTATCAATGCCTGGACCGTCTAAGTAATATAGTTCTCGGTTGGCTGTACCCTCTCCTCACCATCAGACGTGCTTATCTTATTCTCCTTCGGCAGCCGTCCATAACCTCGTCTAACACGGGTAGCTTCTAACCGACTAATTGCCCTTCTTCCCGGTTGAGCCCGCTCTTGCTGCCACCACCCTCGCGACAACAGGAAGGGGCCAGGCCAGGTGTTCTGTGGAGTCCTTGCGCACTTCTCCAGATGTCAAGAGGTCGATAATCGCAACAGCAATATAGCCGCCAATGGCAGTGAAGACGTGCCACCTGTACTCTTACTGTCAGCGGTGCGAGTAGTAGAGCGAGGACAAGAATGTTAAAGTATGTGCATACCATCCATGCAATTCGAACAAAAACGCCAAAGGCAAACCAACAGCTTGCCTTGTGCTGGTCAGAATCCGACAGGCCCAATCATCAATCAACCACACCAGGTAACCGAAGATGAAACTCGCTGGAATGGGTCAACAGTTGCCCAAAGGTCTCGCTGGTCGAACGACTTACCGCATCCAAAGAGCGCCACGCTTTGAAAGTTCTTCCGGGTTACCGGATCGGGGATTTGTCGCGGAATAATCTTGAGCGTACGTGTCGCGATCAAATAGACTGCCGTGCCGAAGGTGACAGCGTGGAGAAGGAATTCATCCATCACCATGTGGACGACCATCACGACGGTGAATAGAATAGAGAGAATAATGCCCACCATGCGGGTGTGCTCCGGGCTGGTCTGGAAAGAGAGGATGCGATACAGGAGGGGCGTTGTCAACAGATGCATGGACAATTCATCCGCTGGGGGTTCAGCCACGTGAGAAACACTATCGGAGCAATGGAGGATATGGAGCGACACATACACATTTGGGTGTGATATTTCAGGGTCATATGGTAGCCGGCCGAGCAGACTCCTACTCCCATCAACCCGAAATACGGAATCGAGCGGGAACCGGCGTGCGGCTTCTGACGGAGCTTGGATAGGCCATAGATCCCATAAACAACTGGAGAAAGAGGTCAATTACAGGCTTTACGGCTAGGCCTTGACGAACGCACTGTATACGAAGCTGCTCAGGGTATTGATAAACTCCGCGATGTACCGGGTGATTACATAGTCCTATGAAGAACCGGCGGTTAGACCGGTTTTACTGGGATTGCTTTGCAGTACGTACTTCTTCGCAAAAGCTGGAATTGATGATAAGTCACTGGCACTCTCGACACATCACAATGAAATTCAAAACATACTTGAGGTAAGAGGTTTGGGGGCCCCAGAACGGTGCCAGGGTTGAGTGCTCCATCGTGGAAAAGTATGTTGACGAGTTGGAAGTTGCGGAACGAAGGGGCGAAATAAGTGGAACTTGGTTGCAGTCGGAGATAACTGGATTTAATGGATTTAATGGATTAAATTATTTATCCGAGACCCACCAGAGATATGACCCGCTTTAGCCAGGGAGAATGGAATGAGATGCGCATCTTGGTACGTGGGAAGAGCCATGAGGAGGTAGCACCTTTATCTACTATCATCATTCATATATAAGAAGTTGGTTAATGTTAGGGTAGGTAGCATGTCAGCTGATCACGGTGGAGACGATCGTCAATCCATCATGTAGGTCGGTTATGGCCCCTCTTAGGGACTTTGATGCTGGTCAACGTTGTACTCTTGCCCTATGTTAGCAGACAAACGTTTGGGAGATACTTCAATAACAGCCTTGGGAGCATAACCAGCAATTTCAAAATTCGAGACGAACCCTTCGGCCGTTGGGAGGTGGATCTATGTATCTCACGAATATTAACTGGGTGCAAGAACACGATCAAAGCGATGAAACCGAGAGAAGTCAACGGGCAACTAGTGGATGTTGTCTCCTGTGACCTCCTAACGAACAATTGTGCTGATAATTGTTGGCCTTTCACAATGAGCAAGTGAAAGTTCTAAACCGAGCATGAAACTGCTTAAATGGAACGATGAGGGCCCGGGAGGTAGAAGTAGAGAGAGGTGTTTGGATTCACTCCTGCTTAGAATAGAGGGAAATGGGTATTCTTAGAAACTTGTCAGGGAACGTTGTCGCTAAAATGCCGATCTTACCTGCTGCTGGCGTTGTTCGCCGTTGTTCCTGCTACGGAGTGGGTCCCGCCCCTTCGTAAAGATGTAGCGTCAGACGCCGGGTGAGATGATCCAACAGCTACCTCAAATTTGCCGAGGGGCTTTGGTGATCTTGACAGGAAAGCTTAGTTAGTGCTTATTGCTTATTCGCAGGGCGCAGTCTCGCGTGTAAGCATGTCCATTCTTCTGTCGCGGCACAATTCCCACGTGGTATCTTTCTATGTCTCATCGCTCTTCTACTCGGATTGGAACGTTATTTTCCGATTCTGGTTGTAAGTTCTGAGGAAGATACCAAGCTTGTCTCGGCGCATTCGGGGCAAGCTCTTGGACTGTGAGTAATTATAACAGATAGTACTATACTAGACTGTGTACAACTGTAGCTTCGCAGTGAAACGTAGCATGATACTCAGCTCCACATAAACGTGAGATACTAAGTGCCTTTCACGCGAAAAGCAATCCTAGCCCCCAAGAACCGGCGCAGCTAGCTAAGCTGCCCAACATGTTGGAAAGTACAATGACCGCGAAGTGTCAGAGTGATGGCTATGTTCGCGGCAGCACGAACCTCGTAGCTCGAACATTCTCGTAGAGTATGGCTTGATACACCAATTAGTCTGCTCAGACTGAGAGCCCTAGCCCCAGAGATCCCTTGACTTGCTACATTCTATAACCGCCAAGAATAAGCTGACAGGGGACAGGGGCGAAACATCTTATTGAGATAGACTATCATGCAAGGTGAGATTCTGCAATCCAAAATTAACATGGCCAGTATACAGAATCTCACATTGCAGGACATACAACGTTCATTGACTCTGGAAGAAGTACAATCTTCATACATCCTGCAAGGCACGAAAAGTCTATATAAGGACCTTAATCGTCGTCTCTAATCACATCTTCATCAGCACAACAACACAACAACACAACACAACAAAGCAAACAACGCTACAGCACTACAGCCTCCAAACAACAACAACAACACCACCATTCAAACAATCTCTTTAAACCAACTCTTCTACTTCACTATCAAAATGCAGTTCCTCATTGTCGCCGCTTCTTTCCTCGCTGTTGCCACCGCCATCCCGGCTTCCAACGGCATCTCTGCCACCAACATCCAGAGCGCTGCTGATATCAACAACATCGCCTCTGCCTGGACCAAGGCCAAGGAAGATGATGGATGCAGCTGGCTCGGTAAGTAACTCTTGAAGGCTTCACTAAGACACCTAACTGACTCTTTCCAAAGCTTGCATCAGCTCCGTCGTTGGACAGAGCGCCACTTGCGCCGCTGCCGCTGCCGAGCTTGCTCTCAGTAAGACTCTTTGCATCCAATACCTTGGGATTCTTCACTGACTGGATACTCTAGACCCCATTGCCGATGTTGCCTGTGTCGCAGGACTTGGCACCATGACTGTAAGTTTTACATCATTCTTCTATCCAATGATGATTCCATACTAATCATGGAACAGGTTGCTTGCAAGCCTTGTGTCTAAGCTACTGCTGGTCAGTGCTTTGGCAATGCCACCATCAAGCTAAGGGAGAGGATTGTGAAGGGGGACGTACAGAACGATGGGAAAACAATTATATCAATTTGCTGTTTATTTTCCTTTGTTTGCTACTTAGACCATCTGCTTTTCAATTTCCTTGTCTATTTCCTTATATATCTGCATGTATGTTTGTTTGTTGACTCTCTTGTTTGCATATCAATTGAAGAATTTCAGGCCTGAAACACTCATTACAACCGTAGCTGATTGAGCTTAGAGTAAAATATGCAAAGTAACCAAAAGAATCAGTTTAATCGTGGAATGTTTGGCGTTCTTCTCTATATTTATATACTGATGGTTTGGCACAGTATCAGTGTGTTGATGAATCAGCGTGATGTATCTATAAAATTGAGATTCCAACTCTGTAGACTATGTGCAGATTCCTTCATGCTTATAAATAGCGTCAAGATATGTACTCATTGAAAGCCCGCTTTTAATACGATCTCTATTCAACCTTTCAATGATCCCATGGCAAATCGAATAACAATCGGTTGAACTGTCATGCCTCGCTCGAGCCATTTGCCGAAAAAACCTCGAACCCTCTAAGAAACAGCGCTACTATCCACATAGTTTATATTGTAAGTACCTTTCCACATATAATACTACGTATAAAACCCCCCAAAAATATTAGAAAAATAGTCCACTGCAATAAATATTATTAGTAGTTTTTAAGAAAATGTCGAGAGGCTTTTGCGTGGATTCCAAATCCAAAATAAACTAACCGATCGAAAAGTTGCTGTGGAAATATATATACACATCGAATAGCATCCCTACCACACACGAACTATTATACGCAGTTGCCACGTAGGCATTATTGATAGCTTTAAAATTCTCAGAAAATTCCCAAAGATACAAGAGCCATCCGGATATTATTCAAAAATTTCTATAAGATTTTATATTCGATCGTTAGCAAGTTAGGGGACTCTGCTGCTCTACAATCTAGAAGAGACCGATTCGACCGAAAGGCTGTCCCCCAGGGGGTTGAACCCCAAATATTATTAACCATCGTCGGCCCTAAGCCCTAAGCCAACCTAGCCTATATAAGCCTACGTAGTATAGACTCTTTTCAATTCTTGGCGCCAAGTTTGAAGTGGACGCTTGCTAGGTAATCTCTCATTAGTGCTACGCCCCTCGAAACGGGTGGAGTGACCGAGTGTGATTCAATCGGTCACGTCGCCTGATGCTATGATTCCATTGTGAGCAATACAGCTCTTTCCTGGCTAGTAACAGATAAACGAAGGCTGAAAATGAGAAAGGAAAGGAAAGAAAGAAAGAAAATTTAAGACAAGGAAAATGGTAGGAAAAAGGGGACATTCAAATACCAGGAAAACCAGAAGACCTGGAGGATTGGGTTGAGATGATTATCCTAAGCTAAGACCTACCTGCGAATAAAACCTGCCATTGATCCTCTATCCATGACTGGTGTGTCAGCACTATGCATAAACATGAACGGACTTCAGAGGGAAATTATTCCAGGCTGGAATGGCAGGGATGCTGAAATGTCAATGCGACCCTGCCCCCGTTTCGGAGATTGACATGAGAGCCCATGTGAGATTAATCTATTGTTTCGATTATACCCCTCAACCAGAGCCTGGGTGACCCAAAACGGGAAACGTACAGATGATATAGAGCTTCCTATTTGTCAATTCGTGTAGAGCATAATTCAAGTGGCTTGAAATAACCGACATACAAGGTTTAGCGGTTGGAAATGTGTAAGGAAGCGACTGCGTCCTTTCAGTTTCAATTATTTAATATCGCTGCCGATCATGTATAATAAAGGTTAGGCCTAGAGTCTGGGATCGGGATTTACTTCAAAAAGCCCTATACTGGGCCAAATATAAGTGATGAGTAACCCATATGAAAGAATAAAATTACTTCGGAGGGCCATGCATATTGGTGCATTCCTTGTGGATCTACTGGATAAGCCGTTGTAGATGGCCTTGCCAGGATTGATAAAGACGGACTCTGCCCCGACCGCAAGGTTTCATCGTCCACACTGGATCCCTGATACCATGCGTCAATCTAAGAGTACTCTCTCCAGGGATAGACTCCCCAGTCGGTTTAACTATCGAGTTGGGTTACAATAGGTCTCAATGTGGGACGAAAGCGGAGGGAGTGCACAGAGGGCTTCTTCCTTGTTGTTGATTTTTTGTACGACAGGGAATCTTCTTGAACACCTGAAATCATCTATCTTCCTCCGCTACAGACTCCTGTACTTATATGTGTCTCAAACTCTGACTTGGAGCGTTTTTTAATTGAATCAAGCCCCCTTCGTATATGCATATTTGCAAGTTGCAGCTCTTCATTTCGGAGCCACTGGAACTGCTTCCATCGCCATGACGTCCTATGACTTGAAGCAATTAACACGTCCCCGGTCATATGAGCTTGAGGAACGCTCATCATATCAAAATGCGGATGACATCCATTTGACCCGTTTAGGAAAGCGTCCAGTCTTGAAGCGAAACTTTGGGGTGATGTCGATGCTGGGATTCAGCTGCACCATTCTGATCACATGGGAGTCTGTAACGACGTAGGGTTCTACCACATCACCTGCCTTTTGTGGTTCTATCAGCTGAAAGATCGTGCCCTGAATAGGCTATTTCTCCAAAATTTCCAAAAGTAAATGAGATCCTGTCTATCAAGCTACAGCCCAGACTGATCAAAAGTTAGCGGTGGTCCTGCTGGCAGTGTCTATGGGTACATATTCGTCTGGGTTGGTATCGCTGCGACATTTGTAGTAATCTCGGAGCTTGTGTCGATGTAAGGAGTTATGGAATGACATTAGAGAAACATCCTGCTAAAGGAGAACCGATCAGGGCACCAACATCAGGAGGACAGTACCACTGGTGCTCAATGCTCGCACCTCAATCCGCAATGAGAATTTTCAGCTACATCACAGGTGAGTGGAATTGTGGATGGTCACGAAATTATTTCTACGCGAATCAGTGGCTTTAACTAAAGATACCCCAAGGCTGGCTTACGGTAATCGGCTGGCAGGCAACTTATGCGACCGTCTGCTACCTGGGTGGCAACTATATCGAGACGCTGGTGACGCTCACTAATCCATCCTACGAGCCTAAAATATGGCGGCAGGTGTTGATCGGTTATGCGATTGCACTTTTCGGTTTCATCATCAACATTGCTGGAGGAAAGGTATTGCCGCGATTTGAAGGTGCAATTCTAGTCCTCCATATTTTGGGCTTCTTTGCTATTCTGTAAGTAGAAATCCCCCACCCCATCAATAAGTCAGGCTTTCTGCTTATCCAGGAAGAATTCCGATGGTCTACATGGCCAACCATAATACCGCCGAGCTAGTTTTCACCCAGTTTCTGAATGAAGGTCAATGGCCCTCTCAGGGTCTTTCGTTCTTTGTTGGCCTGATTGGACCTGTCTTTGCTTTTGCAGGGGGTGATGCTGCAGTACATGTACGAACAGGGTCTAAACATCGACGGATCCGAGAGTTAACACGTTCCAGCTATCTGAAGAAATCACTAATGCCACAGTGGCTGTGCCCTTGTCGTTAATGCTCACGGTGCTAATCAATGGCACCCTTGGCTTCAGCATGCTAATCGCATTGCTCTTTTGCGTCGAGGATATCACGGGAGCTCTCGAGGCCCGAGTCCCCTTCCTGACTATATTCCACCAGGCCACGGGGTCGGTAGCGGGCACGGCCGCTGCAGGCGCCATTATCGTTGCAATGGGTAGTTGCTCCTCGGCCGGTATGCTGGCCTCGACATCACGGCAATTCTGGTCCTTTGCGCGTGACCGGGGTATCCCTGGATGGCGAGTGTGGACGAAGGTCACTGCTCGTACCGCAATTCCAGCATACGCAGTCACACTAACCACCGCCATTACCTGGCTTCTGAGCCTTATTGGTATTGGCTCTGACCTGGCATTCAATGACTTGATGTCCTTATCCACCTCGGGCTTGTTCTCATCATATCTGGTTGTGGCCGGCCTTTTGCTCTGGCGACGCTGTACGGGTGGAATCAGTGGGTCCACGAGTGAACATACTATGATCAATACAGCCGGAGCCAGCTTGTCTGGGGTCCTTTTCATGTCCCGGGGGTTTGGGGCATCCTGATCAACATCTTTGCCGTGGTCTTTATGACCATTGCAGTCTTCTTCAGCTTCTGGCCACCCATGAATAATGTATCGGCCGAATCAATGAACTACAGTGTCGTGGGGATTGGGGGTGTTATTCTGTTGAGTCTGTTCTATTATCTTGTCCGAGCGAGGAAGGTATACAAGGGACCCGTGGTGGAGCTTCAAATCGGTCGATAGTTGTACTCGACGTGTCAATGATGATATCATAACCAAAGAAACTGGTTCGTACGGATCTAATTTCCGTAGAGGGGAGCGGAAATGTGAACCGCCTTGCGTCTTTCTATTCACCTCATCGGGGTTTCTTTCGCTCTCCTAGTCATAGCTACGGATCATTCTATAGCTAGCTACACGTGAACCCTAGTTGAGTTGATGAGCGGTCGAGAACCGGAAAAACAAAATGAAAAAAAGAATTGGATACACGGTTTTCCACGTACGAGAGAAAAGGTAACATACATGAAATATATCGATGCAAGCTTTAAGCAGATGTATCATGCTCGAACGCGTTGTTGAATTACTATTAGTAATAGGTATGTACGGAGTGTGCTCGTAGTGTTTGGTGTGATATATCAATCCCTGTTCTGGGATGATGTAGCCAATATGTTTGGAATGATTTATTCGTCACTGCATCCCCAGACCGCCCCGTGCGCACGGTCCATTGCTGGTCTGCTTTTGAGTAAAGAAAAGAGCACTCGGGATTGTGTGCCGAGTGCTGACGGAACCACGGAGTTAAGGTGATTTGATGACACGACCATCCTTGCCATATACGACGAGAAGACGTCTATGAATATCGGCCGTAGGGCGCGAGTTCGGTCCTCTGGCCAATGATAGACGATAGGGCAAGTCGAGGGCCCCTCCCTGATGGCTGCCTTGGCAGATTACCTGGATGTAATGCTCGCTATATAACCAACATGATTTCCACCGTGGTTCTTCGGTGTGGCATCAGGAGGGTTTGCAACAGAGTGCATTCATTTGGCTAATTGCACAGACCATGGGAATGGACCCAGAGAACCAGTCGGAATGGGCCAAGCCAGATTGTGAACGACACATACCATTTTGGCGCCAAGTGGTAGATCAAGGGGCCATTACTCGGGATGTTCTGCATCACACTTACCCTGGATCAGGCACGGAAACAGATCCCTTCCTGGTCTCCTGGCTGCCGAATGATCCCAGAAACCCCATGCTCTTTACTACCTTCAAGAAAGTCAGCATTACGGTCGTCGTCTCTACAGCAACATTGGCCGTTGCCCTCGCTTCCTCAGCATATTCCGGATCAACGCCACAAGTGATGGAAGGGTTGGGTGTCGGCACGGAAGTTGCAACGCTTGGACTATCGCTTTTTGTGATCGGCTTTGCACTCGGGCCACTGGTCTGGGCCCCGCTCAGCGAGTTCATTGGTCGACAATATCCTTTTATCGTCTCATTTGGCGCGATGACGGCCTTTCTGGCGGGATGTGCCGGTGCACAGAATATACAGACTTTGTTGGTCCTGCGTTTTCTAGCCGGCACCGCGGGATCATCGCCCCTGACGAACGCGGGGGGTGTGATTAGCGATATGTTTCGAGCTGAGCAACGGGGGCTGGCTCTATGCCTCTTTGCTGCAGCGCCCTTCATGGGGCCTGCCCTTGGACCGGTGATTGGCGGTTTTCTGGGCATGAATGCTGGATGGAAATGGGTGGAAGGCCTCCTGGCTGCCCTCTCAGGAGTCTTGTGGATTCTGATGACTTGCTTCGTTCCTGAAACCTACGCGCCGGTTCTTCTGCGCCAACGAGCAAAGCGTCTTTCACAGAAAACCGGCATGGTTTATCGATCAAAGCTGGACGTCGAGAATGAAGGCGCCGTGTCGTTGAAACGCATGTTTGCCACCTCGTTATTGCGACCGTGGGTCCTACTATTTCGAGAACCCATTGTATTTATGTTATCTATATACATTGCTATCATTTATGGCGCGCTCTTCATGATGTTCGCCGCGTTTCCTATTGTGTACCAACGTGGCCGGGGATGGAACCAAGGCGTGGGAGGACTCGCCTTCATGGGCATTGCCGTGGGTATGATTGTCGGAACGAGCTACGCAATTCCCGACAATAAGCGATACATGAGAACAGTCCAAAGACATGGAGGGTTCGCGCCTCCCGAGTCACGCCTGCCGCCGGTGATGTTATCTGCCGTGTGCATTCCTGTCAGCCTCTTCTGGTTCGCGTGGACCAACTCTCCCTCCATTCACTGGATGGCCAGTATAGCAGCCGGCGTTCCGTTCGGCGCTGGGATCGTTCTCTTATACCTAGGCATCATGGGCTATCTTATCGATTCATATACCATTTCCGCGGCATCGGTCTTGGCGGCTAATGCTGTGCTGCGATCTCTGTTTGGAGGAATATTTCCGCTCTTCACGACTTATATGTATGAAGGGTTAGGGATCCATTGGGCGTCCTCAATCCCCGCCTTTCTTACGGTCGCATGCATGCCTTTTCCATTTATTTTCTACCGGTATGGGAAAGCGATTCGCAAGCGATGTCCATATGCAGCGCAGTCGGAAGCATACATGCGCAAGTTACAGGAGGCGGCGCAACAAAGCGACCAGTAGAGTCGGCACTTGGACCTTATAGACCGGGACATTCCAGCCAATAGCCGAAATATGACGACGCCTGGGGAGAAAATGGGCACGGCCATGGCACTATCATAAATTAAAAGTCGGGGTTCCTGATCAACCCCACAGGAGTGAAGAAACGCCATGCGGGGCTCCGACACAGGAGACCAAATTATAGATTATAGACCACATTATAGATTATAGACCAACTTAGCGCAAGCCGATTGTCCTCTGATCGGCACATTCATAACCACTCGGGGTAATTTACCGTGAGAACCATCCTGAACTAGAACGGACGTCGTCTGATGCGTGCTCTCCCCACCGGAGAGCCAAGAACCGCAGGGAAGCTATAAATGCCCCCCCCCCGGGTCTTCGGTATAGAGCATGATGCGCAGGGACAACTAGCAAAAATGAACTGTGTGAAAGGCCTGGCTTGGGCCAGCTTGTTTTTGCAGGCCGCAGGGCTGGATGCAGATGCCATTACCGCTCAGTATTTCGGCAATGATGCACCGTGGTATCGCGACCGGATCCCGCTCTTCGAGTCCAGTGCGTCCGACATCCAGGATGTTTATTATTACCGGTGGAATATCTTCCGTGCCCACCAGCGTGATTTGGGTGCCGATGGGTACATCTCAACCGAGTTTCTGAATGATGTCAGCTGGCAGACTCAGCCCTCAGCGTTGCTGATTGATGCCGCGAATTTCCATCTGCGTGAAGGCCGTTGGTGCCGTGATCGTCGCTTTAAGAGCGATTATGCAAGCTTTCTCTATGGCCCGTACAGGAACCCGTACCAGTTCTCCGAGAGTATGGCCGACGGTGTGTGGCAGGGCTATCTGGTCGACGGAGTCGCAGACGATGCTACCACCCACTTGGATACCATGCAGGAGGTCTTCAAGGGATGGAATACCACCACCATGACAACGGGAGGATACGACACCTCTAAAGCCCTGTACTGGATACAACCACTCACCGATGCGACGGAGTACACGATTGCTAGCATCGACGCATCCGGCGGCGCGGATGGCTTCACAGGAGGGAATGCCTTCCGGCCCAGCATCAATAGCTACCAATATGCAAACGCGTTGGCCATTGCCAGCCTGGCGACCTTACTGGGCCAGGAGGATGTGTCCAACGAGTATCAGCAGCAGGCCACCGACATCAAGAACACCGTACAGGACACATTGTGGAATAGCACCTTCGAGCACTTCATCGATAGGTACAAAGTGGACAATGAGTATGTGACATACTGGGACTTCATTCGAGGCCGTGAGCTGGTGGGCTATGTTCCCTGGGCGCACGACCTGCCAGACGACACCGAGGATTTCGCTCAAGCATGGAAGCATCTCTTGGATAGCGAAAAGTTCGCGGGCGCGCACGGCCTACGCACCAACGAGCCGAGCTATGAATACTACATGAAACAATACCGTTATGAAGGCGATCAACGCGAGTGCCAGTGGAACGGACCTGCCTGGCCTTACCAGACCACCCAGGTCCTATCGGCCCTTGCTAACTTGCTCGACCACTACAACACGTCCGCTGCTGCCAACCTTGTGACAAAGACCGACTACACCAACCTGCTCCAACAGTATGCTCAATTACATTACAACCCCGATCAAGGTGGTGTCCTAAACCTGGAAGAAGACTATGATGCCGATACAGGCAGTCCGATCGTCGGATTAGCGCGCTCCCCGCACTACTTCCATTCTGGCTATGTTGACCTCGTCCTCTCCGGACTTGTTGGCATCCGTCCTCGCGCTGACGACGTGCTTGAGGTGAACCCGCTGGCGGACCCAGCAGTCGTGTCATACTTCCGCGCCGAGCGCATTCTCTACCATGGCCACGAGATCGCCGTCCAGTGGGATGCCAGTGGAGATCACTACGGCACCTCCGGGTTAGTGGTCGAGGTTGACGGCAAAGTTGTCTCCACGGCGCCAAGCTTGACCCGTATTACTACAAGCATCACCCGAGAAACTCCGCCGGCAATCAACCGCCCTATAGCTGTCTCCGTGCAACAGAATTCAACTCTATATCCCCTAGGCAGTGTCTCGGTCACCGATGCAGACACCGATGCCGTCCACGCCGCTATCGACGGTAGAGTGTGGTTCTTCCCAGAGTCTGACGTCGCCAACGGTTGGGATACACCCGCTGGAGATGGCAGCGAGCTATGGTACCAGATCAGCTTCGAATCCTCAACCCAGACTGCCAGCGCAGAGATTGCCTTTTTTGCTAATAGCACGCAAGGCTTTGATGCTCCTGAGACATACAGCATTCAGGTGAATATCTCCGGCGAGTGGTCGGAGGTGTCTGGTGCGAATTATAGTTCCCCGGTTGCGAACGGAATTACCCGGGCTACCTGGGACGGTGTCGACACGGACCAGATCCGACTTGTTTTTGTGCCACCAGAGGAGCAGAAGGTTCGACTGGTGGAGTTCAAGGTTTTCGGTGAGGTTGTCAGCGATAATTAGGTGTCCAGCTTGGTCTCGCTTTGTGTGTCCTCCTCTTCGTTAGCATATTATATGTCCTGTGTTTTAGTAATCTGTGTTTGTATCCATTGGTATTCTGAGAGAGCAAGATCCTGTATAATTTGTAGTTATTTGTATGCAGTACTTTTGTCTGGAGTCGAGTAGTCGCTTATAGATTGCCTTAATGGGCCATATCTCCAGGTGATAGCTGACTGTACTGGAGATGTAGCGTGGCTGTCAACTTCCCAAATGTTACTGCGTATATTCGGCCGGCCTATACAACCATAGAAAAACTTCCGGAAATCTTTCCTTTTGGTTAACGGCAAGCCGATAGTCCGTCATTGGTCTCTCTACAGGGTAAAGAATAACCCCGGATATTGGAAAGATGGCTACGATCAATGGTCCAGGCACGGTCTTGTCATCTGCCGTAAACTTCATCCGGCCCCATTACTGGACCAAGTGCGAGTCATGTTTCCATCACCCCAATGTCTGTGCTACATTTCATTGCAGTCTGCAGCATGATAAGACCAAAACCCATTCCCCGCTGTGGAGCTGGTACCCAGTGTTAGATTGTCAATCACTCAATTAGGGCATCATCGGGATGCCGAAACCCGACCGAAAACAGCCCAGGGCCGTGATATCAACTCGCATCAACTCCACAGCTCCACAGCTCCATCCTCGTAGCCCTAGCACATCTAGATCGCCATGTATAGTGCTAGTTTTTCGAATTAAACATCCGTCGAATGAACGGGATCTCTCGGCTTTGCTTGTGTTAAGCTTTGTGCCAAGTGATCTTTCCCTGGGACAGGCCTCGAGAGGCTGAACTACTTGCGGCAGGGAGCAAGGTGCCAGGATCATGTGCGACTGCTATCTATGATGAGGGTAGAATTGTAAATAGCTCCTATAGTTTTCTGGAGTTTATGTTCATGTGTAGATCATGATCTGCATTTGGTCTTGAATGCACCTTTTCTTGCTGCGTGGACTTGTCTACCTCCCTTGCAGTATTCGATATTAAAGTAAAGAACCACAGAAAATAGTTTAAACAGGCACCATGGCCACCTTCGTTCCATGCTTACTTGCCAATGTAAGTGCGAGACGTTCCTGCCACGGCTCCGGGTCCCGATTGGTGATCTCCTTGAACGACTGCACAATTCTTACGATCGTGTAAGAGGCCTCAGTCAGGGCGAACTGCTGTCCGAGGCAAATGCGAGGGCCCCCGTTAAAAGGTACAAAAGCCCAACCGGGTCGTATGGTCTCCCATCGTTCCGGCCGGAACTCCTCTGCGTCGGGGCCGAATATATCATGGCGTCGATGCATCACGTATACGTCGTAGGCGACTCTTTGGCCTTTGGCGACAAACACGGGCGATTTCCCGTCTGGTCCTCCGCCGACGGGGAGGAAGGTGTCTTCGTTCGCTGTGCGGCTGTTGGATGGGACCACGGGGTACAGGCGTAACGCTATAGGTTGTCAGTATTGTCAGGATCCGGGGAGTATTGCACAGTACTGCACATACTCTCATTAATGATCCAGGAGAGGTATTTCAACTGTTTCAGCTCCTCAAATGATGGGTATTTCCCGTCGAGTGTCGCCACCTCGCTCCGCAGGATTTCCCAGATATCGGGACGCCGTGCGAGGTGATAGAATACCATGCTTAGGAGACTGGCGGTCGTGTCTCTCCCTGCGAGGAGGATATTCAAGACCTGGTCGGTGATGTCGGTAGGATTGTCTGTTTCCTTGGCGAGCTCTTGGAGAAATACATATCGCGATGGTGAGTTAGTTGTATCGCCCGCATGTTTCTCGGCGTCAAGCGAGCGTCGGTATTCTATGGCTTTTTTCACAAAGTTACCGACATATGCTCTCGCTTCTCTGGCAGACTCCCTGAGCTGGGGTCTGAAAACCAGTCGGTCGAAAGGCGCGATAGCCACGCTGAAGGCTATTCCATCTTGGGCGACGTTGAAGTGGTAGGCAAAACTAGTCGATTCTGCGGAAGATCCAGGGCGTAGAGACTCAACAGACTCTCCGAACAGAAACTCGGTCGCTGTATCAAGTGTCTAGAGGATGTACTATTAGACATGGCACTGGGGCATTCTTAACGCGGGTATCCTTCCATACCAGCTTGAAAAAGAGGTCCTGAAGGTCCACCGTTGAACCATCTCGAGGAATCTGACTGATCAGCCTCTGAATGTGTCTCTCATATAAATCGGTCGCCGCGATCTGCGTCCGAGTGAAACTGGGTCTCAGCAGAGTCCGCGAATGTTCCCACTGTGGCCCATCGGATGCGAAAATACCATCGCCTAAGAGCGGATGGAACGTTCTCCGTCTTTTCTCCCCCAGGTCGAACTGCTTAACTTCACCGCCAGGATCGTTTTGATGTTTTCCGGCTCAACGGTGCATATGTTATCGTCACCCAGAACTGAGCTCGCGAAGGTGTTCCCATAACGTCGATATTTCTCTAACGCCCATTCCAGAAAGCAGTCCTCACGAAACACTCGAAGCATAGATCGCACTTCATCCAGACCCAGCACCGGATCTTTATGGTACTCTCGTGCGGGGGGCAAGCAACCGTGTAGTTGTTTGAATCGTCGCACTATGGAAGTGCTGGCATCAGCGGGGTCTTACATGGTCAGCGGGGCTGTACAAACCTTGGACGAGTCTAGCGATCTTGCGGGCAAGATAGAAGCCCGCAAGTAATAGGGAGAGATATGTAACAAAACCCAGGGAAACGGCCATGGTGAATCTCCTGGTTTCCGTGGATTTGGGTCGCACAATGTTGGACCCGGATTACCTAGAAGCAAGACAAGGCACCAGCGTTATATATCGACGATGGCTTACGTGCTGAGATAAGCTCCCCGTGGGGGCCCTTACATGGCGCAACTTGCATTCTCGTACGTATGAGAGCAGTGCGTGATGACGCTTACCCCCGACCTCCGAAGCGTTGTAGACCACCAAGAGCCAAGCCGGGATCTCCAGGATTACTTCCTTTTGGAATTATGGGGATTAAATGACTGGCTGTGTCCTTTTAAAGGTGGGGCTCAGAGGACCGGAGATCGGTACCTAACACATCTAGACACATCATCACAACCAATGTTGGTGGTTAAGATTCGACACTCAAGGTTGATGGTGGCGCAGGAGCGGGAAGTTGACGCCTAAGGCAATTAGGATGCACGATGACTGGTGGGATTCTGCCGGTGAAATCCTTCAACAGGCAGGCGGAGGCGGCTGGGAGCAGAGACGGTGAGGACTTGTGGGTTTTGTCCAAGGCCGAACCCCGACAGCAAAATGGACGCCTGAGGCATCGACGTGGAACAAGCAGCCGTGACATGAACGGTGTTCGTGGATCTACATCAATACACAATCACGATGTCTGCCTTCGACTTGATTCCCATAAAATATCCATTATATGTCGACAGCTCGGAGCTAACTAGGCCAATCCATATACAGATCACATATCGTGAAAGCCATTGCAGTAGGCAACTCTACGCCATGTCGAAGCGGAGCTTCGTGGTGAGTCGTAGTCTCGGGGTGTAGACCCAGCCAGCAAACGCCAGTACAGTGCCCAACCTCTCGGGCCGGGCCAGCCAGCTGATATCACGTCGCCGATATTATGTTGGAGGTGTCGGCATGATCCCACCAAAAGTAGAGGCATCGTCAGGAGAATCAAAGCCGGTCGAGATAACCGACCCGAACAACGTCCGCAGATCAATACCGGGCAACAGAGGGTCGCTACCAAAGTCGAAACTGGCATCCATTGCAGGATAGTATAGAAGGTCTGCTGGCTCACCGGCGCTCTCTGTGTGCTTGTACGGTTCGAGCTCCCCGCTGAGTTCAACATTAGGTCGATGATCATCCTAGATGGGTCCAATGGTCACCAGATTAGATCAATTAATGAGGAAGGTAGGTACTTACAGAAATGTTCCCTTCCATTACGACTGGCATTTGCGTGTCCCTCGCGGCGTCTGATCCTGTCCTGATATGACCACGGTAAGTTCTTTGCGTCGGGGTAAGCGGGGCCTCCATCATGTCTCCGGGACCGCGTCCACCGTTGACATCTTTGACGTGCTGTCGTGCTATATGGGCAAACTCCGAGACCAATGAGCAGGGTAATGAGCCATTTGATGCATGCTCGACAAGAGCGAAGTGCCCCGAAACAATATCAAGCATTGCCAAATTGGTCTTTGTCTCCGAGTGTGTGGGGTTGTGGACTACAAAGTCGAAAAGGATGAAGAGGGCTACAAGTGGCATTATGGCAAGGATACTGTATCAATTGTCAGATTTGGCAAAGGACCATAGAACGACGGAGGCTATTCACTTACAACAGTGGTGTATGGGGTGCCTTGTCAATATACTGAGTCAGCTCAATTATCCGTCGGGCAGAAGCCATCAAACTTCGTCTGCTGTGTTCTTGTCGCTCACTGTCGTCGGAGCCGATCTGCAAAGTGAGCCGCGCCAAAGCAATAGCCATACTGTGGTAGGAGTAGTGGGTCTGGAGAGCGACCGTTTTAGACACAGGATCGACGAAGGTCTGTGGAGGACAAGATTCTCCCGGTCGAAACCCGTCCGGCACGGTCAGTCGCCATTTCTCCAGGCGCCCCTGGACATAATCAATCATTGTGTGGTATGTTTCTGTGGAATTCTGAGTGGCACTAATGGAGAACAGAAGCTCATATGCTTGTGACGTTATCCTGGCAAACCGGATGCTGGACAAAAACCAGTTATAGCTCCCAAAGCTTGCCTCTGGTGTTTCTGGGATTGAACACCCTACGTTATAATCTGCGATCAACTATCGCAGCGTTAGAGCTGGTTCCTGCCTAGTGAATTGTAGGCTTACCGAGTTCTCCCTGTTTAGAAATGCTAACTGCTTTTCCATACCGTAGATGACCCAAAATGTTCGTAGACACCACACTTGCTGCTCGGTGCTGCAGATGGCTCGGTGATATCGGAGGGCATGCGCCATCCGCGCCGCTTCCATGATTAGAATTTCGTCAATCTGCAAACAACAGGTGTTCATGGCAAAGATGGACATAGCGGTCAACGCTTGTAGGTTAAGCAACGATTCTCGTGGCACGAGGATGTCGGCCATCAGACCTAGTGACATTTGGAAGAACTTCCATGCTTTGCCCTTTCCGGGGTCAAAGGATCCACCATCATGGTACTGACATCCCAATGCAAGTACTGCGTGATACAGAGCAGAGAATGCGGGAGTTGTTTCCAACGTCTGTGCGAGGTGCGTCGAGAACGCTGTCTCCTCGAAACTTTGTCGGTCAAGGAACGGGTACATGGGATGGATACGCATGAAGTAAACTATCAAGATGTTAGACTGGGTCTGGACATAAAGAATTCCTGGATCACAACCATCCACATAGACCCGCGTCAATTCCCCCGAGATACGTGTGGAGCTCAGTGGCTTTTTGAATGTAACCGGGGAAATGGATGTTGCTCCGCGTGCTGTAACACGGTCCTCAATGATTGCTTCAATACAATCGACTAATTCTTTCAGGCGAGAATTCCCCAGTTTCTGTGTCAGCGATTGGATCTTCATATCGGAAAAGAAAGCCAGATTCGAGCTGCACACTATAATTTCGGTCAGGTTTGTCTTCACAAAAAACAGCTTGTTGTTTGAGTCATGCCTTCATTTTCCTGCGACTACACGCTTAGGGCTCAGTTACGATCATGATATCCCGGTTGAAGATTTCTTACCCTTAGCACATGGATTTCATCTTGAGACACACCCCGGAGGGGTTGGCTATCCAATAGCTGGTCCACAAATAATGGTGCTAAGACTGGTTTAGTCTGTCCATCATTGTGTTCCCTGCTACCATGGGCCAGATTTAGTAGCGACGGCTCGCCTACTCCACCATTCATTAGACAGACTATCACGCGCCCGGCATGCTATGGAACCTACGGGCTGCTGTTTGGAGCCGAGACTTGAACCTGCGCCTGGCTTGTTTGAACTCACAACGTTCATCGCGCTTCTAGAAGCCAGGTGATCCGATTAGTACGTTTTAGCAGGGGCATAATGACTAGGATCCTGCCTACAATGCAATGCATGCATCTGGAAGGGTCCTCCGGGGAGGCTTCCACGGTGTCAGTTCTAGGTCTAGGTGTCGTAGAACTGGACAGAAGGCTCACCGATGCACCGTACTTTACGAGCCCTGCACGGTTCGCAGGACTTACAGACCCGGTTCTGATACATCATCGCCTGCTGGTTGGTTCACCTGTTACGCCTTTGACGAGAAGCAAAAGAGACTATTCGGTGCACCACTGAAGAATCACCGAGATATTCTTAAGGTCAAAAATGAGGAGTCCCGTCGGTAGCATTATGCCCAGAACAATTCGGTGTTCGAAGGTCAGCTTCTCGGCTCTCGGTGCTTGGCGGTGGGGACGCGAAAATCCTCGATTGGAAAGGCATCACTCCATTGACCGCCTCCTTGTTCCGCCTTCCTGTATAAGTGATTGACCGGCAGAATGGAGACAGTTATCGTTAGAATTGGGCTTTATCACTAGGACTTCAAGTCTGGCAGAAACCTCCTTGAGCGCGATTTCGATAGACTGCGAAGGGCCCCTATCTGACACCCTAATCACTGAAGCATAAAAAGTGATTTTCTAAATCAAAAAGCGTTATTCTTCTTTTCTTACTTTGTCCTTGTCGTATGGTGGGTGCCAACAACGTCATTGACAATACATATAGTTGGAATGAAAGCAGTCATTGATTCCATGGTATATTGCCTCCCCAAATTCCAAAGAAACTTCGCTAGAATTATTCTACCGAGGGAAACAGGGAAATGCACCCTTGAACATTACTCAGCGTCGTATACCGTCACTGCGTTCCGAATCTCACTCGATTCCATGGACAAGGCCAACTTACTTTTGCATGTCCGTCAACGCGATTTGCGGGACGCACTCTGGATCAACCACTCGCTTGTGACGATCGAACCTAACCGGGTCCGCGAGGCCTGGATTGAAGGTCCACTTGATCAGGCGATTAGTACCAAAGATAGCACATCCTGCTGTGACCTCTAGGATGTGTCGATCGTGAATCAGTCCACATGAATTCAAATCAGACATCTAGCCCTGGGACCCAGAAGCATTTGGCGTCGGGCCAAATTCCCACAGGCAAAGAACACCTTATGGGCCTAGACCAAGACGGATAGATATAAGTAGGTATGGCTCTCCCATCCTTTCAGATAGGGTTCAGGTTCCCCGATGTATCTTGGATCTCTGACCTAGCAAACTTTCACATTCAATAAAGCCCTCCAAAACCATCGACTCCTCTGACAATGCCCGTCGAGAACTACGGCGTATGGAAGGCAAAGCCTGTCCGCTTCACTTACGAAACCGATGCAGATGACCATGTGTCTCCTCATCTCTCGCTGTTCTTTACTACCAGTGACAATAGTCGGGGGGAAGGCCGCGCAGCAATCAACATCAAGTCTGGGGACAAAAGTGACTCTCGGTTAGTGTTTTGGTTGGTCAAAAACTTCGAGAACTTTCAAAATGAACGACTTCGGGAATTGAAACCCGGCTTTCATCAGCTGGAAGGCACCATGGAGCAAGCCCCCAACGGCCTCGCCTTGGACTATATTAGAGGTAATCTGTTCCACCGAGAAACAGGCAGACTCCTGCCCCATGACGTTCCTGGACCCGATAATGATATATTGGATGAACTGATCCCGGTGCTGGATAGTGCGGTCGACCACGACAGCGTGATTTACATGTTTGGATCGCATTTCAGCAATGGCAACGGGATCCACAATATTCACATGAACCAGGGAAGCCCGAGGAAGTGGAAAGGTGACAATGGGATCTATCAGGATGGGGGGATCCTGCTGGACTTTGGGGATTACTGGATGGGGGTATTCATCGGGTTCGCGTCTCAGGCCGTGCATACCGATGCCGAAGGTCAACCTACTCCTGCACGTGGGTATCTTAGCTGGAACGAGCTCTTAAACCCTGAAATCCCAGGGGAGCAACGACAAAGGCGCGATGTCCATGACCGGACCGTGACCATCAGCGAGGCCATGATCCGTCATCATGGTTCAGACCCGAAAACCAAATCCGACTCGATCGTCACTCTCACGAACCGCGCGGACGCGCCCGTGATCCTGAATGGCTGGAGCGTTCGGAATCACAAGGGCGAAAATGAATACCTGCCTGACGGTGCCGTCTTGCGTCGCAGGCGTCGCCAGAGTTTCCAGCTGCACAACTGTGCGCTTTCCGACGAGGGCGGTACAATCACGCTGCTGAATGAGCAGGGACTCAAGGTGGATGGTGTGCGATATACGGCCGCACAAACCAGACCTGGCCATGTTGTGTCATTTTAGGTCGACGGGTATGTAGGCAGATGCTATTTTCTTTAGTTTTCCTTGCTTTTATTTGATTTTGATTTTTATTTTTTTTGATTTTTATTTTTTGTTTTCTTCCCTGACATAGCAATATTGCATGGCTGTTGTTTGAGGCACAGAATGTAGGCCCGGTTGGTTTTTTTTTTTTTTTTTTTTTTTTCAGTGGACATGCTATAGTTGTATTAGCCTCATTGTTATAAATTATTATCTCAGATATGATCTTCCTTTGCTGCGAACACATTCGCCCTAAGGCTTAGCGTTCCTAGTACACTCAGGTTGCCGTGGTCTTCACTGAACCCCAAGCCAAGATGGTCCGATATGGAAATCCAACCATCCGAGAGATTATGTTCGGGATCCGCGGAATCCGGGGAGGGTTTTCCGTCCAGGAGCCACACATATAAGAAGTAATAGCAGACAACCTATAGGAGAAGAAGCGTAGTACTAATTATTATACGCGGGAGATCCGATTGGTGTGCCTGAACCCCCATCTTTACGCTCTCTCTATCAAGGCCGCATTAGTCGCGTCACCATGGTCCCGCACCGGTATTATCCCACCGGGATACATCTACCACACTTTGCCGCCAATGAGACTCCGGTTCTCTCCTTAATCGCCCAATTTGGCTTCCTATGGGCCGCAGTCTTGGGGATAGCCTTTCTCATCATACGACGGGTGCGACCGAAGGCAAGTCGGGCCGATCGATTGGCCTTTGTGTGGATGTGCTTGAGTAGGTTCCATGGCCCTCTTATTGAGATGTCCAACTAAAACAATCTATGTAGCGGGGTTCATTCACTTATTCTTTGAGTCCTATTTTGTCGTTCATCATGAGACCCTGGCCGGCTCACAGGAACTGTTCGGTCAGCTCTGGAAGGAGTACTCTCTGTCGGACTCCCGCTATCTGACTTCGGACGCATTCCTCGTCACTATGGAGGCCGTCACTGCTGTAAGTGACCTGGTTCTGCCAATGGCAATGAGCAGATGCTAACAGTCCCGCCAAACAGTTCTGCTGGGGGCCCCTGGCCTTCTTTATTGCCTACTGCATCGCAGTGCAGCATCCTGCACGTCATGCCCTCCAGCTACTGCTCTCCGTCGGCCAGGTGTACGGCGACGTCCTCTACTACGCCACGAGTCTGTTTGACCTTTACTTCCGCGGAGAAAGCTTCTGTCGGCCCGAGGGTTACTACTTCTGGTTTTATTACTTTTTCTTCAACTTCATCTGGATGGTTGTTGGCTCTTGTGAGTAGAGGTCCAGTGGGTGAACAGGATATGGCTGACTCCTCCTAGATTACGTGAAACAAAGTGTGGGGGAGATATACAGAGCGTGCAAGAAAGTGCAGGAGTTGGATTCATCGCGCAAAAGAAATTAATTCGGGGCGACGATATTTAATCCGTCGATCTTCTCCGGAACAGGAAGACCCTGTGGTTGGATCCGTGAAGAGTATACCCTAGAGTTTCTCCACCAAAAGGTTGTTCGGATTACTATGTATGATGGTAGATCATTTATCACCTTAGATTTCAGTGGCATAATGCATGTTTATTCGTTAGGTCTTGCCAATCTATTGGTTCTTCGAATATCCAAGCACCCGGACTCCGGAGAGTGCATAAAATGATGGACGGTTAATCGTCCCGCTTCAATCCTCCGGTCTTCTGCCGACAGAATCGGACAACATCCCCGGGGGATAGAGCACGTATAGGACGCTGGGAGATTCCGATCCCCAGCCGTCATGAGACGATCTGCTGGTCTGTCTTTCAGGGGAAGATGATATTTCAGAAACGGTGATCGGCCCGACCGGAGCCAGGCTATTGTAACCGGGCTATGCTATCAGGCTGAAATTATGCGGAGCTTGTGCCGGTTAAGCTTGGAATGCCTAGAAAAACAAGCTCTTAATGGTTGAAGATAGCGATCCAGGATGTCCGCGCTATGCCATTCAAGTGGGGCCTTTCATGATATGCCACCATTCATCGGCCTGGGACGTCGACGAGCCAATTTATGGCTTCCCGTCTTGCACATGTTTTTCTGCTGCAGCCTACAGCGAGGACAGGTCTCGATGGATAACAACTGTCTCATGGATCATGGAATCACTAGTCGGATAGGGACGCATTCCTCGCTCTCCAATCTTTCTCGCCCCGAAACCGTTTGGATCGTCAGGGGCGGTGCAAAGAAGCAATTTGAGATTGCCAATCGTAGACTAGAGCTCAGCACCGACTGTCAGCGAGGGAGTCCCGTTGGCTTCACTGAGCATGTCACTGGCCGAGAGGGGAAAAGCGACTCAGCGTCTTCAGCTTTCGATGGGAGCATGGATCCTCCTCTGCCACTGAGACAAGCCTCGCAAGCAGCGACTCCACAAGGCGGAGCTCCGTCGGGGAATCGCACTAAACTAGCCGTAAGCTATATCGGGGGCCATCATGGTAGCATTACTATACACAAGGGAGTGAGGAATCTATAAAGGTATGCACCCGCCATGATGTCTCCGAGATCATTCTTCAGGCTTCTCTGGCTGTAGAAACATCGGATATCAGGTCGACACAATGCGGCCCTTGTCTCATCTTTCTTTGTTCAACGGGCTCCTGCTCGGCCTGTCCGCCCTCTCGGCTGCGACCTCAGTAGTCCACGAGAGACGCGAAGTAACATCCTCGCACTGGGTCAAGCGGGCGCGTGTGAGCCCATCTGACAAACATGTGGTCCGCATCGGCTTGGCCCAGAGTAGCCTCGAAGAGGCTCACGACCTGCTGATGGATGTGTGAGTGAACGGCTGGGCTCTCGCTTGTTAATGTTCTACTCTCCTCTGACGCGCGATTTTAGCTCAAACCCCAGCTCTCCCAACTATGCCAGGTTCTACTCGGCAGATGAAGTCGCTGCCAAGTTCGCGCCGTCGACAGAAACAGTCAACGAGGTCCAGAACTGGCTCACCGAAAAGGGAATCAATGCCAGCCGCATCGCTCAAACCAAGAACCACGGCTGGCTCGTGTTCCACGCGACGTCCAAGGAGATCGAGGACTTGTTCGACACCACCTACTATGAGTACCACAATAAGAAAACTGGAAAGAAAGTAATTGCTTGTGAGAAGTAAGATTTACACTTCGGAAAGCCGTCCCAAGAAGTCGTGACTAACACACAGTATGCAGGTACCATGTCCCAGCGTCAGTGCAAAAGCATATCGACTATGTGCATCCTGGTGTCAATCTGAACCCATCTTCGGGCAAATCCTCTAGTATCCGTAGAAGGGGTTCGGCCGATAGAAAGACAAAGCTCCCTGCTCATGGAGGACGCCCTATTCACCAACGCGATCTCAAAGGCCTCAATGTCACTCACTGCGATCAGTCAATTACGCCAGACTGCATTCGGGCATTGTATAAGATTCCCTCAGCGCGTGCGGCACCTCATCCAAATAACTCTTTGGGCATTTTCGAGGAAGGGGACTACTATGCGCAGGAGGACCTTGACCTGTTCTTCAAGACATTTGCCACAAATATCCCTGGAGGCACCCACCCGATCCCCGCGTTCATCGATGGCGCGGAGGCACCGGTCCCCGTCGGGAGGGCCGGTGGGGAGTCTGATCTCGACTTCGAACTGGCATATCCCATCGTGCATCCGCAAAGTATCACATTATACCAGACCGATGATGCAAACTGGGCTAGCAATACCACGGGATTCCTCAATACTTTCTTGGACGCACTTGATGGCGTGAGTTGAAGCTGAGCCACCGTATGACCCGAACAGCACCGCTAATGTGACGAAATATATAGTCTTACTGCACCTACTGCGCGTACGGTGAATGTGGCAATGACCCATCTCTGGACCCTGTTTATCCCGACCCCGGTGGCTACGATGGACAGCTTATGTGTGGCGTGTTCAAGCCCACTAATGTCATCAGTGTTTCGTACGGCGAACAGGAGAATGACCTTCCCGCAAATTACCAGCAGAGGCAATGCATGGAGTAAGTCATAAATACTGCTTTCGACGCAGGTGCTCTATTGAACGCTAACCATCCCCCAGGTTCCTGAAGCTGGGCCTGCAAGGAGTCTCAGTGCTCTTTGCCTCTGGTGATAACGGGGTTGCAGGGCCTCCGGGCGATGGTGGCAGCTTGAATGGCTGCCTGAACAACGGAACAGTTTTCAGCCCTGCATTCCCTAACAGGTAAACAGACATCGACTGCCGCTTGCAGGCTTCATGCACTAACGAATCCAGCTGTCCTTATATCACCAACGTTGGTGCTACCAAGGTCTACCCGGGATACACTGTTTCCCAGCCCGAGAGCGCTGTATACGATCCGGATGGTTTGTACAGTTATGCTTCAGGTGGTGGTTTCAGTAACATCTATCCCATCCCGGACTACCAAGCGGACGCCGTAGCCACGTGCGTTGTCTGAACCATGATAGCATGTCTTTCACTGACGTTGAATGCAGGTACTTCAAGGACCACAATCCTCCCTATCCGTACTACGAAGGCGCCGAAAACCTGGGCAAGAATGGGGGTCTGTACAATCGTGTGGGCAGAGGCTATCCGGATGTAGCCGCTAATGGCGACAACATTGCCGTATTCAATGGCGGCGAGTTAGGTTCGTCGGGCGGAACCAGTGCTAGTATGTTCCCTTTTATCCCCTCACTCCTGCAGCTACTCACCAGACGTCTGTTCTCCTAGGCACTCCGATCTTTGCTGCCATCGTCAACCGCATTATCGACGAGCGTCTTGCCGTCGGCAAGGGTCCGGTCGGCTTTATCAATCCGGTCCTCTACAAGAATCCCTCCGTGCTGAATGATATCACCAATGGTACCAATCCCGGATGTGGAACAGACGGTTTCGCCACTGCACCTGGGTAAGTAGTTCCATCCCTGACTCTGTTCCATTGCCAGCTTGCTGACACAGAACGTCTCAGATGGGATCCTGCCACTGGTCTGGGAACACCCAACTATCCAAAGATGTTGAAGTTATGGCTTGATCTCCCTTAGGTGATAGATTGAACACTTACCTCCACGATATCGCCAGAGCTGGAACGATAAAGTGATGTTTGGGAAGGCCCTCTGAAAGAGATCCAGATTGATTTGTGTTTATGCTTCTATCTGTTAATATTGATAACGTTAACGCGAAAACCCACGGACCACCGGTTCAAGCGGCATGTTACTACCTCGTAGCATGAGGAGAATTTGTGGGCTTGTCAGTCATACCCCCCGTAGGAAGTCTTCGCTACACATCTATCACCGCTTGAGGAGTAGCAAATAGCGACCGAGTGCACCCTGTCAGACCAAGAATTGGAATCAGCAGATATGATCATTGTCTAGTGGTTGGTAGAACACCGCACACGCTAGATTCAATTGTATTCAGTAGTTCATTTGACGCATGGTCCATGATGGACCATTAAAGGAACCCACCGACGTCCACGACGCATATTTCGCAACCCTGTACCCGTTTCCAGCACACCCAAACCTATTAATAGTCGAAAGGTTCATTATTCCCTAAACACATTCCCTGTTTACCGCTTTCGCTACTTGGTAAGTCGATATGACAGCCCCTGAGCAGCAGAGCACCGCCCAGAACCAGGAACGCCATTGCTAGTTACCGAGTCGATCAAGACCAATGTCAGAGAGGTCTGAAACCCTGCCACCTCAGCTGGGTCGATCGCAAATCCTTCCCAGGCATTAGACTCATTTCGGTTTGACACCAATCAGTCTTACACGTTATACAAGTGCAATGATTGGGCATACGAGTAATGCGACTGTGTACTGTATCTCAGTCGACTGGAGAACTCACCCGTCACAATGTCTTTGATCGTCGGGAAGCATCTCACTCGCACAATCACACCGTTTCGGTACTGATCACCTCCTATGTTGGTGGGCAGTGGCTCAGCAACAGTCCCATCGAAGCGATATTTGGAATTCACGGGAGTCATGAGAGAAGACATACCTATTACTGATAACGGGGGGCGTCGTGAGAGTGAAGAGCAAGATACATTGCCAGTGGAGGCAAGCATGAGTCGGTAGGAGCCTAGCTACCTGGAGACAGAACGAGGAAACCAAAGATGTATTCCGGTTCCTAGGCATCTCCCACGGGGGTGTCACGCAGTGTGTGCCTGAAGTTGTGCAGGAAGTTCCTGGTGACATGCGACCTCTCAGATTGAAGACTAGGCCTGCTGCCAAGGGATAGCCTCCCTGTCGGTACTGCCTCCTAGCGGTCTAGCCGATGCGAGCGTCACTAGAAAGGAGAGTGTCTCAGAGCAACCCTTGCCAGTTTTGGTAGTGTTTAGGATTTCATTGCCCAGGCTGGTAACAAATAAGGTCGGTAAGGGACGATATCTCATCCAATGGCCGCCATTATTGGCACTGAAACCAATGGTGCCCAAGGGCCCTGCAATTGAGTGTGCTTGAGCGGGAACCTGCGCATCAACGGCGCAGGGGGCAGCCTCCACCTACTAGCTCTATTTCCTTTGATAGTTCGGTCGGTTATGTCTCTGACCCCTTGAGCGATTGCCGAGCCCATATCGACTGGTTTCCCGTAGTGGGGGCTTGGCGCATCCCGGTACCATGTCTTGGAGCTGAGGCCAATTCAGATATCATGAACCCTGGATATTCTGGAGGGGTTGAACACAATATGGTACCTATCCTGGGCCCACACAGCAAAATGGACAGTGAAATAAGGAATGAAGACGATCAATGGTGCTCCAGTGGACTAAAGTTCACAGGGATGTGTCCCTGACTCGATGTTTCCTATTCCACAACAGCATCGCGTGAGATAGACCATTGACTTAAGGGGGAACAAGGCTGGAGGAAGTGAGCAGATGTTCTCTCGTTCCTAGTGTCAAACCTAGGGACGCAAGGGGGAAAGTCAAAGATTCGTATGCGCATGCGAAAGATGCGATCTGTCAGTTAGACGCAAAATTTCCCGACCGAAAACAAAAGGACATTGTTTTGCCATTTCGGAATTAGGTTACCGTCCGCCTTCCTGCGGCGCTCTGATTGGCGGGTATGCGTATCTGACGTAAGGGGATTCTTGAGGTCTGACCCCCAGCCCTAATCCCCATCCCTGCTGAAACGAACTTCAGCACATTCTCTATTGCGATCTGTCGAAGACCGCTCACATCAACGGATACATGGAGCGAACATCCAGGGACGTCTGCGGCAGCTTTGGACAGAGCGCACCGTTTCACAACGCTGCGCAGTGGGTTTTACGCGTGTTGGTGGACACCGAGGATAAGACCAACGGGATCTATCTGGTGGGAAAAAGTTGATGTATCCAACCGCCGCCGTTCTTTGCTCAAAGCTTATCGGGGATATAACTCCATCCAACGCAAGGTTGATACCTGTCAAGGCTGGAAGGGCCTTGGAAGGCATTCGATACCTTTGATCCTTGTCTCTGATTCCCTCCGCTGCGCTGGACGCCCCACCGCGCTCGTCCTCGCGAGGGATGTCTGCCACTGTCTGGACATGGATACCCCTCATGAGAACCACATGGCCAGTAAACGATGTTGATCGATGCACGTAAATGGATCCTGCTGGGCTCGGCCTATCTATTGTTCACGCTATTTATTCGGCGTTCAATGTGATGAATCGGCGCTCCCTCCCCACATTGATCTTTTGACTTTTATTTTTGGACGCCCTGGACGTGAAGAACCTGACACATACGGGGAGTCGATGCGCGAACTCCCTGTCCCACTGCGAACGCAGGTAGTATTTATTAACCCTTCGGCTGGCCGCGCGAGACGGTGATTCCAAATACTCGAAGCCACAACCTTCATCCTCCTGCCGTTGGGATTGCTGCCAGCGTATGCTTTGCTTGGGCTCCTATTGCAGTCTTGGACAGATTACCTGTCATGTCTCAGCAGCCAATGTCCGATGATGGCGTGCCAGGGGATTTCGAACACCCCAATCAGAATCTACGCCGGTCCATCATTATCACACTTTACTTTGCCTTCATCCTGTCCACAGCTGCCGTCGCTCTCCGGCTGCTAGCGAGGAAGATGAATGGCACCCGGTTGTACCTGGATGATTATCTGATTCTCATCGCTCTTGTATGCAGAAGGACCTTCTAGAAGCTGCTTTACCAGGCTCCTCGCTAATCGTTTTTTCGTAGCTTTTCAAATATGGATGCTCCATTGGCGTTGCGATCCGTAGGTGGCCCCGTTGATGCCATCCCTTCCTCGATCTGCACGTGTTTAGGTGGCTAATGCGATGCCAGTGCTTTTCAACGGGCTGGGATCCCACATCACAATGATTCCCCAGAAGAATCTCACCGTCTATCTGAAGGTTTGCGGCTCCAGTTTTCTTTGCATCCTGATCCACTTACTCATTCCATCAGATTGGATGGTCCAATCCCTTGGTGTATACCAGCTGCATCGCCTTTATTAAATTATCCATCCTCGCACTTTACAAGCGTTTATTCTCCACTCCGCGTATGATCCTGGCCGCCAATATCGTCGCCGGGTTTGTCATCCTATGGGCCCTGAGTGTTTGTGTGGTGGGGGTCATGTTGTGCCTTCCGGTCAACAAGTTTTGGGATCCAACGGTGCCAGGATCCTGTCTCGACTCCGCCCAGTATTACTATGGCCAGCAAATCCCCAACATTCTGACCGATGCCGTTCTTCTCGTGATGCCTTTGAAATTCGTGTGGGCACTGCCGATCTCCAAGACCCAGAGACTGCTGCTCTCAGGAGTGTTTGTCACTGGCGGCTTGTAAGTACTCTTTGCCCTGCCCAGAAATCAACAGCTAACTCTCATATTGCTCAGAACCCTGATTTTTGATATCGTCCGTCTTGTTGCCATGATCAACCTGACACGCTCTGGTCCTGACGTTACTTGTGAGTATCCGCCGCGATACCAGTGGTCTTGTCTACCTGGACCCTTGCTAACCGCTCGAGCGCTAGATAACCAAGTCCCGGTCGTGGTGTGGACATGCATTGAAGCAACGGTCGGGATTATCGCCGCCTGTCTTCCTAACATGAGGCCGCTCTTCAAACTCAGTCGCGGCAGTTTCTGGTCCCAGCTGCGATCTGGCACGGGCCATTCGAAGCAGCCGCTCAACCCGTCCCAGGAACTGTCGATGCAAAGCAGCAACTATGACCCTTACTTTACCCAGACTAACATCTATGCTCGACACAGTGTCTCCATTCACTATAGCAAGCCTTGAGTGTAACTGTCTTTCATATCTTTCTTTTGTTCGTCATTTTGACTGCAACAGCCCTTTGCCAGTCAGGCAATAGCCTTTTACAAAACCCTGAACATAACGTTTTTTAATTGTGTATAAATTCGTTGTCGCGAGACACAACCCCAGGAAGGATCTCTCTTGTATGTACATAGCCATAGTGAGCCACATATATTCCTTTCTTTGTCAACACTCTTGTGTCTGGGCTCGTTTTCTCCGCTGGTAGTTTCCACGGCTGGGAAACCCTACATGACCATATGAACCGGTGGTTCCCAGGAGCTCACAGGAGAAACACGACGATGTCATGCAGGATAAAAATAGACTGCTTGTTGCATAAAATAGCAAACGCCACGAACCCCGGAGATTATTTATTACGTGTCATTTTGTTGAGGCGGATCGCGTACGTCTTGCCATGTCACTTGAATGTCAATTAAGTAGCAGAAGATATAAAAAAGCTAGAAAACGAGGAGATCCCAAGCGAAGATCATTAAGGGAATTCACCCTATTTATTTACCACTGTCTAATTGCTTGTAGCATACACCACTAAAACATGGCCGCCAAAAAAAGTCCCCATAATGCTGAGCGACGCCGACTCCATCCCGCTCAACTAAACCAGCGGCCAAGAAGCTGGCAAGATAGTCGACCAACCCTCGGGCTTCTTCATGGAACTCGCCAAATCACTCCAGAGGCTGCGCGACGCCGGGTACGAAGTTACTTTCGCGTCGCCCAAGGGCCAAGACCCCAAGCCCGACCCCAACAGTGAATCAAATCTCTCGTGTTCGCGGGCAACTTCTACGAACGCCGGCGCGAGAACTAACTGATTGATCGCATGAAGCGGGAGAACAGATTCAGCCATCCGCGGACCTTCAGCTTTATCAGCGATGCGGAGTTGGATTCCTTTGCGGGCGTGTCCATCCCCGGTAGACATGCGCCGCTGAGAGATCTCGGTCAGGATCTGCATCTTGATTGCATCTTGCGATACTTCCATGCCAGGAGTCGTCCCGCAGCTGCTATTTGTCATGGGCCGTTTGCGTTCTTGAGTGCCACGTTTGCTGGCGAGGGCGACTTTGCATGTAAGGGGTACCGGATCACCTCCTGGAGTGATGTCGAGGAGATGATGGAGACCATGATGGGTGGGGAGATTGAGAAGGTGGAGTGTGATCTTTGGAATGAAGGCGCCATTTTGGTCGAAGGCGCGAATCCTACGGCTGCGAACGCTTTAGGAGACCAGCTTCTGCAAATGTTGAGTGTACATTGAGTCGCCGAGTGGCAGTAATGGTAGAGAGAGCTGTATAACAGTATGATGGAATGAATTACGCTGATATTTATGTGATCTAACCCGTCGATTCCCGTCTCAAATGGAACTCAAGGAACAGGGGTCCGAATAGCCCGACGGAACATATAATAGCTTCAATAGATTTATCCTTGTAATTTCCGCTTGACTTCGCTCCACCTTGACCTTGACCTGCGGGGTGGTCGACAACCGGGCCGAGGTTGAAGGCATCCACACGTGGGCTTATATTATAATCTTCCGCCTGTATATTCCCACTGGCTAGACTTGGATAGCCCTGCGATCAACATCCTTCAACAATGCAAGCAAAATCCTTCAAGACGATATTCTACCAGAAGTCCCCGGACGGTAAGATCGCATACATAACCCTGAACCGTCCCGACCGATTCAATGCAATTGACCAGCACCTGCCAAGAGATCTCCGGGATGCAGTCAGACGGGCCAACGCAGACCCTACCGTACACTGTATCATCCTCAAAGGGAACGGGCCCGGATTCTGCGGGGGCTATGATCTCGACATCTACGCGCAAAATGCGCAGCGTGGCGAGACGCATGGCTCACAGGATCTGTCGAAGGGATACGACCCATTAGTTGACTACGCGATGATGAAGGAGAACACCGACTGTTTCTCGGAACTGTTCCATAGCCACAAACCGACCATCGCCCAGGTGCACGGCGCTGCGGTGGCGGGCGGGAGTGATATCGCCCTGTGCTGTGACCTGGTCATCATGGCGACTAATGCGCGCATCGGGTATCCGCCGAGTCGCGTCTGGGGTTGCCCAACTACTGCCATGTGGGCGTACCGCATCGGAGTCGAGAAGGCCAAGCGGATGCTCTTCACCGGTGACTTGGTCAGCGGCGCTGAAGCGGCGGAGATGGGCCTGGTCCTGAAAGCGGTGCCTGAGGAGCAGTTGGAGGAAACAGTACTGTTGCTGGCAAACCGCATTGCGTCGGTCCCGCAAAACCAACTCTGGATGCAGAAACAGGTCATCAATGGCCTTATCGATGGTCCTCTTCTCAGAAGCCAGAAACTGGCTACGATATTCGATGGCATCACCCGCAACTCCCCGGAAGGTGTTGCGTTCCAGGAACTGAGCAAAGATAAAGGATTCAAGGCTGCCATAAAGGAACGCGATAGCCCGGCGAGGTCGGAAAGGTATCAGAAGGTGTGGAAGAGTGTGCTATAGCGAGCCTGATGAGTATAGTGCAGTATGTTGGAACTAAATCTGTGTTATATTGTGGGTCACTGCTTTGTCATTTTGATGTCTGAGCTAGGAGCAACCTGAGTCTTTCTATTTCCCTGCGGTGTCTATATACAGCAAAACTATTCTATGAATAAAGTTCATAAAATCTCAAAAGATAACAAAGCTAGACCTAGAGAGCTGATGATCGACGGTGAGTCTGCCGTTAAATGCGTGGATGGAAATCAGCCTTCGGGCGAAGAAGAGTTTGCTGCGTCATGCTGGCAATCAGACGACCATTCTCATCCCATACGCGTCCTTCGCTAAAGGCTCGAGCATTCCCAGCCACTGATGTTGTTGCTTCCGTCAGATGCCATTGTCGCATATCGATGTCATGCGTGAACAATCGAAGAGAAAAGTCCAGAGTCGCGCAAGCACTGGCATCGGTGAGCGCATAACCACTGTGATTTGCGGGTATATAAGCCAGGCCTTTGTCCATGTAAAACGCCAATGCTGATACATGTTCAGCTTCACTCCCCAGCGGCGCCTGTGTGCGGAACCTTTCCGCCGAAAACCTAGAGGGTGCAGAGGAAGGGCCTTTGTGCCCGTCTTCCTTGTGCTTGCTGGCCGCAGCGGTAGCCGGTTGCATATCCAGAAAGCGCTCGAGGTTCCGGTATAGCCCATGTTCCTTTGGCGTCTGCGGAGATATGGTTGAGATACCGGTGTTGGTAAGTGGCAGCTTTGTCTGTGGAAGTGTAGAATAGGTCACCATGGATCGTGGCTCTTCAATATGGAAATCCGCGGAAGCAATGAAGCACAACTGGATCGATGCACCGTCTCCTTCCTGGCTCACTCGGATAACGCGGGTCTGAAAGGTACGCGTATCCCTGACTCTTTCCACCTGGCAAATGAGCCTGCGATCTGTCCTCGCGGCGCGGATGAAGTGCCCACAGATTGAGTATAAGTGGAATAAAGGTTGCACCGTTTGATAAGCGGCATTGACCGCCACAGCCAGTGTATTTCCTCCGTATGCATATGAAGCCAGAGCGCCCATTCTAGTTGGGGGCATTACCGACCCATACGAGTCAGTCCCCAGTGGCTCTACGGCTACTTGCCGATCTAGAGTGACCATTGCGGTGTTAATTGGTAGGGAATAAAAGGCAAGAATCAGGCGACAAGATATAAGGGGGTACAAGGAGGGATTAGGCCGGTGGAAACGTTAGTCAGAGCGGTTATTCTAGTATGAGCTCCGGGTGCATGTTTTATAATGTCACAGTGGATAACAGGCTCGATATCCCGAGGTAAGGGCCCAGGTAGACCCATAAATTCTTGGCTCCCATCTTCGATATGGACCTCTAAGCCAATATGGTACGCCACCGTCTCATTTACATGGACGCAATTGTGGTCAGACTTGGTCAGATCCAACTCATCGCATTAGGAATCTGTACAGCTACAGCTCTGGGCTACTGCCTTCGTGAACAGAACGTGTCGACATATGAAACCCATATGTACCTGGGCAAATATAGTCTTGGTTTACTTTCAAGGAGTGCAGAAGCAGGTATTGTATCTATTCTTCTCTTGCCGAGGACACGTGTGGGGCATTCATCCCCGGCAGCGACCGAGATATTGTAATCTGGGGTCGAATGCTCGTGCAAATTCCCCGTGAAGTTCAATCTGCCCCTATGGCCCGATGGTAAGATTCGGGAAACCGAAACAGTAGCCTACAGGTAGGGGATGGGTTATAATATATACTGACTGTGGAACTGCAGCGTGCCATGTTATTGAAGGTGGTGGCGACCAGACAACTGATCATGAATTAGTTTCCTATGCCTAGTTGTATGCTGGAGATGACGGGATGTGTAGTTCCATTCCTATAGAAAACTAAAATAATGTAACACCATCGACGTTGGTTATCGTGTCGTAGCTATTACTCGATCCAACGCCTGACAATTTGGATAACCTCCGCAATATTGCCTTGACCACACGAATCCAGTAGGTTTACCCTCCATTCAACAGACCAATAGACCCATGACAAGAGCTGCATACTGCCTGCTTGTCCATTACTCAAAAAGATCCTTCCGATCTGCCACCAGCATATGCCTGATAGCTGAAAACCGCCAACGCAACCCCGGCAAAGAAATCCGTGAAAATGGTTATAAACCAGAACCATGGAATCTGGGGTACGCCGCCAACGAAGTGGCCTGGTGTGCGAATGCCAAGCGTTGCATGGCAAGCTAAGTATGGAATAGAGCTGCGAACGTGGCCAGCTTGATACAGGTAGTAGCCACGGATGCCGCAGAGAGTCTGCAAGGGAAAGAGAATTGCGATGCCGATGCGATATGCGTCGGGTGTGGGATAGATACCCGGCACGGGAGGGTAGTCTTCGGCGCGAATGTAGTTGTGGGCGTAGTGGATGGTGGTCGTGAGAATGAGGCAGCTCAGGAGTATTCTCAACTGGCGGAGTTGAGCCGGCGGAGGTGGGCGTTGAGTTCTCATGGTTATACTAGGCTTTCGTCCACGTCTACTAGAACGCATGACACTGGGGACAGCAGTGTATTTATATACCCTTGATGACCCCATTAGAAAATGCTAACAATTCGTGATAATGTAATCATTGTCTGCTTGATGAAGCGATACAATCGCCATATGCAAAGTTGCTATACAACTACCACCCGAGGTTTGAGTCAGTGATTACATTATGAAGCAGCAATCGAGCTGGCGATGAGTACCGGATCGTGTACATAAGAGGCTGATCATTTCAAGCCTGAAGCCCGAATACGATTACTTTCGTGAGAACGCTATCCCTCTTCTCTTTACCGAACGGTCCTTTATACTGGCTTGAACCCGTAGACGATCATGTTGATGCCATAACAATGAAAAAGATTATGTCAGATACCGCTAGGCCGTGGCCCAAGGCTTCTAGAATCTCATTTCAATGAGCACCTGCACTGGGTCGTCAATGCCATATCCACCACTCCTCGGTGTACTGCGATGGATAACCGTCCACGACAGACAGCGTCAGCCCTTGGCTGCATAAGTCTAGACCTCGCCCAATGATATACTGAGGCACTCGAAGCCCTTCAAATTGCAACCTATCATGGTGGGTCCACTAATTAAGATCATCACCGATCTAACTATATGAAGAATAGGTTTGTTCATGGCAACAGCCTCCAAGTGCCGCTACGGTTGGGCCGATAACCCTGACTTGACCATTAGGCTGCGGTTCCTTACCTTTTCCAGCATAGCATCATGGTCCATCGTTGAATCCTCAAGCCTCAGAGGTGAGCATTGATCCCTCAGGGTCCACTCCATTGCCCTGAGCAATTGCAGAATGAATTTTGGCCCCCAATTCATGCTCGAGCCTCAGCCTCTCCGACGGTAAATACTTCTCAGCCGCAGTCCCGCTCTGTCAATCAGAAAAGCTCTCCCGCAAAGCAAAACGCAGACCCATCCGTGCGAAGACAGGACCGATTCTCCACCATGGCTTCAGATACAAGGCGGTGCTACTTCCCGGACGGAAGCGACGCGCCTGGTAACGTTCCCTGCAAATCCGACACAAACACCCACTGCTGTGGACAGTCAGACATCTGTCTGGACAACGGGCTGTGCCTTAATGTGGGCCACCAGCCCTACGTGCTCTCTCGTGGAGCCTGCACAAATGAAAATTGGAACGGATGTAGCCCCATTTGCAGTAAGTAGTTTTTCCTCCATGGCCAACGACATGTTGGTTGACGGGTATGATTCTTGTAGCAAAAGCCACCCCCTCTATAGGCGCCTCCATTACCAACGTCGGCTTCTCATCCGGTAAGGCTACATATTGCTGCGGTAGCCCAAGGACAAATGGATCCACGGTCGTTTGTCTCGCCAGTGAGTCGGACAATAATAGCAACGTCCCATTCTCTATCCAAGACGGCAATCCCATCCTGAGCGCTGGAATGCTCCAAAACATCACGACACTAGACGCCCCCGACTCGTCTTCATCAGACCACAACTCCAACTCCAATTCCTCTACGGCCACACCTGCGACCTGTCCATCTTCCCATGACACCGCGATCGGAGCGGGGGTGGGTGTCCCACTGGGTGCGATCGCTATACTGTTGCTGATTTGGGCACTGCTGGAGCGGAGGAGGGCCAACCGAGCCTTACAGCACATGCAACCGGTGGCATTTGAAGGGGGTCACAGTGCCTTTGGACACGCTCCTGCTGCTCCATATATGAACATCACCGACATGACTGGGCCTCCGCCGGTGGAGTTGGAACACCGTCAACCGGTCTCTGAGCTGATGGGCAAGGATGCGCGGAGATGAATAGGGACAGGTCGTTCGTGGATGAAGATGTACATCAAGATACCCATATACACTAGTGTTTTGTTCCATAGCCAGAGGGCAATTAATATCATAATATGTCACTATGCCTGCGAATATCGGGCCCAGTACCGTTTGAGAACTATATGAGACCATTGTGCATCATCCCATGGGTTTATTAATGGGAACTCACCTACGAAACGGGGCTCGATCAAGAATCAGAGAGTGGTTGACAGTTCCGGATCCAATGGCCACTGGTAGGCCGATCAGGCATGAAGGGGTAGTCGGCACGGGTTCTGTGCATTTCGTGCATTCTTGGCTTTTGGAATCAGCATGCTATCTGCCTATTATCGAGGGTAGAAAGCCAGACGTCGTCGCTTCAACTGCAGGTTTCGCGCAAACTTGTCCCTCTCGGCTGTGGTGTGCACGATCTCAACCACGCCAGCAGATACCATGGGAAGTCTAGAAGCAAGTCCCGAGGTTCGAGTATAGCGGCGCGACTTTTTGTCGATCATTCAAATTTATCCTCTGGCTGCTCGGGAACCTCTGCCGGTGTGGTTATTATTATTTCTCTGCCAATAGCGTCGTTAGTCACCACGCTTGAATATTATGTGAAACGCATGATGGCCCTTGGTTTCAACGTTTCAGGCTCTCGATAAGAGACGGGGTTCCAAGCCAACTAGCGCATGAGGCTACACAGTCATCATACACTTGCATAGGCGGCCAACAGGCGTAAGATTCCTGGAGGTATGCTGAGATTCGTATTAATTGGCACATATATACCTGCTCATGAAACAAGCCAGTACATACGACCACAGGGTGTGGAGACCAGGGCTTCCCGTCCGCTCAGCCGTACTTAAGCCATATATTGAACGCGGCCGACTGGAAAACAAGCCCTTTAGAAGTTGCTGCTTTATAGATAAGTGTTGCTAAGTCGCAGAGTAAGTATAGATAATTTAAATAAAACTGTCCAGACCGCGGGTAAGATAAACCGGATAAATAAATAGATAAGCTAGACAATCCAATAGAATTTTATAAAGTTAAATAGAGATACTTTATCTAGTTATCTTATGTCTTTTTATTTGTTCTTCTCTTCGAGATACTCACTCCTAAGAAACAGCTTCAAGTATAATTCTATACAGAAAATGAACTATATTATATAATAAAGACTCAGTACTATCTGAGGAAAGGCAGAGAAAGATGAATCAGCTCTGTAAATTTAATAAATTATATAGTTTTATCAGAGAGTATCAGCAAAAATACAAAAAAGGAGAATACAATATACCAATAATACTATAAAAGAGAGCTTTAGCTACCAATAAAAGATATAACAGAGCTATTGAAAATTGAAAAATATAAATAGTAAAAATATTCTGTTACCGTATCTAAGAGATATTTCTAATTTAAATTGAGATAGAGAATAATCTAACATAAATCTGAAGATAGATATTTTTTACAACTGCTGTTGCTTATGTCAGTTCGATCAAGGAATAACAAGGGTTTTGGCAAACTGAAGGAGTCTGTTATAGGACGCAAGTCATTTTTGGGAATCTTATTTTTGCGTTTTTAAGTGAGTATTCCTTTTAGATATTTCGAAGGCTTCAAATGTTGCGTGAGGTGGTAGGTACATAAATACTACTCCGTACATGCCACCGAGATTCTTGTTCCGCCTCCCTGATCGGGTTAGTGGTTAGTGGGAATCAGGAATCGCGTCTTTCAGGGAATACGGACTCGTGCCCATCTCGTTGCTGTGCCAAAGAGGTATTTCATCCACAGAACTGCCCCCGATGGATCCAATTCAGCCCAATGGTCATCAAGCTCGCCGCAAACGCCAGAACCCGGTATCGTGTCGTTTGTGCCGGCTGAAGAAGCTCAAGTGTAACCGCCAACGACCTTGTTCCAACTGCTCCGCCCGTGGCGTCGGCTGTGAATATTTTGCACGAAACCCTGGTTCCACATCCACGGACTGCACGGACCGAAGAGAAGCTGTACCCGCAGCAGCTGAAAGCGCGGGGTTACAAGCTCGCCTGGAAAGGCTTGAGGAGGCGGTGTTTGGCAAGCAGGATGACAGACCCTCTGTGCCTACTGCAATGGTACCATCAACTCGTGGCGCATTGACTACCACGGTTATACCAGGGTTCGCTTTCAACGAGGAGCATGAAGTGACATCTAGATGGCTTGAAGGCATCGGCACGCTTGAGAACCCGATTGTAAGATTATCTACAACTGTTAAGACAGTCAATGCCTACTGCGCTGACCCTGCATCTAATCCGGCCGCCAGTTTAGAGCGTATGTAGTCAACATACCATTCAAAGTTGGACCTATAAGCCAGCTACTTGAGAATGTGTCAGCGACGCGGAATGAGGCAGCACCTTGGCCACCCAGTGTTCAGCTGCCTACCAAAGATGAGGCCATGACACTGTCCCAATACTTTCTGGACAATGTCCAGTACCTCCATCCCGTCTTCCAGCCTCATTCCCTGCAGCATGTGATAGACGCTGTGTATATGCACCCGGATACACCGGTTCAAAGCAAAGTGGCAGATGTCGCGCTGCTGCTCAGCATACTTGCTAGTGCCAGCCATCTATGGAGACCACAGAGAAGCAAATGCCTGGTCTTCTTATCTGCGACAGAAGCTGCATCCATGTCCTTGATCTGGAGCAATGCAGCGCTGGATATTCTGGAGTACTCGAAGCGAACTACTGCTGCCTCGATTGAAGTTCTCCAGGCCACGATCGTTATCTCCTACGTTATCTACAATTCCCAAGGGTTCTCCCCCATGTTCCGTTCACTTCATAGCAACATGATTATGATGGCCCGAGATCTTTCTTTACACAAGACTGATAGTCCCCGAAGAAAAGGAGAGACAGATCCACCGCCAAGTCAGATTGAAGCTGACGTAAAGAGAAGGTTATGGTGGCACATTGCTGCCACAGACTGGTAAGGTGCAGTCGTTACTGATCAGCTTTTCTGCTAATGCTAAAGCGCGAGAAAGGTTACTGGCATTCACCCCCGGCCCACAGGAGGGCACCTATTCAATTCAGCTATCACAGATGCATGTGGATCAGCCGCATTATCCCGAGAGCTGTGATCATGATGCTGGGAATGTTTCACTACTATCTACCTCCTACTTCCTTCAGCGTGTTCGGCTAGCAGAAATCTGTCGTGCGGTGGTTGACTCCTTGTCCCCCTTTAAAATGATCGAGAATGCGAACTACGAGCAGATTATCTTCTTGGACGGCAAATTCGAGGACTTGATCAGAAGCCTGCCGGCCTTTTTTCGGCTAGACCAGGGGAGCGAACTCTTGTATACCGCGCCCCAGCTTACCCTCCAGCGCTATCTGATCCACCTTGGGATCTATACCAGACGCAGCAGACTTCACCAGCATTTCGTGGTAGCGGGGTTCACCGATCCCAAATATACGTTTTCCAGAAATGCTTGCCTAAACTCCTCCCGCGCGGTTCTGCAGATCTGCTACAAGCTGGAGGAAAAGAAGGATGACCTCGAGTTGATCCCCGCCAGGCTGGCAACCGTGGTGCACCACGTCTTCATGGCCACTGTTGTGCTGGTGATGGACCTCTGCTCCAACAAAGTGGAAGGTTTCGAGGAACAGCGGCAAGCCGAAGTCACCCGAGCATGCAGGATGCTCGACAGCTTGAAACAAGACTCCGCCATGGCCGCGAAACTGGCCCACCTCCTCATGGAAATCCTGCAGAAACACAAAGAAAGGCTACAACAAAGCCAGTCCTCGACTGTGCCTCTCACGGTGGTGGTACCACCTACTGACAGCAGAATCAGTCAAGTATCCCCGGATCCGTCAAGCGACTTCCATAGGTCTTTGTCTAACACTATCGGCCAATATACATCAGCAACTACTGCCAGTGGTGGCGGCCAACAGCCAGCAGCCCGAACGGAACACCACCACCAACAACAACAACAACAACTATATGTCGAGGACTGGGAATTTGATGCCATGATGCAGCAATACATCGATTTGGGCCAAAACATAGATGGGCCTTCTTGGGGTTCTCTTTTCGATGATCTGGATTCTCACCATATGACGGATGCCGGGGGCACTGTTTTTTATGGCTAATTGGGAAGGCTCTTGTTTGCAAAGGGGGGCCTGGTTGCTAAAGCAAAGAGGAGACAATCCCAGTGGATGGCTTGTAGTCATCGTGTTCCAAGTTCGGTGGTACACTGGTAAGAACTGAGTATTGCTCTATTGTTGCATTTTTTTCACTGTCTTCACTTGGTCTGTTCAGATCAACTGAAAATATCTTTGGTTCTTTGAGTCTGGAACCTCCAAACCATAAAAAGAGCAAAGGCTCTAAATAAGATGGCTTTAGATCATAGCACAAACGTGCTCTCTATATATAATTTCACTATGTACAGGTTCCCCACGCATAACTAATGGTTCCTGCTTCTGGGACCATATCAGTGAATCCTTTCCAATGGGGCCGAAATCGGCAGCGTGTCCTTTGCCGTCGAAACCAATTCTGCAATCCGGCCCTTGGTCTCCGTGAAAGCATGCTGCCAGGCAAACATGTGCAATGAATCGCCTGCAGTACCCATCGCGTCTGCTTCTTGGTCGGAAATGCTCCACTGCTCTGCTAACCCAGGGAAGACCCGTTCCATCTGCGCTGCAACCTCGTCCCGCTCATCGGCAACGTTAATACTATTTTTGGAACTGTTCAGATCAAACGTATAGTGCCTGTGTCTCGCAAAAAAGGACAGTGTTAGTCGATCGTGATCATGAACCAAAAATTTGGCAATGTGCGCGTCGTTGTCGTCGCAGTCGTGTTCCTCATGTCGCTGGCGAGTGCTTGAGGCCGTCATGTAATCATCATAGGAGCCCTCTATGCTGTTTCCCATGATGATGACGTGCGGAAGGTGTTGATCTTCATGCTGCTGGAGCCACTCCTTGCTGATCCTCTCAATTTTCCATGTCACTTTCTGCTTGAGGGGTAGGCGCTGTGGTGGGAATCCATCTCGGTCCGTTGCATTCGTGCTTTTGAGCCTGAGCGTGGCGAAGAAAAAGTTGGAGTGGTAACCTGAAAGTCATCAGCTTTCTTCTTGATTCCCTTTACTTCTTGGATCAACTTTGCTGGAAATTTTTACCGCTATCACAGAAATGCCGATCAACCAGAATTAAAGGATCGCCGTCTTTCCCCCATAGCTCTCTCATGGCCAAATAACCGACATATGTCGGGATGCAGGTTAGGTTGGTTGAAGAGGTCCGGATGGTACGCATCATCAAACTATAAGGATATTAGTTTCTTTAGCCTTTCCTGCCATGCAATGGGGCTTTGTATCGGGAGGCTTACCTATCAATTCCAGGTGAGGCTGATGATGCCTTTGCAATATCATACAGCCATGCACAACTCAATTTCGATACCCAGCTCTGCAAGAGCCCAAACTCCAGCTCGATTCGGCGAGTGGCTTTGGAATACTTGTAGTGGAAGAGACTATAGTCCCACACATCGCGCACCATTTCGTCACCTGCCTGGGTCGCTGCTTCAGGGTCGATGCGCGCCCCCACGACGTGCTGGAACCGACGAAAGCCCTTGTACTTGGAAAGAACAAAACAGTAGGTGATGAATCGGACCATCGTCCATGCGTCTAGTGGATTCCATTCAATCCCATCCACTCCGTCGTTGGACGATGCTGTGGATGCACATGACGGTGGGACCCTTTCCGCTGTTGGTCTGACGTCGGTATCATCCACAATCACTATGTCCATGTCTTCGTGGTGAGCAATAGAGCTGTTCAGTACTGCTGGATCATTGCAAATTTGCCACAAGGCATTCTCCTGGCACTTAGTGACCAGCTGCTCCTGCTGCCCCTCCTCGATCAAATCCCAGCCGTTTAGACAGCCTTTGTGAGTCCGTGGCTTTTTTACCTGGGATATTGGATAGATAGCCGTAATGGAACTCAAGATTTCCTGTTCATCCCATCCCAAGTGGCGGAGTAACCCGTCTGGACTATCCTTCTTGGGACCAATGCCCAGTTTCTCCGGGTGAATGCGCTCGATCGTGAGCTTGGCCAGCATCTCCCGTGCTCCATCACGCACGTCGGTGAGCCGTTCGATGTATTTATCGAGCCAGGACGCTTCTTTGTCACTGCTGCTCAAGGCCCAGTACCTATGCTTCTTGGTCAAGTCGAGGAGCATTCCAGCTCGCAGCTGGCAGGAGGTGTCACCGACATGAGCGTCAAACGCGGTGAACCCAGCGTTATCAACATATGCATCCTCGGCAAATATTAGACGGCGATAAAGCGTCAAGGCGTCGATGGCGTCGGAGGATGCGCGAACTATGTCCGTGTACATTGTCCCATAACAATTTCGCGGGCGAAGGCCTTTGGGTGCCGCTGTTGCAGGAAAGAGAAAACATGCCATTTTCTTTTAATAGAGAAGTTGTGCTTCGAAGAATTTTCGTAATAAATTTACTTTGAGCGGATTGCTTCAGATGAGTTGCTTTGACTGATTCTATATGGAACCTAGTGCTGGACCTCCTGCCTCGATATATAGACAGAAGCATCAACCGGACTCCCTTCATTTTATTCCTTTTTCACCAGATCTATTGGAGTAATCGGATACTACATCTGGAGATAATTGTGCCTGTACTGGGTCAGCGACGGACCGACCCATCATCCCCGCCATTGCCACCAACTGATCCCCACTAAACAAGGCACGGACGGTGTAACTATCAAGACCGACAAGATCACCGAGGTCAACCGAGTATACCAGTTTAGTGGATAACAACTGCGCGCGGAATTCTTCGGAATTTTTCGGTGGTGTGTGCACACTCCGAATTCACTCGCGGTGAGGGAGCCATCAAAATCTACCCCAACGTGTAGAATTCCATATGAAACTCGGAAAACATTGTTCTCGAGTGGAGTCATGTAGAGATGTGATACTCAGCTCTAAGGTCTTTACGCGCGTCTTCTTGATGGCGAATTCCCATAGTATCGTACTGCTGTATATGCGGGAAAACTCGGAGATTAGGGCAGCGTGAGTATGCTCCGATGGGGAGTATGAAAATATTCTTTGAGAAAATCTCTCTCTCTCTCTTTGGTAGTAAAATCAGCCCAATAAAAGAGACCCGGAATTCCGCGGTATATATCGAGTCTTTGAACTCACTTGGGTTATACACGCTTACAGCGCCCCCCTTCGTGAAAAAACTTTTCCTTGCAGAAATTTCCTTCATTAGCTCCAGACAATGGGTTCTATGTTCAGCGCGACGGTTTTTGTTGTATTGCTCGCTATTTACACAAGATATTGTAGAAATGCAAGTGGTTCGAACTGCTCCTCAAGAAAGCGGGCACTGACTCGCGCCAATACAGATCAGCAATGACTTCAAAGACAGTCAAGGTCTCAAAATCAAGCAACTGAAGAAGGATACTCGGTATCGACGGTTCTCGCATGGGTAGGTAATTAAACGCAGAAAAGACGATTTGAGATTCGACATTAAGGAAGAACCTCATGCAGTCATCAACTGTCCCAGGAAGGCCGCAAACTCGCGGGCGAAGAGCCATACTTAATCCAGAATGGATGGTGGACTCGCGAGCTGGTAATTACACACCCGGATCACTTGCGAGAGTTCTATCGAAAGGATGCCAAAGGTATTTCTTGCTTCCCACTCGAACAATCCTCTTGTATGTAAATATCCATCCTAATCTGCTATTTTTCCCAGATCACAAGAAGCCAATCAACATGAATCTCGGCGATTATTTTGGACGGTGAATATAGCCACCCCCAGTCTTGAAAACCTCTTTATTTGTGGGCAATGGCAGCTGACAACTATCCATCTTCAAAAGACTTCTTGGTCAATGCCTGGGTCTTCAAGGAGGGCAACAATGGGCCGTGATGCGCGCTCACTTCGAGCCCGAATTCTCCCATCTGGCAAGCGTGAACATGGCAGATATATTCGCGATGGAGATCGAGAGGTGGGCCCTTGGGCTGTCAAAGGGCCGTGATCTTCATCAACAAGAGGCCACCCTGGGATCATTTCATCGGAATCCCACTGACGCTTGTCGGTATCTGCCTTTTCGCTTGACGGGGTTGACAGTATATGGAGACGCGCTCGACGCGGAGGTGGGTATATTCCCTACCTAGGATAGAACCAAAAGGATGGACGTTGTTGCAGCTGACTGACTCGCACTACTAGACATACCAAGATCTTGTGCATTTGAATGATCTCCATGAACAGGTGATGCTTGATGCTTTCTTCGGCAGACTCACCGTCTCGAAAATCTTTAATATCCTTCCCACGCAGTCGAGACGTCGTCTGGACACATTCAAAGCGACGTGGGAAAAGCTGAATCTCGATATTATTGCGAAAGCAAGAACGGTATGGGAGAGACGGAGCCCTGGTAGTTGTTGTCATGAAGAGAGAGAGAGAATGTGTAGCTCACATCGAGCATATAGAAGAAGCTTCACTGCCCGGCTGAGCGTATTTACAAAGGTGTTGAGTCTGGAAAGATGTCAAAATTTGAGGTTCGTTTTTCTAGCAACACCCCCACCTTTTCTTTCGGGTATGTGTGGCTGAACCAAAAATGAATACACCGCAGTTCCTAGAAACGATGAACGAGTTGTTATTTACAAACATCGATGTGACCTCGACTGTTATTGCATGTCTCCTCATCAACATCGCGGCCAATCAATCGTTCCAGTCATCCCTGAGAGAGGAAATCACCGCAAAGCAAAGCCAACCATCCTATAATCTAAGCGATTATGTGTTGGAGAAGGATACCCTTCTTCATTATGCCGCAATGGAATCTGTTCGCATGAGTCCGGCGCTATGTAAGTTCAACGCCCCTAAATCGCTTTTATTCGTGGCAAGCAATTCCTTTCCACTAACAAACAAACCTCTGGGACGAAAGGGTTTTCCCTGCCCGAAAAGACAGCAGCCGAAAAGATCATTGGAGGCTATCGAATCCCCGCCCAGACGCCCGCGGTCATCGACTGGAAACGCCTCAACACCACGCCGGCCATCTGGGGCTCCGATGGGGAACGCTTTCGCCCCGAGCGTTTCGCCGACGTCTCGCCCATGGCATATCGATACGGCTTGCTGCGCTTCGGGATCGGCCGCGGGCGGTGTCTCGGGAAGAACATTGCTGACATGATGCTCAAGATGGTGACCGTGGCCATCGTGCAGCGGTATTTCATGACTCCTGCTGGTAAAGAGAAAGGCACCAGACAGGACCGGTTCACGGTGACATCGGAGGGGGAGATTGAGTTTACTCCGATTCGCTCTCCAACTGCGTGTGCATGATTGATGTTCTAGTTGCTTTGTTGAGCAGAATAGATTTCATGGATGTAAATCATCAGTAATTCCGGGATGTCCTTGATGTCTAGAAGATACAGCTACTCCCTGCATGGGAAGTTCGGTGGCTAGGAATCTAGTATATGCTGATTTCGTGGCTGGTCACCGAAGAAGTGGATAGAGACTGGCATATCTACCTAGCTGGACTCAAAGTTTGCCATGAGTTCTTCAGCTCACGTAGCTTTTGTTGACACGAAAGGAGTGGTAGCTACAGGAGAAAGTATGAGGCTAAAGTATTGCTTGAATTATTACTATCTAGGCTATGTGGTTGGAGGTGACTAAGGGGAAGTAAACGTTGTGTATAGTAACTTAATGTGGTCTGCTCATGTAGGCATGCCTACTAGGAGTAGGTGCTCTAACAGTTTTCTATGCCGGTATTTTAAATACCTATCCCGATAGCTCCATATCACTCCATGACAATACTATTACAAGCTTGCTGCCTGTTGCTTCCTTTGTGTCTCTAATGGTCAAAACATAGTCTATAATCGGATATGGGAGAACACGGAAAAACACGGAAGAACGGGCCACAGCAGGCCGGCCCGATATTGATCTTCTCAGATCAAACAGGAAGACTAACCTCATACAACTGGGAGGGGGGGGGGTGGCGATATTTAGTATGACGTGATATAATTGACCTCATTCCGCTTCAGACAAACCTTCCAATATCGATACTGCTTGGTATACCAGTCCAAGATGATGCTGGGAGATACATAATTAGTGGGTTCAGGTTACTTTGATATCATTCTAACATACTAACCTGAGCCCCACATTAAGTTTACGCCCGGTCATTTTCAAGACAACCAAGTACACATGATTAAGCATGAAACGGAAAACTGGAGCCATTGATTTACTGGATCTGGTTGTGATCGTCTCCTTGAATATTCTATACGTTTAAGGGAAGAAAGAAAAACAAGATGAGAAAACAAAAGGAAGAATGGGAGAGAAAGAGAGGGGGCCGGCTGAACAGTCTCTTTCCAGGGTCATTAGACTTTTTGGCCCTAAAGAAAAGGCGGCAGAAAGGCAACTAAAACAGTTTGGAAGCATTTGAGTTCTGAGCTGGACTGGTGTGAGGGGAGCGAAGAAAAATCATTGCCGTGCAAATACTCTCCTCTCCATCTTGAACCGTGCCACAAAGATGAGAATGCCGCCCACAACAAGGGATGCCCCGGCATACATTGACAAGGCAAGATATCCGTAAGATTCGACCAGCTGGCCACTAATGGGGGTACCAAACAAAGCTCTGTGATTTTAGAAATGGGTGTAATTTAGCAATAGGACTGTTGAAAGAAGGAATTACAGGTAGAAGAGGAGAAGCAGCGAAACTCACGTCAAAGCAACTGATCCCATGAGAAGTCCTACTGCTGTACCATGGAGCTCGTGTGGTGCCAGGTGAGCTGCACAAGCGGATTGCAGACTCATAATAGCCTGCGAGTTAGGATTAGCAAAATTCGAAGCGTTGTGGTTTGGGGGAGAGGGGATGCGTACACCGGACGTAAGTCCATATGCTAGACACCATACAACAAGCCCCCCGGAGCTCTTTGCTGCGGTCCAGCAAAGCGCAGTGGCTCCAGATAGCAGAGCTGCTGTACCACAGAGATTGAAATGCCCATAGCGATCTGCCAAAATCCCCGGGAGAATTCTGCCAAAGAGGGATGCCGCATTGACAATAGAAACTAAGTAAAACGCGAAACTGGTGGAATGGCCCAGGCTCTGCGCGTAGGAGGTTGCATAGAAGAATGGACTGAACATACCCAGGTAGGAAATGGAAAGCCCCGAGCAGAGCACCATGAAGGTGGTGTTTTTAAGAAGCGAAACGAGACCCTGTTTGTGTGCATTGGCTTCCTCTTGTAGGACCTCGTGAGTTCCATCTACCTCGTGTCTTTTATTCCTTTCCTCTTCGTCAGTCAACATATGATGATGGTGATCATCATCGGCTTTCTTCGCTGGTGGGGTGACGGTCAAGACCGCGAGAACGAGGAGTGGGAGCATAATAAACCCGACGATGCGAATCGTCCAGCCAAAGGTCACACCATCCTTATTAAGGAGCTCATTCAGCACAATCGGCCAGACCACACCCCCGGCGGACGATCCTCCTACTGTCACCCCCATGGCTAGCCCTTTGTTCTTGTGAAAATACCGAGAGACCGTCGCGATCGCCGGACAGAAGAGACAAGACATACTGGTGCCCAGAAGCACGGCCTGCGCAAGAAAGAATTGATAATACTGCTGACAAAGTGAAGTCATGAAGACGGCCACAAGCATTGCCAGGCCGCCGAATATGAGAAGTACCTAGAGTCCATCTCCTTTAGCCGTCGTCTGTTTTATCTGTTTTCGGAGGATAAATGCGTAGGTGGTTTTACATACTGTCGGTCCAACACGATCAACCAAAACACCAGCGATAGGAGCACCAGAAAAGAGCGCAAAAGTAGAGAAGGAACCGATCCATGAGATGTCGAAGCTAGAGTGGCTACTCAGTTGATGTGATTCATAGTAGTCCTGGAAAACACCAAAGGCATTGATAAATCCAACACTGCAAAAGAAAGTGAAGAAGGCGCCTATTACCGTCAGCCATGCTCGGAATCTATTGTTTTGTCAGTACGCATCTTTGTGGGAATAATAACTAGAAGAAACGGTATGCGACTGACGTGTGTTCAGAGCCGCTGGAAGCCGTAGGAGTTTGAATTTGGCCCATATTCAGAGGGTTTATCGATTACTTTACACTCTGCATGACAATGATCAGAAAAGCATGAGCCGATAAGCCTTTTTAATAAATGACCTTCTCACTGTATATGAACAAATCTTTCGGTTATGGGTATGGTATCAATTACAAGGTCCATGGAGGTCACCCGGAGATTTTATGGAAAGTCCGCGGAGCATAGTGGGAACTTACTACGTGTGCCCCGAGAATCCATGGAGCTTCGAATACGAAGATCATCAAGTCTCCACATGTGCAGATTCTTTCCAACCTGGTAAAGTTTCCATAGTACTCCGTACATAGGGCAGCTGGCAGCTTGATTACGCGCTGCACTAAGGTCATTGGAACCATAGAGAGGTCGGAAAAGCGTGCTTCAATCATGCCATCGACCAAAGCGATTTCGAGTATCATTGTAAGACAAGTACCTCATAAACAACAATGCTGCTATTTTACTACTAAAGTAGAGGCCTGCAGTTTATCTGGTAGGATATCTCTTCTATAAGCCCATCCTTTCACGAAGCAATACCTTAAGATAATGGCCATACTGTAGTACGCTCCTCAACTCTCTCTGGCTGCCAATCCTCAATGTGCGAGATATATCTTCCTTCAAACCTGCCCTGACCATTTCTATTTGTCGAGTCAGCCCGCCTAGATGGGATTTCAGATCCGCTCCGAGCGGCTGCTGCTGCTGTGCCTCTTCTAATGAATTGTTTTCTTTCTCAAAAGGTGAGGTCTCAGGGTCATGCAGATTAGCGAATGAAACGATATCCTCCACGGCCTGAAACTCGTCCAGAAGCATTTGCACGGTTATATAAACTCTACTGCAAGCTTCAAAAGTACTAGTCGGTGCTAAGAGCTCCCCTGGTTGTAGTAGCTCTGCTTCCCCTAGGTCGTGAGATGGTGCATGGCGAGAGGAGGCGACAGATTCCGGTAATCGTTTGAGGACATTGTGGATCTGGCTGAATACGATTGTGTATAGTTTCGCGAGAGACGCGTAACCGGTCAACATTAGCAGATTGGTTGCCAAGTCCGGCATCTTTGTGAAAATTGACTTGGAATCGAGAACTTCTGACGGTGCTTGTTGACCTCGAGGTACGCTAAAGAGATCCATGCTTTCCGGACACACGGGGTATGTCGACGTGGAGAAAGAAGAGGTGGGTCGGAGTTGTTGTTGTCTGTCTTGGACCGACAACTTTGGCTGCCACAAGTGTCGTAGTTCAGCTGCAAGTCTTCGCGTCAACCCCAAAACTGGGCCAACGGGATACTTGTCGGAGGCTTCTTCGGCACCACCGAGGCTCGGAAGGCGTGAGTCGCCTTTAAGTAAAACGGTTTGCTCATGAATTTCAGTCACGAGCACAGAGGCATCCAGGAATTGAGAAGAGTTACTCCCTTCATCGGTGGAGGAGTCTTGAGGCTCGGAGGATCCTCGCACCCAAAGTGGTGACCTGTAGGTGCTCTCGGCTGTTAAAGGCAAGGCGGACATGTCAAATTGATTTGCGAGCAGATGCTGTTGAAAGAATTTCTCCTCGTCCTTGGAGAAAGAGCTGATATGAGTATGGAGAATATGATCGTCCACGGGCGGTAACTCCACCCCATATATGTGTTCTCCAGAGGGGCTCAAGGTTGTGAGGTCCATGGAGGAGCCGGGGAGTAGTTCGGATGGTATCAAAGCACGTCCAGTCCCCGCCGGTTGCTGCGGGTCACCTGGTATCTCGAACCTCTGCGATGGTGTGTTGTTCCTGGTACATTCTTTGTTTGATCGCCGTGTGCTACTGTTACCCTTGCGCGTTTGCGCGCGGCGACTAAACACGCATTCTAATCTCGCCCGAATACATCGCTCACATTGCTGGCCCGCGGTCCGTGATTGTTCTGGTGTGGAGATGACGCAGGCTAATTTTTTCGCCCGGCAACGATCGCAAGAGGCTCTGAATGACTCTTGTGTGTGAGGAAGTTGGCATGCCATGATTGTGGGCAGGATCTGCTAATCTCTGGGCCGTCCTACACTGCTCGCCAGCCATGGTGGGCTTATGTATCGATTCCCTTGAGGCTCTTCAGTACCATCGGACAGGGATCTGATAACCCTAAGTGCCGCCAAGCCCAATCAGTTTGTCGCTCCCAGACAGGGTCCACGAGGCTCCAATTGGCTATGTGCCAGCGGCGTGGTCACCTTTTGGAGTGGGACACCGGGATATGTCATTGGGCAGTCTTCTTAAGCGTGCCTCTGTTGTTGGATCTTTTATCTCTTTGGCTGCTCTGAAATCCTCGGTCGTGCTGGCGGAGACCATTTGCATCGGTTTAGCCGACCGCGCGATACTTCAATCTGTCGTAGGTGGGTTACATTCACTGAGCATAAGAAGGCCAAACGTATCGATTTTACTGTAAACTAACAGGAAGGCTACGGGATGGCAACAACACATTATGATATTACTGAGTCAACCGTATGCCATTTGTCCAGCTATATACGGTATATATGCTAATGACTGTCTAGGTCGTTACTTGATTGTTTCGTGACAACGAGGATATTATCAACTGCTCGGAACCAATGAGCCCACCTAAATCACCCCCCCCCCCCCCCCCCCCGCAAGCTCAACGCTTCACACAAATACGACAAACCGCGGTTCCCCTCAAGTCCTAAATGCCAGGCACCTGGTGAAGGGGTACGTGGGCGAGTGAGCGTGGGCCGTGGCCGGAATCAGTGGGCCGGCGACACATTTCCAGCGTCATCAGGAAGCTCGGGTCTAAAACTAGAAATTCACAGTAGGAACTGCCGGAATATCCTGGGTCGCCCAAGACATCAGATGCCCCTTACCCCTCTCCTCCGTGTTATTGCAGGGTTGTGTAGTTTGGCTGAGCTAAGCGCTGCGCTACCTAATAAGGAACTGGAATTAGTGTACAAATTAGTACTTTTGTTCTACCAATCATTCATTAAGACGACTATTGACTGCTCGCCCTTCTCGTCCACCTTTCCATTCTGTCCAAATGATCCATCCCATCGCCACTGTGGATAATTCACGCTTGCCCGGAAGCAATGCCATAAACCTGCTGCTGCTGTATCAAGCGGGGAGACGAGCCAGAATAATAGATCGGGAACGGACACCAGCTCTAGAGCCGACTCCGACACTGAACCTGGCGTCGATTCGGACAACGATACTTCGTCGGGCCGTGAGAACGACAATTATACAGATGACACCAGAACCTGATGATGCGAGTAGACGAGAGAGGTGGAAGCGGTGGTGGACCAACGCTCCCAGAAATCTCTATGGACGAGCTAATAAACGACCATATACTGCTGTAAGGGAAATGAACTATGGGTCCTCATTGGACTTGTAATAGACGGGCCCCATGGCGGCGCTGTGTGCTGCCAGGAAACAAGATTTGATTCTGTTTATCGGTAGTGCCTCTGATTGCGGTACGGGAAGAATGGCCGGAGACTGAAGGGTGTCAAGAAAGCCAGCTCATTGGAATCCCAGATATGCGAAAGGTCTTTTCTGTTTAATTTTAGGTCTAATGTTTCGGAAACGAGCACCGTGGCTGAAAATCCCTTCGATACGTAGAGGCTACCACGAATACAATAGGCTACATTTCAAAGTTATACAATTGAACACGAAACTGGTGGCAACACCCCTCTTTTTGTTTCCTAAACTCTACAGTGGAGATAGTACAGACCTAAGGAGATGGCCATCAAAGCAGAAAGTGGGCAGTCATGCGTTAGGAAGGCTGCAACCTCAGGACAAGCCTCACTTATCTGATATTGATTGGTATTCTAACTTGCTAATTCCAGCCTCCGAAGTCCCAAGAGAGAGATTGAGGAAGATTAATAGTGGACCAATAGCAGAACTGCGATGCCAGACACTTGTGTTAGGTGTTACATAGAAAGAGGCAGTGAATAGGAGCGAGCGGTAGCGTTGAGGAATAGCACTGTTATCAACATAATATATTGAGAACCGCTAGATAAAATAAGCCGCCAGTATAGAAAATATACAGTATCTGTCGGATTGTAGTTTTAAGTCTGTAACCATATTATAACAGTAACAACTATTATTAGATAAGCAATAGATCAATACTTGTTCATTGACCGCAGACTGTACCGTGGATGTCCAAGCCTCCGTAACGGGCTACGGGAGCGTCGGGGCTCTGATGGAGACCGTCCGGAACGCTGCTGGGGTAGAGAAATCGAGGGGTGCAGCTTCTTCGGCGTTGTGTAGTAGGTAGCTGGAAGCGTGCCTTTCCTTCTGCCTGGAAACTTGGCCGCGATCTCATTCTATGTATAACCTTTCTTCCTTAACTGCAGAAGGTATTACTTCTGTTCAGATAAAAGGGGACCAGCGGTCGCGGCAGAACGGTCCAGTTTCTGCTTATTTGTGCTAGTATTTGCACCAGGAATGGGTTTTGGAGGTGACGCTTTGATGGGTCCGTGGACGAGCGTAAGAAGTTGAATAACTTGACTATCGAACACACGAAAGGTGGACTTGCCGAAGCGGGTGGGAAAGTCTGTATGCCAAAGGTCGATGGAAAGAACCGTTCCATTCAAATTCCACGGGCCTCCAGTGACTGGGGGATGGTGACAACTCGAAACTGGGGTGGAGACAATATTTCTCTCAGTCTCAACAGAAGGGCTGGCTATCTTGGAAGGACGAGGGTTCCGGGTCTCTATATGAGAGCATACATAGTTCTTTCGTGGACCTTGAACGCTGCCTAAGGGCAGTTCCGTGGGATTGGTGGGAAAATCGCTACTGGCATCATGAGTAAAACTTGGCTGTTGGCTTGACTGTGGTAGAGGATTACAAGTCACACCGGCTGCCACCCAAGAAAAGGCAACATCCGACACGTGGAGAGTTTCTGCACAGATTGGCGTAATCTTATACAATCCGGATGAGCCAGTACCTGGGTATCGGGTTCGCAAGGGTTTTCTGACGCGGCCACACTTAACGCCTTCTCAACATCGTTCGGTGCCTCTCCAGGGCTAGGTGGCAGGGTCTATTGAGGCAACCCTCTCACAGTGGATCCGTTAAGGGCGTACGGACACACCTATACCATACGCTACGTCTTTATTGAGGACTACTACACAACCGCCAGGACAATGCCATGTACGATTAAGACATATACTCTTTTGCACATCTTCTTACCTCTAAACAAGTGACCATATCCCTAGGTTCATTGGGTTGTACTCTTGAATCTGTTCTTCCACAATGTCAATTTCCATTCATCCCCACCGGGATCATCCCTTCCCAACTTAACAAATACTCTGTCTCAGATTGACTGTCACTCCAACACCTCCTGCTAAGCCCAATTACACTATTCTACTGTGCGTACATGGCATATGTTTCCTACCCAGTGGCCATGTATATACAACGGCAGGAACAGCCACAATAGCTGTCAGGAACGCAAGAAATACACTGCTATCCGGTAACAAGTGCCCTGGCGTGGCTCTCGGAATGTGCACTGTATGCATCTGTCCCACTCGTCTATATGATGTAACCCACAAGTTACCGACACAGATGACTACAACAGCATGTGCAAGTTGCCCTTTTGGTAGGAGCTGTAGGAATACTCGACAAGATTATTCCACGAAGCCGTGGCAAGTAATGAGTTTGTTGTTGGTGTCCGGAAAGAGACTTGTCAATCTGCCCTTATTTCACGTATAAGTTGTCGTGACGGAGGGATACCAATCCTCTCCATAAGTAGAGTTAAGGTTGACTTTGCCAGAGACGGACCCATCTTCCAACCGAACCCATGTCAAGATCTGTTTTTCCAGAGTCGTCTCGTCCAACAGGATCTGTCGTGATCCCCGAGTCCACGACCCGTATCCTCCATACCCACTATGACGCCCGAAACACAGGTTCAACCCGTTACCAGTCAGATTCATACCGGGAAGCTTCGAGTCCCATTTAAAGCACCTTTTCATTTTCTTTTAGCATGGACGAACGGAGAAGGCAGAAAGCAGGCCGCCACTTACCAGTCATCACCATGATCATGGCCACTGAACGTCGCCAGGAGACCCTCCGTGTTCAGCATTGCCTCCATGAATGGAATGTCTTGACCGGCGTAGCTGAACACAGTTCCCGAAACCTCTCCCTGCCCGCTTGCCTCACCCTGTTGGTCTAAAGGATTATCGTCGTTGATGCCCGGCTCATAGTTCGCGTTGACCCCTTGCTTCTGAAAGGCAAGCATTGCGTTGACGGGAATGTGGTAAAATGCAATTGAAGGAATCACTCTGCCATACTTCTTTCTAAGCTCTGTGTTGGTTTGTATGAACCATTCAACCACCTAAGACTACCTAGTTAAAGGATATTAAGCCACAAGAGAATAAGGCGTATGACTAACCGACTCATCAACCCAACAAGGCTGCGGAACTTGACTCCCATTCTTTAGCTGCTGGTAATAGTTCCCACCACGGCTATCGAAGAACCACAGGATAAGGGCTGGGGTGTCTTTAGATGAGTCCGACGGGTAAACGGGCAGGTAATAGTTGGATACACCAGCAAGCGCTCCCGAGACCATACTTTTTGTCAGGCTATTGGAGTAGGTCTTCTCTCGCTCCAGGATAGCACTGCGGGACAGGTTATAATCGCTGTCATGGTTACCGTAGGTAGAAGCCCAGAGGAGCTGGCGATCCACGAGAGGCGCTACAAGCTCATCGATATAGTTGGTCGCATTGGACAAAAAAGTGTTCTCTCCGGTGATGAGATCGCCATTGAGAATGACCAACTGTGGGCTTTCGTTGTCGAGGACGGTGTTGATCACAACCTTGGTCTCAGCGTCTTGCGTTGGTCCCCAGGCGGTGGCCTCCGCTAAACCTAGTTAGCGGTGCTGTCGTATTGAAACCGAAGAATTAGCTCACCTTCGCCGTAGTGTAAGTCCTCAAAGATAGATAGCTGGAAAGTTCCATTCTTTGTGAACTGAAGGCGTTTCTCCGTGGCTGTTCTCCGGTTTGCCTGGGGGAGCGCAGAGGCACCTAGGGCTAAGCTCAGGGCTACCAGAACAATGCAACGAACCATGATTATTACTATAACATTTGCGCTTCGGATGTGAACCTCAGGGCTTGACCAGGAAACGTGGTAGTATTATATAGCTCAACTATCAGTTGCGTGGTTTGCAAACCGTCCGGTAAACATTCGCCTATGAAGCCCGCACACTGCCTGTGTTGGGGGAAATTGTATTGATACTGATTAAGCGAGTCCGCATTTGCGTCTCTGCGTTGAACACGTTGTGGCATTCCTTTCCATGACAGGCTATAGCAGACAAGCTGCAGTGGGGCCCTTAATTCCCGCCGTTCCTGCAGCGGAGATTCCAAGCGCCGCCACACAACCACATCATTGCCGATTGGGGCTATAGAAATATTCATCAAGAGACCAAACATTTCTAATGGCGATTTGATTGGCATATGAAAAGTTGAACTCCTAAGTGCTTCCGAATGTCTTCTATACGACGCAGCAGTCAAGGCAGGAAAGGTTAAGACCCACCGGAAGTCTCCATATAAAACGCGTCACCTCCGACCAAGCCTTTTTCTTTCTCTATCTACTATCTATTTCTTCATCAAATATCTCCTAGAATGCCTCTAATGGTGATAAGCCCAGATCGGATAAAAAATCCTGAATTAAACCCCTACCCTAGGGATATTCTATGTGGTCTATGCCATCCAGGGGTCTCTATAGCGAACATTGGGGAAATGCATTTAACATCTACATCAACTGTTTAGGTAGAATACAGCCGAGCAAAAAACGCCCCGAAATAAGTAGAACTAAAGTGTTGAGCAGTGACAGCCGATCATCTGTCTAGACAAGTGCTCGTTTTAATTAAAAAACGGAAAATTTCAGACGTAGTGCTGTAGACTGAATCAACTGGGCAGGAAGTGGAAAAAAGAAGCATACTAATACTACTCTAACCAGCAAGTCCAAAGGTGTATCTATTATGATCTGAGTAGTGTAACTGCTAGTGCTTTGAAGTAGCTTTTGCTCTGATATTAATATTGTAGTGCGTGGTTTTGACTCCCAACAACATAGCTGCTCTAGAAAAGCTGTCTCAAGATCCTGGAAGATCCTAGCTATTCGATCCGGGAACCTGACTTAGAATTTATGCATCGGAGCACAGCCAGTAGAAAGCAGACGAGGTAATTGAAAGGTATCCACTATATCCGATCCGGGATTCATGGGATTGATCGCTGTCTTCGGAGCCTTAATATACATACCTAAATGGAAACTCAGGAAAGCGCTGAAACAATTCAGTGTTGAATAATAGCAATGGCGAAGCTCTATCCGAGGGTCAGTTAGCAGACCTAACTTCCGGTCCATTAATTCTGCTACTTGTTTCCAGCCAGAACTCTATGCATTTCTCAATGTTCCTGACCGTGAGATTAGCTCTTCTCAATCTGCATCACAATTATCATCGTACCCACCACGTTTAGTTACTGCTGGTTCTTCGATCATATCATTTACCCCCCGCAAAGTCTTTCGCCAACACCAATGAAGCATGGTTCTGGGGTTATTCTAGCAAGAATGAGGTTTGCTCAGAGTGGTAGACAAGAAAGCAGAAGTTGAAGGATATTCCATGCCTTTTTTGTGCGGCGAATGGAGGTTACTCAAGTAGATTGAAGATAAAGGTCGAAAATGTTCCACGTGCTCGTGAGGACTTTCAGATATCTAGGCACCTGGCCATCCAGTTCGGGGATATCACCCGTCCCTGAGAGGAGTGGGGCTTCGGGGACGAAATGGGCTTTGGTGGGAGGAAATGGGCTTTGGTGGGAGGAAAGATCCCCAGCCTCCTCTGATCTGGGGCTTGGGGACAGGACGAGTTAACTCCAACTAGGCACGGGCTTTTGCAGGTTGCGGTGCGGCCGGATCCAGACCCTTGTTCGTATCGCGCAACACTAGCGAGTCAGAACCAGCGCTATGATGAGAGAGGTCACCATTAGCGTGCGAGACAAGGCTGTATTGTGGAGACAGTGCCTGACAGGGATTTGTTTCCTTCTCGCCGAGTTTTCCTTCTTGGTCTTAGACTGACGAGGTCTGCTGATCACAGCTCTCGCTGCCATTATGCTGCGTTTAGATGCATAAAAGTTATACACAAGCGGAAGTCTAAAGTGGTGGAATAATGAGCATCTACGCTCATTGCAACCAATTACACCCTCGCCAAAGCTTCATAACTACACTCATCTATGTCGGCTTCGCACACCAGGCTCGCCAGCTTTGACAAGATTGATTGCATCCGCATTACATACTCCCCCTGCAAGATGCCATGCCGTAACTGAACTACGCGTTATTCGTCCCCGGAACCAGAATAGGTTCTTCAGCGTTATACTATAGATGGGGCCCTGTTAGATAAAACCGGAACTTGAGCAGAAAAGGATTCCATTCATATACCACAGTCAGGCTTTAACGTGCAACAAAAATCAACAATGCATAAATCGAAGCAAGCAGCAAAGTTATAAACGATGCCAAATAGCCTAAAGATAGCGAGAGGGTGTCATCAGAGTCAAAGCAAAAGAAATCAACGAAGTGTCATGTTCTCAAGAATATCCGCCAATCCATTCTCATCCTCAATAGTTTTCTTCGGCGTGACCTTCACCGGCGAGGCAGGATATGCGCCGGGGACGTGAGGAAAGAGGACGCGGCCTTTGTGTGTCGACATACTCTCGACGGGGGTCCAGTATTCCTCCGGGTAAACGGAGGGCGATCCAGCCGGTATGATTAAACGCTCTCCCAAGACGGGCTTTCCGTTTCGTGAGCGTGCAATTGGGGTTGGGGTGGGAGGATCGATGTAATCATCATCGGGCATTCCAGATGCAGAGCTTGAAGGAGAAAGTCCAGGCACCGATTCTATATCGTCCTCGAGGTTGAGTTCCTCCAAAGCCACGATAGCATTGTTGACAACGGGCTTGCCTGGCGTATTTGGCATGGAATGTAATACTGGGTTCTCCCAGAATTGAACCCATTCTTGAGCCCATTTGTACCATCTGTCTGGATCTGAAGAGAAGCCAGGAGATGGAATACGCACATTAACTCGCTTCTCGGGGTCCTGGAAGCCCAATGAAAACCGGCACCAAACTTTAACACGTTGGTAAAGCTCATCGAGGTCAGCTTTGAACCATTCTGTGTGAGTGGTGTTGCACTGGCCACATTTATGTTTGTACCGATCCTGAGTCAGCTCGCACTGTATCACCCTTTCGAATAGGTCCGCGTTTGGACAATAGATGGACCGACGTTCCGTAACATTAGGATAGCACTTCTCATGTTCACGAGCCCTTCGTGAGAGATTGGAAGAGTACCCAAGCTTGCACATGCCTTTCGCATCTTCGCACTCAAAGATATATAGATGGTCTCTCTTCTCCTTGTTACTGTCCGTGGTGGATTTTGTACTTATCTTGCGGTCAGCCATCTGATCGAGTTTGTCCGCGACGTATTTGTCCATATTGGCAGATTTATATGGCGTGAATACCAACTTGGAACTCCCCTCGTCCTCCTTCGACTGTGCATTGAAATTTCTCGCCGGTGTTGCTGGACTAACAGCCGGACTATTTTGCATCTTAAGCTCAGAGTTCCACTGGCGAATGGCATCTTCTATGGCTCCAGCTATTCTTTTTTTTTGAATCCCGCAGATAGTAAGCTCAGCCAATTTCTTTAGCTTAGTTTCTCTCTCGTCATCATCAATCCCGGTTCTGTAGCTGTCTTGAAGCTCCTTGTGAAGTTTCTTAATCGCAGTGATCGAGGGTCTCGGGTTCGACCTGCAGCGATCTTTTCCATTTATCTTGTATGCGGCACACTGGCCAGTATATTCGCCGGGCAATAAATGATCAAATGGAATGAAATAGGTCTGTTTTGTCGCCATATCGACCTACCTTGGCTGAACATATGGAACTTTGTCCTGTAGACGATGGGGGCCTGGAGTCCACATTGCTTATTATATGGCGCTCAGTCCCTAAATTAGAAGCAGTCCCGGGGATCCGAGAGCAAGAACAAATTGCGCCCTGCAACCCCTGCGCCACCGTCTCTAACGAACCCCTCTCAATTTTGCGAAAGGATTGCTACCCCAGCTTGGGTGGAGCCTACGAGTCAGGTCTAGTTCCAAGAAAAATGACTAGCCCGGGGAACGAGCGAGCTGATCGGCGGCCCGTCCCAGCAGCGTAATGCGTACGAGTTCCTCCGTACTTTTGCTCTCAGGGGCTGGGATTCCCGGTCGAACCCATATTCAATTGGATGAGCAACATTTCGCGTGCGTCGGTTCCTGCAGCTCTGCTCTCAATGGTAACTACTACTAGTAGCGGACTATTTAAAACATGAGGCAGGTGCGCCAGCAGTGAGAATCTTACCTGTCTAACTACAGTGAGCCATATCCCCGCCACTCTCCTACTGCGCAGTACGGAGTTTGCCCAAAGTCTTTCCTGCTTCGCGCTGTCTCTCCTGTATCCCTGTCTCTGGAAGATGGAGTGTTTCTAGCCTCTCTCTTTACCTTGGCCTTTACTAGAATGGTACGGGTTCCCCGCCGGACCCGCCCCGAACCCGCCCCGAACCCGCGGATTTCCGGACTCGATCTCTGATCCTGGACACTCTTTCCGTGGCAGAATGGAGTTTTATATCATTTATTGTGTCGTGCTACTACTTCGCTTTGGACTTTACACAATTTGAGACAATCCAGCGATAAATTCTATATCTGCTATTCCAGGAGTTAGGGCAACTGTTAAGTAATAGCTAGGTGAAGAGCTAGACGAAAACTCCGTCTCCCGGTATTTCAACCTAGACCTAGCGCTAGTCCCACTCATATTTCACCAACAAGGCTATGAGAACCTGGAAAAATACACCCTGGTTTAAACACTCGGTCGTTTATCACGCAACTCTTCAAGCCACACCATGCTCTTTGCTTTCCCTGGGGCTATATTATCTACTGCACTGTCTATACTGCTGGGTCTGTCAAGTTATAGCCTCTTGCAATAGTTCAGCTGAACCGCTCTATACGGTATGAAATTGAGCAGAGTCTCTGTCAGAATTTGGAATAATATAATTTGCCGCCGATCTAACTAGCTGCAAACAATCCCTGCAAGTCGGCCTGTGCAGTGTTCAGCTCTTTCTCCAGCCTGGTTACTGCCCTAGCGCCTACCATCGTTACTGTAGTGAGAGTTGAATAGAACCTGCGAGGCAGAACACCATTCTTTTAGCAGGCGGTCTATCGATCGGCCACTAAAGCGTAGCTTTGAGATGCCACTTAAACCAATCAATTTTCCTGACTGCCTCCAGGAGCAGTAACTACTATCTGATACTGCTCGCTCCACTTCCAACTTGTGCACTGCTAGACTCCCCTGTTCCTTGATCACGACAATGTCAGTAACTATTTACTCCAAGGTGGTTGAGCTGGGCGGTTTGATCCCCAGAGTTGTGGACCCTGAACGCGAAGGTATATACTATGTACCCTGTTCCACTGATGTCTTCTGGTGACATGTCATCTAAGATGAGGATGTAGAGAGACTCATTCCCTGGGTTTTTGAACATTCGGATATTGTAGATGAGGATCGCATACTTAGTGGGCCAGACGAAAACTACAAATTCTACCAATTCTTTTATCACCTATATTCCTACCGATGCGAGCTACAAGAAAACGCCTTTGATAATATAAGGATCTCGAATATCTTCGTACCCAGCCAAACAATCACCTTGCCCACAAAGAGCTGGCGTATATCTGGCAGAGAGCAATCGAAATATCTTGTACATGACCGGTGCATAATATCCAGCTTGCTAATAGAGACTATCTATTGCAATCTCGATACTGTCAAGAAGCAGGATTCCCAGAATTGGGTACGTCCCTTATCTTCTTTTACACCTAGCGTTCCTAATCTCCCTAGGTTTACTACCCATGGACGCGACTTGAGATATACGATTGGCGGTAAACGATTGGCCACCAGAGCAGAGGGTGCCGCTATTGTTGGACCAAGAACTCAATATCTACCAATACTCTCTTTTACTGGGGTACTTATACAATAATATGTTTGAGTAGGAGTCTGCTGATACTACTTGGTGGTTTACAGGGCAGACTTGGAGAGACCTTTTGATAGAAACTTTCAGTGCGATGTTGGGACAGCTTACTAAAGATCTTAGTATCCTGGATACCGATTTCCAAGACCAGGAGGCTTTTATACCTGGCTTCTAAGGTCCTTATCTCCATATTGCTCGCGGGTTCTTTACGAAAGATCTCATCTCCAGAGTCTATGCACAAGGATATTTCGATCAGGAACCTATTAGTCTAAAGTTTACGCGGAGTTATAACTTATTCCTCAAAGAGGACTGGCTTGAAGCGACACGTGCACTAACCAGGTTGCTTCGATATCTGCTCAGTGGAACGGCGAGAGTTGGGGCTATACAAAATTATGTCAAGTAAAGACGCAGCCCCAATGTTCAAACTTTCGTTCGCACCAAGACCATTCTATCGATAGTCTGCACTCTTTTATTTTATCCAAGTTTAACTTAATTCACTAGGTCACTAAAAGAAGTCAGACCAAGTTGGTAATTTAAGCTCAGCGGATCTGAGCTTAGACTCGCGCTACGTATTCTCCATGAAATGTGCCTGATCTAGACGAAGTTATAGTCTTTGTAATGTCATGGCATGAATGGAACGGTCAACCATTCCACGGATATACGCAATACCTCATCTTGAGTAAATCTTCGTGATCGTTTGGTAGTGTGAACTCCGCTTATTACACGGATGTCATTGACAACCCCGAAGTAGATAATCGATACTTACGGAATACTTCAAATTGGATATCTCGGTGTCTTCCGGGTGATATACGGCCCGGCACCATGTGGACCATACCCGTACATATCGAAGTCTCTAATGCAGTGGCCAATCCAATGGCCTCGGTACTCATTTCGGCAGACGTTTTTCGGTGCCAAGATCGACTTGGCTTCAGTTGGTGCCTCCACGCCGACCCACATCAGCAAGGGGAGGCCACTATTTAATTGCCAATGGGCTTCCAAGAGCTAAACCGTGCCTGAGCACGGTTGGTAGCAGGTCAGGGGGTTCATATAGCCGTGACGTGACGGAATTGTGCCCAAAATGGTCTCGGGATCATCCGACGCTCAAGCAGCGACTTTCAAGAGTAGCACCGAGGTTAGAACCACCATTGCTGACTCGGAAAACCCAAAGAAATGGCCGAAAGAGAAAAAATGGACTATCACCGTTGTTGCCTCACTCATGACATTCTCCGTCACGTTTGCGAGTAGTATCTTCAGCACCGCGGAAAAGCAAACGGCGGCAGAGTTCCAGGTGTCGCACGAAGTGACGATATTAGGTCTTAGCTTGTTTATGTTGGTGAGTGATCTGACTCTGAAAACGACAAGGATAATTCACTTCGGATGATTGGCTAATGAATCGACGTAGGGATATTGTTTTGGACCGCTGCTATGGGGCCCACTATCCGAAAGCCATGGACGTAGATTACCCTTGATGCTGGGTGTGATCGTCTTCTGTATCTTTCAAGTACCCGTAGCTGTGGCCCAGAACGTGCAAACCATTATAATCTGCCGCTTCATTGGTGGTCTGTTTGCCTGCTCGCCTCTGTCAATTGTCGGAGCCACTCTTGCGGATATCTGGGATCCGGTGGAACGTGGAATTGCTGCGTGTATATACTCTGGGGCGACATTCTCTGGACCCGTTCTGGGCCCGATTGTGGGCGGCTTCGTCGTGAACAGCTATCTCGGCTGGCGATGGACAGCTTGGCTGACTCTGATCCAAGGGGTCTTTTTCTGGGTCCTTGGCATGATTTTTGTGCCTGAAACTCACGCTCCGACATTGTTGCGTCGGTTCCAGGCTCGTGAGTGCGGTTCTGGCGCAAGAGAAGAACTAGGGCAATCAAGTACCACATCGCCCGTAAGCCACATGAACTGGAGGGAATTTATGACAAAATACTTGGCGCGACCACTTGGTAAGGTCATTGTGATTGAGTGCCACCATTTCACTAATAAATGAGTAGTTATGTTGGCCTCCGAGCCCATCCTGCTGTTAACAACCCTGTATATGTCCCTCGTCTACGGGACGTTGTATCTCTTTTTTGAAGCGTATCCCATCTCGTTTCAGGACCAGCGCGGATGGAATGCCGGTGTAGGAGCACTGCCTTTCCTGAGCATTAGCGCAGGTGTCGTCTGCGGCAATCTGACCATCGCAGCAACAACTATCCTCCGTCTTAAACGCAAATACAATGAAGGCGGCGGTAAAGTCGCACCGGAGGAGCGCCTGATCCCCATGATGGCCGGTGCCGTCGTTTTACCACCAGGACTATTCTGGTTTGCATGGACCAGCAGCCCTCACATCACTTGGATACCTCAGGTCCTGGCTGGGATTCCGATTGGCATGGGTATTCAGGTCATATATACGATGGGCCTCAACTACATTCTGGACGTGTACACCCCCTACGCTGCCAGCGCTGTCTCGGCAAACACCTTTGTGCGATCCATGGCTGCGGCAGGTTCCCACTGTTCGCCACCCCAATGTATAACCGTCTGGGAATTGATTGGGCGACCTCGCTGTTGGGCTTCGTGTCGGTGCTCATGATGCCAGTACCAATATTGTTCTATGTCTATGGGGAACGACTAAGGAAGCTAGGCCGGTATAGTGTCACGTAAATGAGTCGCGCATGGTTTCCATATATAACCAAATCGGACGTTCCCTGTAACTTTGCAATTTCGACTTTCTAGCTCCAGCAACTGAGAAGATTCTTTTCTGCGGTCACCCCTAGAGGCCACCGCAATCTAACGCCTATATACAACATGCTACTCCACAAAACACAGCGGCACACAGCAACCAACGCTATATCTCCACCACGGGCCCGGAGTACACCCTCCTAGCACGAACGAAATAGTATAAAAGGCTGAGGATAATCGTCCCTCCCGTACCGACCACGCTGTAGTTCATCGACTGCACATCTGCGTGGTTGTTTGGAGGCCAGAAGCTGAAGAAAGTGGCAATGAACATGTAGATTAACGAGAAGGCATTCAGCACGATCCCCCATATACCCTGAACATGGAATGGGCCCCAGACCAGCTGCGCTCCTGCCGTGTTGATCTTGATCTCTGAGCCCCGGCTCCCGTTGTTTCTGGTCATGATTCCGCCAGTGCAACGCCGGTAGAGGAGTAGACCGGCAACAGCCATGTAGGATAAGTACAGGCCGGATGTCGACATCGATACCAAACTATTGAATGCCACGTCGGAGCCAATGTTGATGAGATTGAGAAGGAGCGAGATGGTCGTGGTGAAAACGACGGTGTATGTTGGTATTGCGGTGCGCGTTGTGACCTGGACTAATTAGTGCTGTCGTGTGGATTGGTCTCTAGCCACCTACTTGACTCCATATTTGCCAGCCAGGGATTCCTCGGTCACGCGAAAAGGACCAGAATTGGCGCGAAGCGGACGCAAGCATGCCCACTGAGGTACAGAAGCATAACACAATGATTATAGAAGCCATAACGACTGTCCCTGGGATGGACTCCGTTGCTTGCAGGAAAATGCCGACAAAGGGTAATCCCGTGGGATCATTCAGTGCTTTATCGATGTCGCCGAGGCAAAAGAGCAAGGCGAGAAGCATGGCAAAACCAAGGGTTCCGTTGATCATGACAGTGAGCATCAACGACCAGGGCACATAGGTAGGGGCGTTGGAGATCTCTTCTGCCATCTAATAGCGAATAAATTAGCCGTTTTCTTTATATCTGCGAAGCTCAGAGGTCTCGAGTACTCTGACAGGGATATCCAACTCCGGAATAGGTGACGTACATGAACAGCGGCATCGCCACCGGCAAAGGCAAACACAGGACCTATTAATCCAATGAAGAACGAGAGGCCCTGGGTTGGCCATTGTCCTTCATTTATAAAATGAGTAAAGACCTCCTTGGCGCTTTTATGGTCGGCCATATAGGTTAGGGGAATCAAGATCGCAAAGAACCCAAGAATGTGGAGAATTAGAATCGTCCCTTCGAACCGTGGTAGAAGCTTGCCTCCCACACAGTTGATGGCCAGACCGATCAATGCGGTTGCATAAGAGTATAAAGTCATATGCCATGCTTGCGGGACGTAGTTAGAATGCGTCAGGGAGATCATTGCTGCGATATAAGTTCCATTAAGGTAAATAGCCGTTGCATAAGTAGCCTGCCATCCGATCACAGTGAGCCAACCTACCATGCTTTGTCAGTATCTCCACCCTCTCGCCTTAGGTCTAGGCCTCGCAGGGAATAGGACTCACCCGTGATATAACTGGAGAGTTTCATGGCCGACGGAGGTGCCAACATCGAACACCAGTGGTACTGTCCACCGGCTGTTGGAGCCCTATCAAGTGGTCAACAAGGGTTTGAGATCTGGATCGATGTCTTACATTGAAACGAGCTCTGATAGTACAACGAAGGTTGCTGTGACACCAACCCACACAAAAAGGAAGGCATAAACCGACCCAGCCGGGCCGCCACTACAATTATGTCAGTATCACGCCGATCCTCTGGCTTGTAATATGGATTACCACATACTTTTGGAAGGCTTGTATGAATAACCTATAATGGATCCTGATATTAGCCACAACAGACCACAAAAGATTGATTGTGGATGCAGACAGTAACATACGCTGTTATACCCTCCCAGGTGATGAGAATCGTACAACTGAACCCCAGGATTGACATCAAACCAAAGTTTCTCTAGACCAAGCCATGAAATATCAGATGAACTGCGACCGATTTTGGTTCGGGAGAAGATGGGCAAGACTTACCCTTAGGACAGCGCGCTTGCCAATGCGTGCCAGGTTGATATCATCCAAGTTCTCCTGGGATGAGCCATCTATTTCGTGTAGTGCTGCAGGCGGAGCCTGTTTCAGCTCCTGGTGAGCCATGGTGGAGATAACCCGGAGGTTGGGGTTTAGTAAAGTAGAACAGAAGTTATTGAAAAGTGAAAGGTTATAGCATGACCAAGATAGGACTGCAATAGGAAGAGATATTTGAGCTTCCACTGTCAAATTCCCGGTGCCGACAGAGAGAAGACTATGTACATACAGGGGTGGAAATTTCTTCGGCGCCCTTTCTCTCAAATAGAACTGCCCGCAGCACAGAGAGGACTAGACTCCATGCTTCGGTTACAAGCGATGATACGCCAAGTAAACTGTTTGATTGACTTTGATACCCTGGAGGAGGGGAATCTATACATATGGACTGATTTGTTACGACATCGCAGGGGTTCGAGTCAAGGGCGTCTTTAGCTGCATATCCGTTCCCTGGGTCAGCCCAATCACATCACTACTCCCTAATAGCGGTACAACATGGAACTTGCCTAGATTGCCCAGGCGGCCTCGGATAATCTTGTAAAGGTCTTAGATCCTTGTGTTTCTAGGGCGCTCATCAATTAACGTTCTGACTAGACAAGGTGCTGTTGCCGTCCCGCGCCGACAACCCCTGGTAAAAAAATATAGTGGCCTCCCATGGGCCGGCCTACTGCCGTCTTCGATCGTTTGTCCCTGATCCAGGTAATTTCCACCTTCATTAAAGCTGTTCACCATGGCAGTGGTACGGTGTCGCTGGTGGGATGGTTAACGAGGTTACGAGGCGTGGTTACCTCTGCTCCGAGGGCGTCGTAATAAGTCCCTTGTCAACGTCTCGCATTTCGTTGATGTGCTGCCTTTCTCCCCTTTGCATGCGCAATGGGTCGGCTTGCGAAAGACAACTGGAAGCCCACGGTCAATGTCGTGACCTGGTTTCTCATGACTACGGCCATCCTCTGCGTTCTCACCCGGCTGGGCACTAAGTACTGGATCTTCCGACGGTGGACGACAGACGACTACCTCAGTATCGTCTCAGTAGTCCTCTGCGCGGCGCAGTCTCTGGCTATGTCAATGGCCACAGCCCATGGATATGGCGAGCATTATGACGGATTATCAGGGGCAGCCATGGACAACATCATGAAGGTGAGTTGTACTTGCTCCTCGATTTCGAGGCATCACTCATATCTTATAAGTCACAATACACTGCAGCTATTCTCTTTATCACGACTATGTGTGTTTCGAAATTAGCCCTTATCCACTTCATCTGGAGCGTGACACCAGCTACATCCGACCGTCGCATTGCCATCGGGCTAGAAATTTTCACGATCCTGTGGGCTGCAACAAGTGTTATCGCTTCTATCTTCCAGTGCACGCCGCCTCAAACATGGGACTATCTGAGTGGGCAATGCTTCAACCTTGTATACTATGATCTTCTCCACGAAGCTCCAAGAATACTGCTAACAATGGGAGGCGTAGCGCGCGTGGTGGAACTATCTTGGAGCGGCGAACATCCTGTCCGAGTCGGGAATCATCATCCAGGCCCTTCTGATTATTGTTGGGATCCAGGCAAACTGGACGAAAAAAGGAACTTTGGCTACCATCTTTGGGCTTCGTATATTGTGAGTATCACCGAGCAATATATACTACCTCTACTACTATGGGCCGCTGATGGAACACTCGAGTGTGATCGCCGCCATCATCGCTCAGCTTATCTATGTCAACAAAACAATTAATTCCAAGGATCCTACGTTCGATACCTGGTCGGCTACTGTATCGACGCAAATAGTTCAGTGTTTGAGTGTGGTAACTGCCTGCTCTCCACAATTCAAACCGTTCATGGATAGCTTGCGCTCCACGGGCATGCGCATTGACGGATTGACCAGTTACAATATGGCATCGACGAAGCGACATGGATTATCCTCATTGCGTTATCAATCGACATTTCACGACAGTGAGGTTCACGAGCTTACTTCCGTACGCCCTGTCAAGGACACATATGAGACAACCGTTACCGCGTCCGGAGCGATCTCCGACGGCGACGCAGAGAGTCAGTCCAGCGAAACTCATATCATTCGGGAGGTCAGGGCCTTCACAGTGACCGAATCCGTGCGCGATCGTCATGATTAGCTGTGCTGCGTGCGAAGGCAGTCCACAAATGGATCCCATCATTTTAGCTATCGTTCTGTGGGCCACTACGTGTTAGTGCTCCCTCGGTCGGTTTTCCGGCCACCAAGAATAAATTAATACTTCATCTGGGTGATTATCGTAGCCAGGGTATTATATTCATTATTAGCCAAAGATGAACGCCGCCTTCTTGGCGTTTCACGTAGCATTCATTCATATTCTTCCTTCCACCCGCCGTACTTGGCGTACTTTCGTACTTGATCTCGACGGGACTCTAGGTTGGATCCATTACGGGCTGTGCACGCAGTATGGCTTCAGTGCACCGCATGTTTTGTGAACAATATACTCTAATCGAGGTTGGGCGATGACTCTAAGAAAAGGCAAGGCTTAAGACATCATACGGTTCGCAGAGCGAGGGACATCCACGTCCTCTGGTTTGGTAGAGCAGGGGTCAACGTGGCACGGCTTCTATGGTAGCGGTTCAACATAGGTTACAACAACAAATATTTATCGTCGGCACGGCCCGACAGTCTCAATCGACCGTAGGCCGCTCAATGTTACATAGACCACGGTCAGATCTTTACGCCAAGTACCGTGTGTCCCCGATCCCTGTCCCTGGAAGAGCAGGGGGTGCGTTAGACACGGGCCAGGGAGCCGATGCGTCTGGATGGTAACGTGGCGAGAAATAACATGTAGTGAGGTTCGTAGTTCACTCATGGGATGAAGGTACACTTTTCTCGGTATTCCCAGTGATATACATGCAACTGAAGCTAAGTAGTCAGTCAAAATAAACGCGCGCTGTTGTTCAGCCTTCTGCGGATCTATAGACCTAGAGCGCAGCCTATGTCAAATTGCGTGGATTACCAGGGAGGGAAATAGAAATATGACAGGATGGAGGCTAGTATAGGAGTTGCCAATAAGAAAAGGAATTCAATATAGAATTGAACGCAAAGATAGAACTTCGTCGACTGGTAGGGCAGCATCCTCTCAACTTGGCACCCCTTTGGGAGGTGCTCTCAATTGATCGCTCTGTATTATGATTTCAAATAAGCACGTGCCATTCATCAATCGGCCGGATGGTGTAGTTGGTTATCACGTATCGTTAACACCGATAAGGTCCTGGGATCGAGCCCCAGTCTGGTCATTGTTTTTTGTCCGATCTCTCTTCGCCTCTGGCCTTTCTTTTTTCCTTCCTTTTATTTTTATGTCTGTTCATCCTGATTCTAGTTCGAATTAAGCCATGGGGTTGCTTCTCTACATTGATCGTTGCCGTGGTTGTGAGGTCTATCCTAGATACGCTACTCGGTTGGTGTCGCGGATATATATCTTGAACGCTTAGCGCCCTGTTGTAGGGCTATTACTGTAGTATTTCCCCGGTTATATATGTACATACTATCTTATTTATTAGCTAATTTACTATATTCACAATATAACTCCTTTTCAATAAGGCCTATTTCTGCATTCTTCCAAGCGTAGAACCTCTTCTTCCAGCACGACGAGTCTCTCTTAATACATTTCCAACTTTGGTCATATTCAAGTCATGTATTTCGTAACCGACTCACTTGGCCGATTACGTGGCTGATCGAAATCAGTAATACAAAGCTAGGTAGCATACTGTATACATTAAATGACCTTCGTCCTGCCAGCACTACGTACATGCCAAGCCTAAGTGCCTGGACCAACGTAGCTTTGGTACTTTGACTACAAGTGCTGCCGCTGTGCATTCATATTGCTACTCTACGGCGAGTGCTACCCTAGTGTTACATAGCTTAATTCGGATGTTCAAAGAGTCAATAGCGCCATGAGGTGGCTCTAGTCCAGCCTGCACAGCATAGCCCTGATAGATTCATGGGAAAAGTGTAACTTTTGTCTGATGGTCGGTGGACCGCTAGATACATTTTATGCCCCAAAATTGAATCCCGCCTTCTGTGCGCTAAAGGTTGCGATCAGGTCCATCAGCGCTGGTGACAAAACGTCGTACGTCTCCAACCCAAGTCCTTTGAACCGTGCCCGGACATCATCCATACCCTTGGGGTTGAAGCCCTGCTCAATGATAGATGACACGAAGCCGGCAAACTGCGGCTCTTGCCATCCTTCCTCGTTGGAGAGCTCCACATGCACAAAGTCCAGCCCTTTGAAGGGATGGTCCTTTTCGATCCGGCCGTACAGGTGCACACCGCAGTCCTTACAGGCGTGGCGCTGGATCGCAGCCGATTCGTCGACAATCGTGAGCTTGGATTCGTTGGCGGTGACCGAGAGGTTTTCGCGTGGTATCACGCCAACAATGGAGAAGAGCGCTCCAGACGGTTTCCAGCACTTGGAGCAGCCGCAGGCATGGTTGTGGGCGACATTGCTCTTCAGGGAGACTGCGACTCGGTTCGAAGAGCAGCGACAGTACAGCGTTCCGCCGCCAAAGTTCTGGCGTCCTTTGACGATTCCATTGTCGATGAGCGGGTGGAGAGACATGGCCGTGGTAATTGTGATAACGGTAGTGGTTGAAACGAGAATTGCACTGCTCGAGCTTGGTGTGTGAGAATATGCTTCCGAGCTCGAGATCTCGATGCTCTTATATGCCTGCCAGGTCGCAAACTCTGAGGTGTCGATTCTCCGCGTGAGGGGTGGTAGACTGCCACAAGAAGCCATGATTCCGTCATCGACTGCGCGAGTCCCTCTCCCAGAGACGAGGCCTCCCTCTGTTCTCCCTCTTCCGTTCCCCTTCTTTTCCTCTCTTTTTTTTTGTTGGCGATAGACTGATGGCCTCATGCCCCCTCATCCCCCTCACCAGCCCCTCACCATCTCCTTGTCACCCATAGTCCATGGCCTAGATTTGTAATGTAGTGGCACTCGAGGCGCTCCAGCGTTGGCACTGTGGTGACTCACTTGAGGGCAATGTAACTTGCATGAGGGTTGAAAGAGAGTTCTGACTCGAAAAATCCCTCCCCGACACCCAAATTGGGCAATTCGTCTTTTAATGGGGGAGTTGAGCTCAGCCAGATTGTCGTTTCAGCGGATTGCATCTGCACCGAACGCGGGAAGGGCTATCCATGGTGGTCCTGCCTGCTGATTGGTCAGGTAGTACTGCCATTTTGGTCGAGGACGATTGGCCCCACCGGAGAATCAATGGTGGGTTACATTTACACCGTACAGCGTACGTCTGAAAAGTGCTATCACTCCACCTGTTCTACTAGTAGAGACATTCGAATTGACACAGGGCCTGGCCAATTATGCTTGCCGGCCCATGTGTTATGGATTCTAGCGGCTTATGTTGAACCCATCGAGGCGCCTTGGAATAACAACTTTATTTGCTCTATTTATGGAAACCATGCTGAAGAGGGTCCATTGAATAACTCTATACACTTATAGAGATATAATCTACGGGAAATTATTAAGAAATGCCATAGTTACTTCTACCAGGATTCGTATTGTGTAGCCTTTGGGACAGCTAGGAACAGGGTGTTTGCTGTTGATTTCCCTTCGTTGCCTGGATACCTTACTTTTGGTGGCTTAGACAGAAAGAAACAAGGGAAAGAAACATGGGAGATGAAAGGACAAGCGAGGCCACCAGGTAGAGCACGTTAAAATCAAGGACCACTCTCGGTTGTATTCTATACAAGGTATTGTGCCGCATGCGCAATGTGGTCATCCGAGAATGACGCCATGGTGTAGTAGCTATGGTCGTAGTCTGGTTGATAGCGTATCTGTAGACCTTTAACGCCAGCTTCGGTGACGGCTTGCTCGAAGTTTTCGGGGAGAAGTTGGCCTTGCTTGTAGAAATTGTCGCCAGTACCCTTGACGGACATGAGTCTCTGAATGTAGGACGTAGGGGATACGGGAGGGGGAGGGCACAAACCACGTCGATCAGCATCTTCAAGGGACCTTTCCATCCTTTCACCAACTCGGTAGAATCATATTCTTTCCATAAGTCCGGGTGATTCTCTCCGAGATAGCCTGAGAAGGCCTTTTGGCCCCAAGGGCAGTTGATGGGGTTACAAATCGGTGCAAAGGCCGAGACTGATCGGTATTTTCCGGGGTTGCGAAGGTACTTTCTACTGTTAGGGCAACTTCTCCAAAAAATCAAGAAAAAGGAAAGAAGAAGTGCGCCTGCGATATCAACACCGCGAAGCACACGAATTCGAGACATACCAGCATTAAAGCTCCGTGGCCGCCCATACTGTGACCCGTGATACTGACCCTCTCGGGATCCAGCTGGGGAAATTGTTGGAAAACTACATTGGGTAGCTCCTCTTTCACGTACGTGTACATCTTGTACGCTTCATGGTAAGGCTTCTGGGTCGCGTCTACGTAGAACCCGGCACCTGTCCCGAAGTCCCAGCTATCGTTCTCTCCTGGGATGTTCAGGCCCCCTATAAAGTGTCAGTTATTTCATGACTCTCACCCTGAGGCTCAATTTCAAATGACGGCTCGAGCATCAGGAAGGGCATCGAGAAATAGCAGCGCGGGAAGGACAGAGGAGTCGTACGAGGACTGGTATCGGGATATAGCACAGCGATTCCATTCTTGCTGGCCCCGTGCTGGAAGAACCCTTTCTCAGAGCAGTTATCGGCGGTACATGTCAGGCCAGAGAGATAGATCAGGACAGGAATTCTCCTCGGCGGATCCTCGAAAGCCTGCGGTGGAAGATAGAGATTGAAAGCCATCTCACACCTGGTTGAAGTGGCCTTGTGACTAAGCTTCAGAAGCTTGCCGCCAAAGGAGGCGATGACTGCGTTTGTGGTAACGGCCATTGTCTACTGCGAAGAGGTTGTTTTGTATTCCTGATACCTTGCAGGGGTGTAGGACCGACGAGTGCGTATCCGTGTCTTGAACGAAGTAACGAGGGGAGGGGTTGTTTTAAGACAATCCAAAGTAATTGTGGTCGTAGGATGGGATCTACCCTAGTGACTCAAAAGGATGTTATTTACTGGATATGACTGGCCCAGATCACACCCACTACGTACTTCTAAAGTGAATGCGACCACCTAGCCCTACGATATGGTATGAATGTAGTTGCCAAGCTAAGATTACCTGATGTTGCCTCGGACCCTGGGTAGATCCCTATCGATGTTACTGCCAGTAAGCTAACCAAAGTCTTCCTCTCTAGGAAACCCTTGGCCGCTTGGCAATCATTTAGGATGCTGTGTAATTTCCACATTGATGAGCCGTCAATGTCAGTAGCCATTGGCCAATTACTCTTTCCTCAATCAGCCTGGGATACTTCTCACTGAGACAGCAGTCGAGACCCTTGACCCACGTCAGAGACGATTGATCAGCGGCCAGATCGGCAGGAATGATCCACAGGTGTCGTATCTGGCGTGCCGCATCATAAAGTTCTATTTTGTGGGGCTGCCAGACCCTACTTGGTTGGTTCCACTGGGGGGCAGAAGTTTCTTGCTCACGCCAGTTTCGTAAGCAAAGTCTGATTCTTCTCGGGAGCAGTGGTTGGTATAATCAACCCATGGATCTTGAGCGGAAGCACTGCGGGGAAACGTCATTTTGCTCCTAGCTTTGACCGCTGCATCATAGGTAATGTACTAGTAATTTTCTCCCGCCAGACAACAGCTATGACAACACCGTCATCAAGTCTCAGTCCGGTGCCAAAAGAAGTGCAGAGTCAGATGTAGTCGACCTTCCCGGCGGAACCGAGAACCCGACAAAAAGACCACACTTATCGATCGATGCACCTTCGGAAAGACAGCCTTTCCAGTTCGGTGATCGCGGGTTGTGTCGGTGTGCCCTATTGATGTTCTAGGCCATTAGACCAAGTGAATAGGATACCCAGGATGGTTCGTATATTCGAGAGCGGTGGTGTTTCTTATTAGTATAACCTCCCATAGGCTCTGAGCCCCATCCCGGTACATCATACATGAGAAGACCGTGATGACAACGATATAAACGTTTATTATATAGCTATTCCTTAATACATAGAGAAAGGTGGTGAATCATGCTGTACCCAAATAGGTTCAACCTGATAAGTACTAGCAAAGACAAATCTGTATAAATGGGTTCTAGTTGGCTGAGACATAGTCTGTCCACCAGAAGAAGGATACTTTGTCCGGCCATCATGATGTAGACATTCTGTCATATCGACCTACATCGAGCAAAGTAAATAGTAATAAGAACGTCTTCGAAGATCAACGAACGCATCACAGTGACGTCTGACGCGCGTGGTACTAGTGCTATGTGAGTGGCGCTTATCTATAAAATCTACCCTCTATCACAGATGAGGGAAGAGATCCTCAAACCAATACCATTCTCATTCTCTTCACATCTGGGTTACTACATCCACCGCAACAATGTCTAGCGCAAAGCCCGCTCTCACCACGGACATCAGCAACTATGGTGATACTGGCCACGGAGACCCCAGCCAGACAATGAAAGCCTTGACGTGGCAAGGAAAGAATCAAGTGAAGCTCGGTAAGTGAATTATCAAACAACTTATTGGTCGTTTTAAGTGAAAAGATACTGACCATCTTCATCTGACTCCAGTGGAAACGGCTCGGCCAACCATCGTGGATGACGACGATGTGATTCTGAGGGTAACGGGAAGTACCATTTGTGGAAGCGACCTTCATCTCCTTCATTGTACGTGATTTGCTATCAGGCTTAGCGGCAGTGCTGATCTCTTCCATAGCGGCCATACCGGAAATGCACAAAGGCGACATTCTGGGGCATGAGTTCTGTGGGATTGTGGAGAAAGTCGGTCCCAAAGTCAAGAAGCGAAAGATTGGCGAGCGAGCGGTTGCTTCCTTCCAGATTGCCTGTGGGTCATGTTACTACTGCGAAAAGAAACTGTCCTCGTTGTGCGAAAGAACCAATGGCAGTGAGAGCGAAAAGGCACTTTATGGCCGCCGAACGGCCGGGATGTTTGGATATTCACACTTCACCGGAGGCTTTGCAGGGGGACAGGCGGAGTTTGTACGGGTTCCCTTTGGGGACGTGAATCTGCTGCCGTTGCCAGATGATGTCCCGGATGAGCAAGGACTCTATCTCTCCGACGTATTGGCCACGTCCTGGAATGCGGTCGTTGATACCGGGGTTAAACAAGGAGACACCGTTGCCATCTGGGGAGCAGGTCCTATTGGGCAGATGGCAGCGGAGTTTGCGGTTGTGAACGGGGCCAGCCGAATCATCATGATTGACGGCGGAGAGGGAAGATGGCGGCTCGATTTTATGAAGACGAAGGTTCCGAATTTGGAGACGATTGACTTCACCCGACTTCCGCGCGGAGAAACAGTGGTATCCATGTTGAAACAAATGTGCGAGGGGCGCGGTCCAGACATTGCCATTGAGTGTGCCGCTGGCGAGTATGCCAAAGGGTTAGGCCACGCCATCCAGCGGACATTAGGCATGGAGAACGACACGTCGGAGCTCTTGAACGAGATGATTGAATCAGTGAGAGGCTTCGGGTGTTGTGGGGTCACTGGTATATATACCGGCTATGTATGTGATGACCTTTGATCTCATTGTCAATCACTAACCTTTGGCCTAGTGCAATCACTTCAATATTGGGTCCTTGATGGAGACGGGGATTCACCTCAATGGAAACGGTCAAGCGCCCGTGCATAAGTACTGGAATGAACTGCTCGCCTTGATCCAAAAAGGGACAATCTGTCCATTGGATATGGTCACTCATCGCTTTGATCTCAACGATATGGAGAAGGTCTATGACTTATTCAACCGTCGTGCAGACGGTATGCAGAAGGTTTTTATTCAAACCCAGTTTTCAGCTCCCAGGGATCCCGCTTCACCCGCTTTGACGGTATTTTGATGGTCTCCCTACAGGGAACAAAATGATGTTGATTGCCGTAGAGTGCTGTATCTGAAAAGAAATATGCAACTGCTATTTCACAGGAATAGATACCGAGGAATTCGCTGTCAATACTTCTGTGGTATGATGTGATGTATCTTTATATACGTTTTGGAGCGAGCGTACAGAGTCATGGATAATTTATATAGGCATTCTTCATCATGAGACTGGATTCGGTCAAATACATATCATGCAAATATCTCGAGTTTAGATGCGATGGAGTAGGAATAAGAGTCATAATGACTAAGCTGTATAAGCCAAAAGATGCATAAATACTAGTCAGTTGAGGTTGGGCGTAGCTGAAGCCAAGCATTAACGTCTCCACCTTAGATGAGAAGATTTGGAACTCCAATAAAATGACTGTATAGAGTATGCTAAAGCCCAAATCCAAGACAAGCGCCGAATGTAATTAACTAGTGGTGATCTCCAACACCAATCAAAGATATGCGATAGGGCTACCATGTTCTCTGTACACTCCACCTTGAGCAGGCAGCCACAGTTTGTGGCGACATAAGTAAAACGATTCTCACCGGTGGGGCTGAGCGCTTGATTTCTCCCCTGGCACGAGAACGCTGTCATGTCGCGTCGTTATTCCAGCTACTGAGATGGTAACTGTGTCAGGTCGTGTTCAACCTCATACGGGATGACGATTCGTTGCAAAGGTACCATTTCGGGCAGAAAAACGGCAAATGAGCTTGCAATGGGGCATAACAACGCTGGCATGGAAGAGACGGTCAGGTACGAATCCCATAACAAGTTCAATACATTCAGCATGGACTAGAATATGCGTAGGATGGCCCTTCCGATCGGCAACAGCCGATAGAACAGAACCGGTATGGGATCCACGAGATGCGTGGAGGCCTGTACCTTTACGAGCACCATACCTTCTCACACTGGCAGGTTTCTTGCTGCTGATAGCAATCGCTCTGGAGGTTTGTCGTCGGTACAATGATGGAATTGGCTGGCTCGTGCGCTACAAGGATGCCAGCGACCTCCCCACGACGGTGTCAGTTGCCTACATCATTGTTCCAACAGTCATAGCGCTGATCGCCGTGAACCTATGGGAATTCAGTTCCTGTGATGTACTGCGACTGGAGCCTTACTTTCAGCTGGCCAAGCCGCGGGGTGCCTCAGCTAGAGTACTTTTCACAAACTACAGCTTTTGCTACGGTATCACTGCGCCCATAACCGCTGCCCGCAACCGCCACTGGATTGTTCTTTGCGTGTCGCTCATGTCATTGGTCCTCCGGATGCTCCTACCCTCCTTATTTGCTGGGCTAATAGTGATGAGCGAGCTGAACCTAACTGAGCCCAAGATAATAGAAACATGGCCGGCCCTTGTCGATTTGCAAACGCAAGAGGCATTGATAGCAGCGGAAGGATCTGGCCGTAGCGAGTTCACGCAAGAGGCCGATCTTCTGCTTCTTCGATCACCCCACTACGCAGCGGCACCGATTTCAATGCCTGTGGACGACGAGAATGATACATCTATGTTACGCTTGAACCAAACGATATATTGGGCAAATCTGACTTGTGTGGTCACGCCTCTACAGGGGACCCTCTCCACGACGCACCCTAGAAACTATACGAGTCTAGATGGCGAACAGACAATTTCATGGAATATGCGCGGTATATCTATTCAAACTCCGAGCGACAGTGACAGCGCTTCAGGTTGCTCGATTAACTTCGCACTCGACAGTGTTGCTCCCACCGACACGGATCGTTTTCAGCTTCGCTATTGGGAGCCGGGTCAATCTATCCGGAATTTGAATGCTACTTCTGCATTCGCTGGCAGTGGCTGCGGTTCGCCCACCTTGTATGGCATAATAAGCGAAGGGAGTGTTTTGAAAAATGGGTCCATAACGACTTCAAGTGCCACAGCGTTTGCTTGTGTGGCCACTTATCATTATGCAGAAGCGGAGGTCCTCATCGCCACAAACACGTCAATCGTTGCAGCCCAGATCCAACCGGGCACAGTCAACAGTCTCCGTCCGTCTGAGTTCAGTATCGACAGATTTGAGGATCAAGTCCGCGTCGGGCCTCGCGCGGCGAGTATCGAAAGGACTGCCCGCACTATCAGCTCGTCCAGCGTCTTGGAGACAGGGTCCCCATCCAACTTCATAGAACTCGAACAGTATCAGCAACAGCTGCGGAACACATGGAATCATCGCTTCCTCATCACAATGAACAAAATGTTCAATCCCACAAGTCCTACAACGATCCATGCAGAACAGCAGAGTGTCTCAGTGATCCTCCAAATGTTGCGCGACCCGGCTATTCATGCGGAAACCATGCTCTGTGCCGCGTCTATCTTGCTCTCCTTGCTCGCCTTTGTCTACATGTGGCGCCCTAACTTTCTTCAAAGCGACCCGGGGTCAATTGCTGCGCAGTGCGCCATCGTTGCGGATCTGTTCAGTCCAACGATTGCACTAGCTCGGCCTGATACAGATTTCCATCGAGCCACCACCCGGCAGCTTCTCCAATGGGCTAAGGGGCTATGGTGCCGATGGAGCGGAGGGCCTAAAGAACGCAGGTTGGAAATTGTGTCGCTTGATGGAAATCCAGTGCCTCTTTCCACCCGCGAGTTTCGGAGAAAGAAGGATCTTATGCCACATTTTCTCAGACTACCGTGGTTTTTCATTGAGTGTTTATCGCTGGCATTTGTGCTCGCTTTATTTGCGTTATCTCTTCGCTACCTTCGTCTGGACGACCCTAACTACATGACCTGGCCCCTGCTAGTGTTGTATACTTCGATGCTCTTTGTCCCCACCATAGTTGCCTCCATGATCAGTGGGCTTCTAGCATCCGTGCTTCGCCACCTCAGCGTCCTAGAGCCGTGGACTCAGCTACAGAAGGGACCGGTGACAGCAAAGCAATCGCTCTTGATGAACTATGGTTGTCAAACTGCGTTTGCGGTGCTTTGGAAATGCGCGCGCCGAGGCCCTCGCCTCCTGGTGATCGTCGCCCTGGCATGCATTCTGGACCTGCTCTTGACTGTTATCAGCGGTGGTCTGTTTGAGCCACAATTGAGGCAACATTTGACTGCTGCTCCTGGTTTATATGCGACCTATAACTTGTCCACGCTTTCAAGACAATCACATAGCCCCGTCATGGATAGCTACACTGTTATTCCCAGCAGTAGCACGATAGATGCCCCTTTCCTACCATGGACTACCTCAAACCACTCATTTGTGCCAATTTTTATTGCTGAGCCGGAAAGCGATCGTACTTCTTATACAGCTTTGACTCCTGGTATCGGTGTCGATCTGATATGTGAAGGCCTTCCCCGTAGCGATTCATGGATCGATCGTAATTCTGGGAAGTCGTACTGGGAATTTAGACCGTTCAATGGTAGCACGGAATCTACCTGCTCGGTAGAGGCTCCATGGGCAGCCTCTGATTACCCCGAGAGGTTTATTCATTATCTGGCGCCGACGGGGTCATCCGCGTCGACGGAATGCGAGACGTCCACACTCGTAGTTCTTACGCGCTGGAATACAACGACAGGAGCATCGCCACACACCGACAACACAGTCGCATTGCACTGCCAGCCGACAATTGAGGTTCAAAACTTCATAGTCCAGTTCGACCACTCTGGTCACATAGAGTCTTACGAGGCGGTGCCCGGAAGCTCGATCACTGACTATGCATTTTATCAGAATGCGTCTGATATTCTGGGCCAATTCAACCGGGAATTTACGGAGTCACTTCAAACACTGCCTGCTCATCCAAACTCGTCATTCTACCAATACGACTGGCCAGGGGTTTTGACGGCACGCACAATTGATAAGCTGAAGCCCAACTCGGGCTCTGTGGACCCTGCACTTCTGATCAATGCTGTCCAGCTTACCTACTGCACAGTCTTCAGTACCTACTTTACTCTCTGGCGAGATTTGTATCTGCAGCGGTTGCCCCAGTCTCATTCCGTCGCCATCGATGGGACAGTTACTCAAGGCATGTGGGGTCTACTGCCATCAACTCCGTCAATTCTCACTGTTATCATCCTTGTATCGCTGGATGTTCTGCTGATGGTTGGGGTATTCGTCGCCTACCGTGGGCAATTCAGTGGACCGCGCATTCCCAAATCCATTGGGTCGCTCATCCCGTGGATTGCACATAGCCAGATGATGCGTGATTTCGAGGGCGCCCATGTGTGGTCTGAAGTACAGCAGCGGGAACACTTGGAGCAAATCGGTCGGACGTATAGCTTGGGAACCTTTCTGCGCCCGGATGGTGTGAGCAGGATGGCGGTTGATTACAAGGATGACGAGCAAGCATACGAGTTGCATGATATGCCGTCCTCGGCGATGGTAGCAGTGGAATCAACTGCCCTAGAGCTACCACCGGGTCGACAGCCACATCGTACGCCGCAGAGTGGACCTGTGGACCACGCATAATAGGGTGTAGGATGTCGAATTTTATTTCTGTACAGCAGCCACGGCCCCGCCATCTCCTCCCCGGCTGGTTGCTCTTCGATTAATTTATCTATGTTTATCAATAGTGGTGTCTGGATTGTCTATACGTTCTCTTCATACTAGTGTAATAAAAGATACCCCATTCATAACCATGCTCATTTGACTACTAAAATACGATGACGTAACCACAGTGCAATCGCCTTGCATGCAAGAGTTCTAGAAAGAGGATACACTTGCGTACACGATGTGAACTGCCAGGATCGGTGACTGACGTTGGGGTTTGAAGCCCTGAATAGGATAAGCTTGACAATTCCGCCTGATACAGCAGTAGTGATTGGCTGGAAAGACAGCCGACTGGTTCCAGAGGTAGCGATCGTCAGTGGATCCTTAGGGCTAAATAGGATATTTTTACGTCGTGATTTCCAAACTTATTCAAGCTCAAGGGAGGGTTATCTATGGGAAGAGTCGATGCCATGGAACCCTTACGAAGATGCGTGACGTTCACCGTTCATCAACAGGGGTTAACGGGTTCTAGAGGTCAGGATTGCGTGTCCTATGGTCGGGTTCCTTGGAAACCCTGGTGTACCTTCTGGATTCTACTGCCAATCCAGATGAGAACCCGAGATATCATTGATGAACATTCTAGAGCCTAGATACTGTCCAGGAGAGCTGCTCGATATGTTAGAAATGGCTATGGAAGAGTAGAGGTCACGGTTTGCTGGTTGCCAAGAAGAAAATGAAGTTTTTCTTTTGTAAGGGTTTGGGGCAGCTCGTGACATCATGGATCCGCCGGCGGTTGTTTGCCACGCGACTCTCTGATGATAACCAGGGAACATCAATCACGATTAGATCACTCAATGGAATCGGAGGCATACTATGTCAGAAGGGTTGCTCTTGGATATCATGACCCACCACTGCCAGTTCATAGAAAAGGAAGGAGGGGGAGCCAAGTTCAACTTGGCCAACGGTACTCCGTATCAACGTTGATGTTATGATATAATCCTTTTTATACACCGAGCTAGCCTTTCATTCTATTCCCTGTTTATATATTGTAGTTCTATCTTTTCTACTTCATTCCTTCCATCCCCCCTCTTGTCCCTAGCTTTCTAATCTCGACGCTCTGAAGATCCGAGATGCCGGAGGAGCAGGATCTGGCTGATGCCCGCCAGGTTAGAAGTAATGACCTGAATACCACTCAGAAACATGGAACCCAGCCATCGAGGGCCAATGAACAACCAAACAACATGAGACAAGACAAACAGCGACCACCACTGCAGTATCGGAGCACCGGATCACAGCGACCGTCCCGATACTCTCAACTGAGACGACGACAAACAAACCAGACCAGTCGCACGAACCAAACGATCCCTTCTCTTGCAGGCCCACGAGAAACCGACCCCAACTCAACTTACGTTCACCCAGAGTATCATGACATGAATCCCAACTACGGGAAGGCCAATGAAGAGCCGGTTTGGGGTTTAGCAAAACCCCTTCCGCGTGTTGTCCGACCAGGCATGCGTCGCCATGATGGCGGTGGGACATCGTCCGCCTACCCAACAGGACAAAAGGGAGAGTCAGAACCAGTGCCCGAGTTGGAGGTGACTCCCGATCAGGCAGACGAGCAAGGAAATGCTGACCAAGCGGTCTCGAGTCCTCGGTCGGGGGCCCAGGATGACACAATGCTGCACCAGGAGATGTCCAATGTGGACCCCCCCGACCGTGTGCCACGTCCAGTAGAAGACGAGGTGACAGAGGATGGGAGCAAGCCGTACGGGGGCCAGTCAGAGCATTTCAACAAGTGGTCTATGGTGCGGCATAAACTGCGGGAGCCTTTTGCTGAATGGCTAGGGGTAAGAAGACATCCTACCGATTCCGAACATTTCTTCACAAATAGTATACTGACGAAAGAGTGGGTAGACCACCGTGGCGATGCTAATCGGATTATGTGCCACTCTGGCAATTTCCACTGGGGGAAATGATGCAGGTAACAGACTCGCTCTTTACTGGGCGTGGGGCCTGGCTATTACCGTGGGGATCTACATTGCTGGTGGCGTCAGCGGTGGACATCTCAATCCGGCTATTTCTATTGCCTTATGGATTTATCGAGGGTTTCCCGGTCGGCGATGTATCTATTATGTGATTGCCCAGATTCTGGGGGCTCTCACGGCCGGTGGGCTGGCGTATTGCATATACCGCGACTCGATTTTCCACAGCGGTTCCAACAGCGGCTCCGGCATCACAATGGGAGCGACTGGTCTAGGGTTCTATACCGAGCCCTTGACGTACGTGCGCAATGTGACGGCCTTCTTCAACGAATTTGTCGCTGCCGCTATTCTAATCTGCACAATCTTTGCAATGGGGGACGACAGCAATGCTCCGCCTGGTGCGGGTATGCACTCATTCATCATTGGCCTCTTGATCTTTGTTTTAACCATCGGGTTTGGTTACAATACTGGGGGGTGTGTTTTTTCCACCTTGTCTGAAAGTTGTTTGAGAGTTGGACTCACTAATGAACTCCCAGATGTTTCAACCCTGCCAGAGACCTTGGTCCTCGCCTGGTAGCCCTGATGGCAGGATACGGTGGAAGCACGTTCACCGAAAGAGGGGGGTGGTGGTTTTGGGGTGCTTGGCTGGCTACCATATCTGGTGCCTGGTCGGGGGTGCAGTGTATGATGTTTTCATCTTCGTTGGTGGGGAGTCTCCGATAAACTATCCTCGTACTCGTCGCCGGAGATCCAAGCTGAAGAAGGAAGCGAAGTGGAGGAGAAGGCTCAACCTGGGGCGTCAACGGCTTCCCAGTATTGAAGAAGCAATCAAAGAGCTGGAGGAATGAAGCTTAGATTCATGCATATGTACATAGGAATATAGAAAGAACGTCTTCTAATCTGGCCCACTATAGTCTTAGAACCCTGGTGTGTCTGGCTTGACATGGTACTGCTCCATCGGTAGGGATTCTTTTGAAGCCCTACATGTAGAAATTCAATATACTACGTCATGCTATAATTGGGCTTCCCGGAAGATGTGACTCTGGTCATCCCTTGCCACATGGCTGTTTGCACGGTCCACTTGGCCAATATTTACACGAGGGCTATTGCCATCTTATTGATGGTATAAGATTTCCGCACAGCAATCAGCCGCCGTTGGCCACTGGCACTGTCTCGATCTTTTTTGTCCTTTCATCGCCATCTAGATAATTTAGCCCTCTCCATGACAGACTTGATGGTGTTCTGTGTCAGTGTTATATCAAGTTCTGCCACCTTGGACTTGTGAGACTGAGTCAAGCTAACCGGTGTCCGACCAAGATAGCGGATGTTCAAGATTGTGCGTGGGATTTATTGTCCGAGCAATATCTCCACAGCAACACTGCCTCCCTGATGCAAGCTCTTCTGGGTTATGGCCTGGCAAAAGAGTTATCGGGGGATTTGCTCATGCAAGCTGTCGGTATTCGACAGCCCGAGCGGAAGTTAGTAAACCCCGAGTTGGTTTACTTAAAACAGCTCGTGAACGGCTTCTTTTGCGACCCAGCACGATCACTTTGGAAACCCAAAATCAACTTTCGGTGGAGTTTCTAATAATGGACAAGACTTGGGAAGTTATTATTGCTGGTGCTGGGCCAGTAGGCCTTTTTATCGCATGTGAATTGGCCACAGCTGGCGTGTCGGTACTTGTATTGGAACGAGACACACAGCCAGAGTCGCCTTGGAAGGAGGGATTACTTGGTCATCGTGGTCTCTACATCCCATCAATTGAGGCATTTTATCGGCGTGGCATGTTACAAGAGATTTTCGGTGACGAGAAGCGCCCGATGCATTTCGCGAAGACTCAAGGCTTCCAGTTCGGGGGACATTTTGCGGGCTTGGTGCTCAATGCTAACAACATTGACTTTTCACACTGGCCGTATCACTTGCCAGGGCCGTCCTTTCTGCCTGGTCCAACCTCTATTGGACGTCTCGAGGCTGTGTTGTCGAAACGTGCAGAGACACTTGGTGTACAAATCCTTAGAGGCATGGCAGTCTCCCACCTGACCGATGAAGGCGACTCCGTGAAGGTATGGGCCGGCAACAAGTCCTTTACGGCACAATGGCTCGTCGGATGCGACGGTGGACGCAGCACAATTCGCAAAACTGCTGGGTTTGAATTTGTCGGGACAGAAGCGCAGTTCACTGGTTATATTGCGGCGTGTGGTCTCGACCAGCCAGAATTATTGCAGCCGGGATTTACGCACACAGATTCGGGGATGTATATAGTTAGCGGGCCTGAACATCTGCTTGTTATCGATTTCGATAGGGGCTTCGACCGGTCTCAACTCATTACACGGGAACACTTTCAAGAAGTACTCCGACGGGTGTCGGGTACAGATATAGTTGTCAAAGCACTTCACCTAGCCTCCTCATTCACTGATCGCTCAAAGCAAACCACAGAGTATCGCAAAGGACGCATCCTTTTGGCTGGCGATAGTGCCCACATCCACTCCCCATTGGGCGCGCAAGGATTGAGCACAGGGATTAGCGATGCAATGAATCTCGGCTGGAAGCTTGCGGCTACCGTTAAAGGGGTTGCATCTCCTGGTCTGCTCGACACTTACTACCAAGAGCGGCATCCAGAGGCCGCACGCGTGCTAGAGTGGACTCGCGCTCAAGTGGCGACATTACGCCCTGATCCTTATGGCCAGGCCATCGCGAATACCATGCAGGACATGATTAATACACAAGATGGGGCTACTTACTTCGCGGACCGCATCTGGGGACTTTCCCTGCGCTACGACCTGAGCGATGCACATCGACTGGTGGGATGTAGCGCCCCTGACTTTGAATTCGATGATGGACTGCGACTTGGAGCTAAGTTAGAGAAAGGATCCTTCTTGGTTATTGACTTTGAGAGCAACAGCCAGGTGGCAGAGTTTGTGAAGTCTTTGCAGCCCTTACAGTTCATGATCGAATACTGTGGATACAGTGCAAAGGAGACATTCGGGCTCAAGGTATTACTGTTACGACCTGATGGTGTCGTCGCATGGGTGGCGACGGATGAGATTGAGGTCAAAAGACTACAGGCTGCATTGTCTCGTTGGGTAAGTGTGGCTGTAAAGAAGGCGTGAATAAAGCATATTGTATGTTACATCTAAATAATATATCTGGAGTACTGTCCTTTGCAGACTGAGACGAAGTGCAAGGTGTAGGGTCACCGCTGATTTCATTTTATCCCAACCAATAGTAGCTAGTGATAAGGTATATCACAATGATAGAAATTGCAGAGAAACATTAGATCCCCCATTTCATTCATATTGGCAAGCTGCTTGTAGTCACATACGGGCGCCAAGTTTCGGCTCTGTCTCGGAACTGACGATGCCAGCATCATCATGTTGATCACAGGAGATGAGATTGATAATAATTGCAGCTTTTGAAGGCTACAGCGGGAAAATAATGAGAGATTACCGACATCTGGGGTCTACTGTACTATGCCTTCTCCCTAACGTGGGTTGGGGAAGGTCGTTTGCGAAAAAAGTGTTACCAGAAGCCCCCTTCCTGCTCGCATGTTGTAACCCTACTAGGATTGCTATTTCTTCAATTGAAGTGAAACTAAAAGCGTTGAACATAAATAATCTCGTAGAAATAACATGCAAACTCAAACACTCTTGGAGAGACCAGGAGGGAAACATAGACACTCTCAATTTCAAACATTTCAAGATTGGAAGAGATAGGAATGGGACACGACTAACCCTCAATACTTTTCTCTGCAAAATAATGAAGGTAGGCGCCCAACACTTTAACACCATTCTGATAGTTTTTAACCTTCATGTTCTCGTCCGGACCATGTGCACCATCGCTCGAGGTGCCTATTGGAAGCAGCATCAGGCTTTTGTCGCTACCTAGCCCTTTCTGGATATCCAATGCAACAGGAATACTGTACAACAGTTAGCGCCCTAGACGTGTGCCAGTATGAAGGAGCTGTGAAGGAGCTATCTTCTAAAGTAGCTCTTGAAGAAAAGGAGATATGTAGCGAGGACGATATGATTAGTGTGTCAAGAACAGCAGGGTTGACTGAGCATTTCTAGAGCTTGCAGGCAGAAGAGCATGACATCCTCTCAAAGTAAAGATCATGATCTACTAACCTTCCACCTTCTCGTGTCAGGTCTGGGGTCACATTGTCCCAAACCTTTTGTGTGGCTAATTCAGCGGCTTTGAAATTCTTAACCTCCGGGTCGGTGCGCCACCATTCGCCGCTATCAGTCATTTTGATGTCTAAGTGATTCTTGCTATTTAGCTGTTCGAATACCCCTTTGAGATAGTTCGTCACCAGCTCTGAGACTTGCCCTGTTGTCATACTTGGCACGGTGCGAATGGAAAACTTTCCAGTCACCCAGGGAGGGATGGAGGTCACAGTCTCAGGACCATTGGCTGAACCGTCGAAACCGTGGATAGACAGAGACGGGTACCTCCGTCGAGCCATGAGTGTTCGCTTAGGGTCGTTGTAGATGCCGTAGTCGGTGTTGGGGCCAATTGAATTGTTGAAATCCTGCATAGTGAAGTCGATAGTATCGTACGTCTTTTCCTCCTCTTCCGTTAGAGGCTCGATGTCTTCCTGGATTCCAGGGACTAGTATATTACCCTGGGAGTCAACCAGCTTCGAAAGGAGAATGACCAAATCGGTCAATGGCTCATAGACAATGCCCCCAAACAATCCACTGTGTAACTGAGTTGGTGGACCAGAAATCGTGATTTTGAAATAGTTAATTCCTCGTAGTCCATAGGTCAAGCAGGGTTTCTTAGTGCCAAGCCAATAGTTGTCTGAGATACAGCTAGCATCGACATGTTCGAAAACCTTCCTCCCATCTTCACTTGCAAGATATTCCGCGAGTCCAGTAGAACCAGACTCCTCCATCCCTTCAAAGCAAAAACGTAAGTTGACTGGAACATCGACCCCTGCGTTCTGGTGTGCCTCAATAACATTGACCCAGGCCACGACGGGACCCTTGTCATCGGTCGTACCACGTCCATAGTATCGCTCATCGTCCCCAGTCCCGGCTTGGGTAAGCTCAAATGGCTCATAGTGCCAGGTTTGTCCTGTAACAGGCTGAACATCGTAGTGACCATAAATTAAGATAGTTGGCTTTGTTTGGTCTGGAGACTTTGGATAATGGGCAATGATAACGGGTGGTAGATTGTTGGGCAGGGGCTTTGGTTCCGCCTGTGCCCCAAGGGCATTGAGCTCGTCTGCTAGAAACTTCGCCATCTAGGGTGCCAGGAAGCCTTTGTCAGTATCATACCATACATAACGACCTAGATGGATGCGGCCATTGGAGTAAACTTACCTTGGTCAGTTCATCCTTCTTATCAGCCTCTGATGAAACCGATTTGATGTGAATAGCCTTTCCCAGCCCTATAATCGCCCATGTCAATCACATCGCTATGGACATATTGCAGTCGGGGGTAAGTCAGCTCTTACTCTCTTTAAAGGATGAAGAAAGTTCGTCAGCTCTGTACTTTGCATCAGTCGGGTGATAACCGTGAATAGTTCATTGATTTGACATACGAATCGAAGAATTTGTCCAAATCGGAAGCCATTTTTCGTAGTTTTGAAATGCTTCTGCCTTAGCGTGGTCCGGGCGTGAGAAGAACGAAGATATGGCCTTCAGATGTATGTGTGGAAAACACATGAAGATACTTATTGTAGGCGTGCCCTAACGACAGCGAGTGTGGTGCTCTGTCCCTTCGACCCAGCACACCATTGCAATGCAATGCCGGAAAATACATCAAGCTTCTGACATCAGAATTCGAGGGTTATGATCGCGATGCTACAGAGCTCTGCTACCTCAGCCGTTTTCAGTCTCGGTGAACTGTTATAATTAATGACATGCTCTTATTCTACCTTCAGCTCCTCTTTCGCTGAACCATGGAAAGCAAGAACTAAATTGAAACGATTGATCAGCTCTCTGACTGAGTGACCCGCCTTTTCTCTCTCCTCATATGGACGGCCTATGTGAGCTATTGTAGTGTAGATAGTATTATATGACGTGGTGTTGACAATCATCGGTCGTAGCATCCGCATCGAATGATTCTACTCCGTCGTGATGCAACATAGAGCTATATCAACAGAGCCCTAGGTGATATGTATGGTGTTCATAACGCAATTGGGAGGTTATTAAGCATAATGCATGTCAGTACTTATTTATCAGACAGCATTGGTCCAGTAATGTGTATAGTAGAGCATGCTGATCAGGTATATACCTACATAGACGGTCTACTGGCACTCATTGGAGATCATTATACGTCTAGTGCGCTCCAGATCCTGAGCGTAAGAAAACAGCTTAACCTAGCCGAAGTGTTTGACAATCAGCTTCTGTGATATTATGTTTGTGTGTAAGAAAGACCGTATTATCTGTATCATCGTGGCAGATGTCGAGCCCAAGCAATAAAACCTGAGAATACAACAGCACACTCTTTAGCTATGTCAGTGTACTGAACCACAGAGGAAGCAGTCCGGCTCTTGGGAAGATTAATTTTGCGACTTGCCAGACATGCTCCTGTTCCTATACATACTATCTTGTGCATTGGCATATTAAGCATCAAATATAAGCGCCCCAGCAGATAACATATCCAGGGGTGAGAATATATTATATGTCGTAATATTGTCCTTCTACACAAGGTGCCTTTCGAAACTAGCACAAGCTCTTGTTGTTTACCATTCACACTCCCTCACTCCAAAGCTGGCTCATTTTAACATAAGACTAATCCATAACAGCAATTGTAGAAGGGGATAGCGTGCCAAAGTGTGTGACTTATCATGACAACCTTCAGATGGCCGACGAGATCTATAGCTGTACCATGATGTTATGAAGAATATAGCTCAAACACTTCAGCTAGAGTACGAGGCCTTGAGTGATCAAGATCGGAATAAGTAAAACCGAAGACCGAATATGTAATCTTTTCAGCCGCCTTCTTTTGAAACACAATCCAATGTGTCCCGTTCATTTCACTAAGTTGAGGATTGTCAGGGTACCGCAAAAGTAAGAAAAGAAAAATGAAATATTCATTTACCCGGATAGGTACAGACCACTGCAGCCTTGACGAAGGGGTATAATCCATGAACTCCAGGTCGTGCACCCTGAACGCAGTCGACGTCAGACCAGCGGCCATAGCGCGCCCAGTTGTTTCCTTACCTCGTTTCTCCGTGAGGTCGCCTCGCTACATGGTTCCTTGACGTGTAAAGCTGCCGCCATCGGACTAACCTCTACCTGCACAACGAGTATACGTGTCATCCAGCTTAGTACGAGATCACTTGAGACATTGAACCAAAAACTGCACCATGTTGAATCCTTAGAAGGGTAGCTTTTGACAGTAGCTCGGTGTCCGATAATTCCTTTCCGCGGCATAGACATTTGCGTACAGTTCAAGTTCGGACAACAGCGCATGCAAGTAAGCTTTACCTTACGGGGTTTGACCCAAGGCGGACATGGTCGAGTATAAAATTATTTTCGGCAGCTCAAACATCAAAGTTCCGGAGGCCGGGGAGTTTGGTAACACAGAGATCTGCACTTCAATCTATATATGTTTCCTCTGCAATGGAAAATTTCGATTGAGTCGTGCGGTGGGATAGAATGTGAACAACTTTGATCTCCAACTGTATACATCCTTGAAGGCTGAGACCAGCAAGACAAGATACTTGGTCATTTATCGATAGCAATGCAACTACATCTGCAAGGACGGTGAGCGACTGCACACCCCAACAGGAGTTATTACGCTACTCATCTCGTTTATCGGCGAACAATATAGTGCGAGTGACCCTTTTGGCAATCAATTGCTTCGAGTTGCGTACGGAAGAGCGTCACTACAATTTGCAATTCGACGAGATACAGGTGAGCGCTCTTTGATCATGGCATGAAGATGTACAGTAGATACTGGATTTGCATAGACATTCTTGGACCTCAGTTCTCTCGGCTACCGGATGAATGGAATGTACCTTCGGTGATAATCCAGATTCCAAGGGAAACAGCTTGAAAGATGAGACACAAGTCAGTATACTCGTTTCCAGAGGATGGATATATATTGCCGTTCTGCTCTGCTCCGTTTCCTGCCTCATCACTAGCAACAAACACATCTTGCCAGCACTTCGCAACCTCGAACCATTTTCGTGAAAGCACACAGATTCACCCAATCGCCACCAAAATGCGGTTCCTTCTCGCTTGTCTCGCAGCTCTTGCGTCTTCCGTCGCAGCCTATGAGGTCAGCAGTCCGATGACGGGTGATCGAATCTTCCTTCAGGCGGGAACGACAATTACATGGAGCGCTGTCAAGTAAGTCATAAGCCGTCTATTTTCTATCATCGAGAACAATGAAAGTGACCTGATATGCTGTGTGTGATCTAGCACTGATGATCTGTCCTTTGATCTCTGGCTGGTCAATATGCGACACTTCCCCAACTATGCAAGGCGTATCGACCAAGGTATCAACAGGGATGCCCAATCATACCGAGTTCAGGGTGTGAGCGGTGTTCCAGCAAAGTATGTACACGTTCTATCACTGTAACTTCAGGATCAGTTCACTAATTCCAATAGCGATGGCTATCAATTCAACTTCGTCAGACGCAACGCCGATGAGACGGAAGCCAAGGGGCGCCCACTGGCTCAGTCAAAGGACTTCATCGTTACCGGGGCAGGCATCATTTGATTCAGCTTCCGTTGATGGATCTTCGAGGCCCAGCCTCTTTTCTGGGAGCTATGCTTGGACGCTTGATCTTGTGTTGTTCGTTGATAGTACTGTTTTTCTCGTCCATTACAATTGTGTCTGGCCTGTGGTTCCGCGTCCTTGGAAGCATAGGTCGCGGTGGATAGAGAGGAGCATTTTTGTGCTGTCTAGCAGTGGTTGGGATCTTTCGGGTTTAATTTTGACGCAGATCGTATGCTAACTGAATATGATCTGGTTTTTATTGGACACGGCTGCTTTATGTAGTTTCTAAGCCACATTTACAACGTCAGCCTAGCTTTCGTTCGCGTGTGCTGGCTGAAGACTATTCCGACCACGTCGATCATTCTCCCGATTACATTTACTTTAGAAGTAATGTTAGGACAGTATTTCCCTTCGCGCACCATATATTCCGGTTAAAGGGTGAATTGAAATTGGTGGTCGCGACATCGGTAATGGTGCTCACGGTCGCACCGGCCAGAAAAACAAAGTAAAGATATTAGGTCAATACTGGCTTCTCACGTAATGTTCTTCATTGGTTCGAAGGTACATTAGCTATTAAAAGCTTATGCAAGTTATGAGCCAGGGTAGATTCGAATTCCCTGCTAGGAGTGGGAACAGTCGAGCGTGGCTGTACCGAGTTAGACTTCCTGGATGTGACTTTTATGGCGGGCGCGTGGGGGATCGACACACACGCTCACAGGGTATATGTGTCTCGCGCCATGAGTACGGCACATGGCGTAAAGCTACCCATGGCCACGCCAGGATACCCATGAGTGAGCTGTATATCTGCAGTTGACAATTAGGTTATGGCGTCTTACGCGTACGAGGTGCGATTGTTGCCGGCGCGAAGGACTTCGCGTGAACAGAGACTCGAAAGCCCTTGTACCCTAAGTTGCCGAAACCGGAGCACTAGTGGTTTAGCCCCCATCCAGAAAACCAAGCGCCAAAGTCTAAGTAAATGAATGGCATGATAGCATTGCGTTATTAGTGCTGTGTCCATCGAACCGGCCGCGTTTAGCTCTTAATCGGTTCGGGAAACAGGGACTAGAAGCCAAAAGAGCGTGATGTCAAGGAACACTAGAGGCGGTCTAGTTACTAGTAGATGCGTACCAGCGGTAGAAAAATTATTGGAATTTGAGACACTGAACGCAGGGGATTCATTAAAGGAACCGCTTTAGCTCACGGTGTCAGGGCAGGAACCCTAAAACGCGGCCTCGGGGATCGGGCCAACCCGCGCCGCCCAAGTGTTAAACCCTTTCAACCCAAAGTTCTCCATAATCGGCTCCACTTGGTGGGTGAAAAGGAAAGAGATCCGGTGGCCTCTGGCCATCCAGACCATGAATTAATTTTGTTCTGACACTGGTGGCCGGCCCCACCCGATGGATAGACATTTGGAAAGCAAATTTCAAAGGTGAGAGACATTAACTGGTCGGATAAATCGTGCCCCACGGTGAAGTGGCTCGGCCCATGTCCGGTCCAAGACTCATGGTTGATTATTATTGTCGGTTGATTACGATCATCTTTGATACCGAGTCGTTGATCTTGGTTTTAACTTTTTTTTCTTCTTTTTGGTGTGGGGTTTCCTTGCTGCCTAGCTGTCTGGCTGAGAGGTATAGAGTTATCATCCCATATGATCAGGAGAAAGAAAAGTAAAGCACTCGGAGTGCTAGACGTTATTTCATTGCATCATAGCTTTCTTCGATATTGTAGTCCACCTTACGCCAGATCTCCAATTGCCCTTCCGGTTGAGGGTCACGAACGGGCAAATTGATCGCCTCCTGACTGGTTGATGTAGAGATTACATGAGAAGAGGATTCCCCATGGCCCTTGGGTTGCCACCATCGTTTGGAATGCATGTATTTCGGATCGGGCGGAGGCTTTGTGGAGCTGGTCCCCCTGGAAAGGACACCGGAGGGATGTGATGGATGTCCCTGCTTCGTCGCGTATCGACTATGATATTGTGTCAAGACATTGCCGAAGACCTTGCGCAGGAGGGGCCACCAGCACATAAGGTTGGCCACGTAGATGGCGGTGCTGGCTTCGCGAATATACCAGATCTGATAGATCGTCGTGAGCGGCGAGTGGAAATTAAAATATTTGTTCAGGATGGCGGCGATCATCACGAAAATTCCCAGCCCGAGGACACTGATGAGGAGAATCTTCTTGCGAAGCGACATCTGCGTCCCTTTCAGTAGAGGAATCGGGATGATCAACATACACGCATCCGACGAAAGGTTGAATACCGCTTGCGTGATGGAATAATGTTGATATGTTGCGCACTGTGGGTTCTGAGGTGGAACAGCCCAATATTCGGAAAACGGTCGACAATACACGGCGAAGTAGGTAATCTCAATCACAATGAAGCCGAGCAGGACATAACCGGCGAGGAGCTTAACGAAGAGATGCCAGCTCAGCAGCTTCGTTAGCTTCCAATACATGGCAACAAGACATGTTTTAACACCCCACGTCGACAAGAGCATGCATTGTTCCAGGCCTATCACGATTTTGCTGCCATATACTCGATTCGCCACATCCTTGGGGTCTGCCAGTATCTGTGGGAGTTGTTCGGAGGGGAAAAGGTTGGTGTTGTAATGGGAAGAAATATTGATGAGGACCAGGAGTGTCGTGTAAATACCCTAACGAGTCAGCCGAGTCGCCCGAACCCTCTCTGGCTTTGTATACGAGTCGTCGAACTAGTAGAAAACGGATGAAACACGTACGAAGGTGACACTCATAATATAGTCATCCACTACGATGTTGTTAGTATTTTGGGTAAAGAGTACTCAATGGTCCGAATACTGGCGGCATCCAGTGGATTGGAGGCCTCATACGCACCTTGAAGATTTCGGATGCCTCCATTGGATATGCTTCGAGCCGTACTATTTATTCTTCTCAGCTCCTGATATGTTTGAAAAAGGGCAGACACCAATCGCCCTACAGTCTCCCGATCCAGATCACCACAGCTATACTCCAGAAGACCACTGCTTCTACCAAGAGCTGGTGAGGAGTGGGTGAAACATCTCCCATAGTAGATCGGATGCGATCTCTAGGTATGTGTCGAGGAACCAGCAGCGATCGGACACGCACGAAGTCTTGAACGGCAGCGGGTTAGTGGCGCTCCCTGGGTCTATAAGCTAAAAACCCCGTACATGTTCATATTTTCAAGTTGCTAGACCCCGACGCTTCGGTACTCCAATCAACAGGCGAGCTCATGTTCCAGAAATGGGGCCTCTCACTTGGAGATATTAATGCCGTACCGGAATCCCGGCCTGCAGATTGGTCATGTTTTCAGGATTCATATCCTTGCTCGGTCTGCTGAAGGAAAGCAAGCCCGAGACGCTAAATCTCCATGCGACCGAATGAACAGTGACAGCCAGACTGAACCACCGTGCTTAGCGTGGTGGGGGTCAAACGAGCTGCGGCGTGCGCCTAGCGTATCTGCACCAATTCGATAGAGATGCATATCGACCCGCCCTCGCACCTCCCTGCAACTATCGGAAATTTACGCAATGTTTTTCTATTCTTCCCCTGCCTCGCAGTTTGGTTCCTCAAATTCCTGGTCGGCCTCTTTTTCTTTTTCTTTTTCCTTTTTTTTGTGTTTTTGTCCGCTTACCTGCTGTAATTGGAACTTCCCATTGTTGACTCGCCATCCTTGTATTAATTCGATCTCGGTGGCCTAAAAATGGAGCAGGCTCCAGACAGCGCTAGTCGCACCAGTAAGGGAAATATCCAGGTTGATGAAGCTCGCCTTGAGGCGGCCTTGGGCCATAAACAGGAATTAGTTCGTGGGTTCGGATTGTTTAGTTTGACCAGCCTGGGAATTATTATTGCCAAGTATGTGTGTGCACTGGGTTTCCTGCCGTCCTCTGGTTATCCTGACGTCGCCGATACTAATTAAGATGACCAATTGCCAATAGCTCCTGGGCGGCTACTGGAGGGACTATTGTGACTGCACTGTATAATGGCGGCCCTATGGCCGTCTTATATGGACTTATCCTGGTCACTGTCTTTTACGCATTCATCTCCGCATCCCTCTCGGAGCTGGCCTCTGCAATTCCCTCGGCGGGTGGTGTCTATCATTGGTCATCCGTTGTGGCAGGCAGGTATGGTCGTGCTGCAGGCTTTTTCACGGGTTACCTCAATGCTTGTGCCTGGTTGCTATCTGCAGCTTCGATGAGCTCAGTCCTGGGGAATGAGGCAGTTGCCATGTATCTCCTACGACATCCGGGCGTAGAATGGCACAGCTGGCAGCCCTTCATTGTCTTCCTAATTGTACTGTGGATGTGCTGTGCGATTGTATGTTTGGGAAACCGGTACCTTCCGCTCATCAACCGGATCTCGTTGGTGCTGTCCATGGGTGGTTTGTTTATAACCATCGTCGTGCTGGCCGTGATGCCGCGTGGCCGCCGCGCCAGCAATGCCGAAGTCTGGAGAATCTACTACAACGAGACTGGCGGCTGGTCCGACGGCATTTGCTTTCTGTCTGGGCTGTTAAATGCTGCCTTTGCGGTCGGGACTCCAGACTGTATCAGCCACCTTTCCGAAGAGGGTATGTAGATATGTTCTGGTTGCTTCCTCTCCTTTATGGTTCCTTATCACGTTTGCTTCTCTGATCCCAGCTGGTCCATACTAACACGCCCGACCTTCAGTTCCCCAACCAGAGAGAAAAGTCCCACAGGGCATTATGCTGCAGCTTCTGACAGCCTTTCTCACCGCGTTCGTCTATCTCATTGCGCTGTTCTACGGGATCAATGATATTGACGCCGTTTTCAACACCAACGTCAATTATTTTCCTGTCGCCGAGATCTATCTGCAGGCAACTGGTTCTACAGCGGGGGCAGTCGGCCTTATTGCCCTGCTTTTCATAGCCACGTTTCCCACGCTGGTGGGAACCCTTACAACCGGTGGCCGGATGTGGTGGTCCCTTGCGCGCGACAATGCCACCCCCTTTCCCTCATTCTTTGGCCAAGTTCACCCCACGCTGGATTGCCCGGTCAATGCCACAGTAGCCATGGCAGTGATGGTTTCCTGTCTCGGTTGTGTCTACGTCGGTAGCACCACTGCATTCCAAGCGTTGATCTCGTCATTTATTGTTCTGAGCACCCTATCCTATGCTGGTGCTATTGTTCCGCATGTGCTATCCCGGCGCCGAAGTGTTGTCCTCGGGCCCTTTGCGATGCCACACAAGATTGGGTATGTGGTCAATATCCTCGCGGTCCTCTACATCGCCGTCACAGTGGTGTTCTTCTGCTTCCCCTTTACCTTGCCGGTGACTGTGCAGAATATGAACTACACAAGTGTTATTACCGTCGGTCTTATGACCCTTGTTGGCATCTGGTGGCTGTTCCAGGGTATGCGGACCTATAAGGGGCCTACCTATAGTCGGGAGGCGGCTGAACGGTTGGCTATTGGGAAACAAGAGTCTTTGGCTGAGATGAGAGGTATGACTTGAATGTAATGTATCATATAAACGCATAGCAATGAAGCTTTCTATTATTGAAGTCACGAAGGGCAGAACCGAATACAAGCCCTAAGCATCTATAGTTGGTTAGGATTTACAGGTATAGTGAGATATAACGCAGCCACTGATCTATCCAACACCGACATCAGGAATCCTCACATCGTGAAGTTGGTACTATACACAGACGACGGCTTGCAGTCCCTTGAAGGCGGAAGTAGAGTTACCTTTATTTGTTGAGAATCTGGGTTGCTAGTGATTCATTCGACCTGCAGTTTACTTGGGGCCGGAAATGAGATATCAATCTTTTGTAGAGCAACGTTAGATAGCCGGCCGTCGGCCTTCCTCCGTAATGGGTGTCCAGGTCTGCTGGGTGGCTTTAAGGGAACAACTATTTGTAAAAAAAATACATGTCACTTCTCATGGAATTAGGTATCAGAACCTATCGATGGTTGTATGTGGACCATGTCCAGATCCTTGCTGGTCGCAAAGGTGTAACATCTCACTACAGCAAATAGGCTATCAGTGTTGATGATTTCAACTGCCTTAATTGCATTATTGTCCTGACCTGAAGGCTATCTAGGAAAGGAAAGCAGGTGCGCACGGAAAGATGAGGAAAAGGAGAGAGAAAGATCAATGGAAGCCCTGCAGCTCAGGCTAACCAGCTGCCTCAGACCAATCCCCGCGTAATAGCGATGGTCATCTTCGTAAGGATGCTTGGTGTCCGGACCAATACTATGAATATCTGATTTTACCAATGCCTTCGTTTCATCGACCCAGAAAGTTCTCAAAACGCACTGGTTGTGCTGTTCTCGTCCACAATGTTATCGCGGAAAACCGCATCAATCGCGGCCGTGTAAAGAGCCTCGGACTTCTTGCGTGAAATGGTGCCTTTTGGAGTTCTTGCAAACCCCACAGCAGGATCTGTCAGGAGGATACGAGATCGAGAGACCTTGCCGTGGGTGGGTGCAGCGGCATTTGCTTCTTCCACCGCGGCCCATATCTTGTCGATAAATTCATCTTTACTCACACCATTCAAGGGCTGTGCGGGTTCAATTATGAGGACCACCGCTGGGCGGGCGTTTCCAACGACCAGCGTGCCCGCCACATTAGGATCTCCTTGTAGAGCCGTCTCCATGGGAACAGGAAACACCTTTGCGCTAGTGCCGAGCGCGATGAGATCGTCAGTGCGAGAATGGAATTGCCACAGCCCTGTCTTAGTCGGATGAGGAGTGAAGAGATCCTTCGTACGCCATATCTTCACATCCGGGAATGTATGCGAAAGAGTGCGCCGACCACGGAACTTCTCATGCTGACACAGCACCAGCTCATAGAGGCCGGAGCCTTCCTCCACCTCCTGCATATCGCACTCTTCGGCGGGATTGGGCTCCAGGTACTGCCATTCTCCGGGCTGGGGAACAAGCATCTGGATCTGGCCGCTCTCAATAGAGCCGTACATTTGGCAAAGGTCAGTTAATTCGCTGAGCTTCTGCCCGACACTCGGTGCTAGAGGCCCCCCTCCAAACAGCACAAAGTTGAGACCTTCTGCCTTTTTGGACGCATCTGGGTCGCATGTCCACCACTGCTCGATAGTAGATGGAGGAATATAAAGGGCTTGGACTCTCGTGTGCTTCGTAATAGCGCTCACTAAGTGACCGCTGGGTGGCATGGTTGAAGGACCGAAAACAGCAGTAGCCGTCGTGGAGAAGACGGGGATAACCATGAATGCCATTGTGCCCGCCAGCTTCTCTTCATTAGCTATTTGATAGCGAAAGGCAATCAGAACCAAGAGGAGATTTCTTACATGGAACGGGGGGAAGCAGCAATAGAATCGCCCGGGTGGGGAGAAATCAAACTGTTTTGCATTCTGTGGCCGACGCCCTTCTGGGACAGGGACATTTCGGTCGGAATCAGTACAGGAAAATGCAGCATGTGTATAGGAGACAATCTTTGGGAGTCCTGGATTTCCGACCCAAGTCAGAAACCATCTAGAAGGCTTTGCGGGCGGGTGATCATACCTGTGGACCCAGACGTGTGCATAGCAAGACATCTTTCATCCTTGACATCTGCAAACACGACATCATAGGGGTATGGATGGGATTGGCCACCCAGTACTTCCTCCAGGGATGGTACCGGCATATAGGTTATCAAAGCGGCAGAGTCAAGCTGTTGAATGCCTTTGACCACTGGCTCCATTAAATCCGCGTGGAGAAGAAGCATCACTTTCCCCTCACACAGCAAATGCAAGTTCTGATCAGGTGGGTTCCGTGGTGATATCCAAAATGTCTAGGAAGTCACGAAGTCAGCTGAATGCCAGGTATCAAGGGGAATTTCCGGATTCGTCACCGTCCATCCAGCCTTGATTGCTGCAAAGAGGAGAACAGGATATCGGATATCTGGTACTCCGAGATACGCGAGAATTTTCTTTTCTTTAGGCACACTTTTGGAATGGTCATCCAGCCACCAGGCCATGAAATCGACCGCGGTTGCCATCGTCTTCATGTCGACATCTCGAAACCCATCTGCCACATTTTGGGTTCTTGGCATGGAATTGAACACGCGACTGGGATTTTCATGGGCATGATAGTCGACAACGTGGGGCAGCAGTCTCTGGCCTCTGAATTCTTCTGCCCCTCGACGCCATATCTCGTTGTGGTTGGGAACGGACATGATAGGGGAAGCTGGAATATACAACGAAAATTTTGTTCCAAAAAGTATGGACGAAATGAAGGATTGGATTATAGGTAGCGACGAGAGGCTCCCTGTTATATTTGCCAGGTATCAACCATACTATGCCACGAGGGAGATATCGGCCTGAATTCCACATGGTACTACTATAATACAGGGATTATTGTAATATTGATTTGTTCTACCGTCCAATCGAGCAGGGTAAAACGATAACCCCTCCAAGAGACAAAGACATTGGAGACGGTGGCGTACGCCTGTATCAGACAGCTTGCATTAGCCATAAGGCGAAAATATCTTCCACGACCAACAGGATAGTGGAGAAGATGGCGTAAGCTTACACCCTTTATTTGCTAGTTAGCTCATTATCAGTCTCGAGGCTGCCTACCCCAGGGTATAGCCGCCGAGGTTGGAGGGCTTCGGCCGGGACCTGCTTGAATCCCTGCTCCAGACTTATTACGAACCCCACTTTACGAAGTAGATAGATGATAGTTTGTCGGCCATTACGATTCCAGGAACGGAGTGAGATGAAGGTACCTCCATCAGGTGCCTGGAGTTGTTGGCCAAGAGGTCTGCGAGTTACCCGCGGTGCCGTCTATCAATATCTAGGCCTTCTTAGTTTATACAGGCCAATCCTCCCCATTACCTAAAGCTTGTATTAAAATTATGAACAGATTTCAATTCTCAGTAACTATCGGTAGATTTGAAAGATTACAAATAGACATATAGACAGTCACATCCTTCTCCAAGAAACATTAAAACATTCGACGTCAAGTCTCCTAGAAAGATATTAAAAGACCTCCCTTAAGGTCTCTTAGCCCGAATCTACTCCTATCCTAAATTGCGACGAGTCTCTCGGATCGCCGGTCTACTCTGGTTCTGGTGTCAAATGGACATTTAATGGATGCCTTGTGGGAGCGACGGCTGTGTCACTGTGTGCCGTCGAAACCATGCTCAATTTTGATTTATACGTGAAGTATTTCTTGATAACTACATAGAATATGCAAGGTAGGTGCGTTCTAGTATGATGATTCGACTCTTGATGCCTCGGCCCAGGATAGACGTTATATTCTACCTGGTAGGCACGCACTGGTTCTTTAGCCATCAGCCTTGATGATATCTGCGGCTCGTTTAGCCACGGCATACACCGCACTCATGATGTTGCCCACGGTGATCAATGGCAGGATACTAGCGTCACAGATCCGCAAATTTGTCGTGCCATGTACCCTCAGCTTTTCATCAACCACGCCCCCTTTTTCCTGTGGGAGCATAGCCGCGGTGCCGCAAGGATGATACGTGCTCGTCGCGTTATCACGTAAATATTTCTTTGCAGATTCAAGATTGGTGAGGAACGCGTCGGGATGGTTCCGGCGCCCGTCTGGCTTTAGAAACTGTGACAGAGGCTCCGCCTTGTGAAGTTTCTCCATATCTACCGGATTGCGTGCCATGATTTCCAGATCCAAGGGGTGTGAAAAGTAGTGGGGATCAACAGTCTGCTTATCCTCCACGTTAGCAGCCGAGGTATGGACGCTGCCACGAGAAAAGGGTATCCCCTGGATAACTCCAAAGCTGATGAAGTGGCCCGGTAGAAGTTTTCCACCAACAAAAGTCGTACCGGTCTCGTGCAGATTGGCCTGGCAAAGGAACATAAATTGGGAGCAGGTGGGAGAATCGGGCTGTTCGAAGACATCGCGGATAACCTGGTGTCGATCGTCATTGGCTGAGAATGCGGTCCATAAGATCTTTGATGCACTTGTCGTTTCTGGCGCCATTTTTGTCCAAACAGGGCATAAAAGCATTTGACTGGACACCTCCAAGTGTCAATGGGCCAGTATTGTGTTCGAAGTATAGCTTCATAGCTTCCTGCGTTGCCTTTGGCTCTTGGCGCATTAGGGCGTCTCCCGTCACCACCCCATCAACAACCTCATAGCCAATACTCTAAGCAGGTGTAAGTCTCTCTGCAAGCCAAGGCAAAGGGAATAACAACATGCTCATCCAGTGCAATTAGTGGAGAGTTGCTATGAAAGGCCCTTGGAATGGATACCGGAGCGCTGGAGCACCCAGCCTGAATTAGTCAAAGACTCTCGATCATTTCTTCCATTCGCTCAAGGTATGTACGTACAGGCCTTTCTATTGGGGCTTCAGACGCTGATTATCGACAAGTCGCTACACGTGCTTAGGCAAGGAAGTCGCCATGTCCGAGATGGCCACGGTCATTGCAGTTCTGGTTTCAGTATATCGCATCAGCTTCCCGCCTGGTAACGGAATGAGTCAAGAACGAGTGGAGAGGTTGATGAAAGATCAATTCACCGCCACGCCGGGTGATTTGCACCTTGTATTTACGGAGCGAGAGCTGAGTAGCAGGTGATTTGTACTGTAGCTCCCAGTTTTACTTCTCGTCTCCCTGGCCAGGTCCTGTTCCACCCTGACCCCTTATGAGCTGGTACCCCGGGGCGGCTGGACGTCCGCAGGTCCGGGTGGAAAGGCAGCCGTTCCTGGCGCCAGAGGCTGTCATTTTCGGTGTCGATTTCACATATTCTCAGATTCTTGTTGTAATAAACCTATCAGAATACTTTGAGTTTCCTAGAACCCCTTCGTAGATCTGGCAATCGTTTGCCCGCTTTCCGCCCCTCCAATGTTGTCAGTTTCCCCCCATTCTTCCTATATAAGACAAAGCCTTTGTGTACTTATAAGTGAGTGCGATATTATCTTCGTCTTGTTATAAATTATGGCGCTCTCCAACTGTTTCCTTCGACACCATTGACACCGTTTCCTCCGATACCATTGGCCCCTCTCCTAGTTTGGCTGCTGGCATAGAACTGACTGGGCGTCCGGCGGTCCTGCTATATTGGACTGGGTACTCGTGAAGTGCTGATTCTCGTCTTGGCATTGTGGGTCAAAATAAATGGTGCACTCGATACCCGACGCTACTTGGATGGATCCCACCTCAGGAGGCATAGTGTTGGGATCGATAGCGTCACACTCTTCTATAGAACTGATTTGCTGCGACGGCCCTGCAAATCCAGGATCAAGATAAATAATAGCCTGCTTAAAGCAAGTTAGATACCCACTCGTCTCCCTCTTCGAGAGATGATAAATGACGTACAATAGAAGATTGAGCGGCTACAGCACTGGCAAAGGCAGCGGAGAGGAGCCGAGTGAACTGCATAGTGGCACTATGTGCTATTCTGCCTACTTTGCGTGCTTGTTGGTGCTGAACTTAGAGGAAATACGGCTGTGTGTATGTGTTATTTCGCTCTCAAAATGATATGTTTGGAATCCGCTTGAATATAAGCATTATAGTCTCACGTGCGTTTCTGGAGCACAATAGCTAAAAGGCTAGGTGTGATTTAATCAGTATCGATTCGGGTAGTGGCGATATTGATTGTGAGGAATAGCATCTTAGAAGGGGGGCCATGGTCATATTATATATCTTGTAAACTAAATAGGGTATCAGTGTCAAACTATGCATGGCTTGACGGACTTCGAATAATTCGACCCTATCTCTCCTCCTCGTATTCACCATCCCTTGCTCAGGGTTATGTCCGTATCGATGATCCCTTGCGACCGAGACCCACTTTAGACTCTGCCGTGAGCAATCATGGGGAGAGTGTTGGATGATCATTGCCATGCTGAATCTATTCAGGTAGGCATTATTGATTGACGCGTGAAGAGGAGCCTCTGTAAAGTTGGAAGATCGATTCCACGACATTAAGTATCGTGGTTCGATTGGCTTTCGGCAGATCTCGGAAGGCAGCGCTTGGATCAATACATTCAACCTCTTGTTTTCATTCGCTCCTGAGGTGATATGATATATCCTCGTCCTGCATTGAGTTTGGTTGTTATGCGGTCACCAACAAATCACCAAGGAGATGTGCGGAGTGGAGGAAAAAAAAGGCAACCTGCACACATTTTCTGGATAATATATCCATCGCCTCTGATTCCAATAGAGTACTGAATGCCTATCTAGAACAGGCACCGCGAATCCGTACTAAGTTAGGAGGAAATTCCAACAAGAAAAAGGGGGTCTGAGGTGTCACCTGAATGCAGTTATAAAAGGGCTGGTCCCCAGTGTGGTTGTTGAACGCCATCCGCATTTCTTCGTCTAGAGATCAGCATGAGACTTTCTACCCTGATAGTGTGTGCCTTCGGTGCAGTTGTGCTTGCCCGTCCAACTAAGATAATGGACTTGGAATCACGAGATGATTGCGTGGTAAGGTGACTTCAGAACTCCCAAATCTCATCTGACATTTTGTTTAGACCTGCGCTAAATATTGTGATGATCCTTCGAATGCGTCGGCTGTATGAATCCTCTATCCTATGAACGGGAATTCTTTTTCTGCGTAATCAGATGCTGATTAATATTAGCTTGGCGCAAGCTGCTATATCGTCAAATGCGGCATAAAATGTTTGGTCGGTTAAGGAAGTGAACTGGATTTTTCGTTCCAACGGGGGCTTGCTACATTCTCTTGCACAGAGACAGGATGTTAGATTCCACAGGCCAAGTCCAGGGCAATATTGATTTTCTGTTGTCGATTTACAGCATGTATGCTTGGCGTTGTCTCCGAAAGGACGTGTGATAACAAGAACCCTATGTTGTTCTAGTACAGTATTATCTTCCCCATCTTACAATATCGATCATCCTAGTTCAGGGCTTCTTCATGTCTTCCTTTGGCAGCGTACGCGTTCGTCATATTACTCAGTCAGATATTTGCCATGCCTTCTGATCATCAAAACCACCCGTTTCATGGTCTAGACGGTCATCGTCACATGAAAGAAAAGCCTCAATGTCGACTCTCTGCTCTCTCATCCCAGGCGATTCTACACTTTCCGCGTGTGTAGCCAACAATACATGCTCCAGCGCTTCTGAGTCCGAATCTAGTGCCTCTTTTGCTATTCCTCTCATTATCGCCTCGACCTCATTATTATGGGCCGATATGCTGATAACATTTGGCAACGCGCGTCTGTCCGGACCAACATACTGAACTCGAGCCGCGAGACCATCCCATGTTCTTTGGATGTAGTATCTCTTCCATGATGTTGGCGTGAGGCCGAAAAGGGCTACGAAACCGTCAAAGCTCAATTGTGACGGTAGAATTCCTCTACTGTCTGCCTGGGGTATCTCCAATGACTGTAGACATGTGCGGACCATGTGCAACCAGAACCGGGCTTGCGTTTCGGAATATGGTGGTGTTGCTGTGTTTATAGCCCGTAGACGGGTAGTCGTTGATTGAAGTGTGACAAGCGCCTGTTGTATGGCATCTTCGTCGTACGATTCTGCGATCTGTTCGCACTGACGGATGAATACAAAAGCGAATCGTATCAGTCTAGCGGGATCTCCTTGTTTCGTAGAGTAAATAGCAGGCTTGTCAAGAAGGGATGTCACGACGGGCAATGGCTGATGATCAGGAGGGGTCCATGAATCCCATGCCCGCGGGCTAAAAAGATGCTTTGTGCTATAATACAAACTCCAGAGACGGGGTTTCATCACGGATGGTGTATAGAACAAAACTTTGTAGAAGTCGGTCCACAACGGATCTCCACCAAGTTTCTTTGTGATCCTGTAATTTCTGATGGCGATCTGCAACTGTAAAATCCAGAAAATAGTCATCGTACTGTTGATAAACTCTTAGTATATTGTCCGTTTCCAGGGCATAAACAAAAGGAACTTCTGTGCGGGAGAGAGCTTACCGATGTACCCTATTTCCAAATTTCTCTGGCTGGCTGTTTCGCAATCGCCTCAAATGGGCCAGTATGACATCAGCCATAGCAAATGTACTTTGTCTTCGTTTCATATACTCCAAAACTACAATGTAGGTGACCTTCAGGTGGGCATGATGATCCCACACTGGTATATCTCCAGTAACAAATGAGTCCCAAAAGGCCTGGGCATTAACAAGATCCTGTGATGCTCGTTTGTCGATAGGCTCGCTCTGACTCGGACTGGATACTGTGTCCTCTGGTATGTCTGGAGCAATCTCTGTCCCAGGATCCCGCTTGGAGTCAGCCCTCGGTTGAGGCTGGGGTTTCGGTCGAGTCCGCAAAAGAAGATCTGCAGATGAACGAAGTTGGCGGAGGATTTCCAGCACCCCTTCTCCCGTTTTGGCACTGAGCCTGTGATCTAGAATCCTCCAGGAGCGTTGATCCCCGTATTTGACCATCTCCTTCTGATACTTCTTTCGCAGGCCATCGACAATTTCTGAGGCGCTTTCTAGGGGAAGCGTGTCTTGTTTGTTTAGGACAATCCATAGATGTCTACAACCATGCTTCTGCAGAAAGTCGAGAAAGTATTGAAAATCATAGATGGGTTTCGGCTGTTGCGGATCGCAGTTGTGGATAAAGAGAGCAATGTCTGCCTCCCGAAAGTACCTGTGGATCAATTGCTCGCGCGACCTCCTAGACACTATAGCTTGTCATTGATATGCCAGTAAATATGGAGGGTAGAAATAAGAAATGGCATAAGAGTACAATGCAGAACAGGCACACTGTCACTGTGGGCTCACTCACTGGACATGTCCCAGATTGTCCATTTATACTTGTTCGGGTATTCGACGGTCTCGACATTGAAGCCGATTGTCGGAATGGTATTAACCAACTCTCCTAGCTTCATCTGATAAAGAAGAGTAGTCTTGCCACAATCATAGTCACCGAGCAAATTAACTCTAAATTCTAGGGTCCTGAAGGGCCACATAACCCAGTCAACAATAGCTTCAGGGACTGGCCATCAGCATGCGATATAGTACACCTGCACTTCAGGGAACCTACAAGCCATCTTGCCTCCATTCAAATACTGATTTGCACACTGCGGAACATTAGGGGTAATGCGCCTGTATAACAGAAACGTAATCTGGAGCTTGAAGGTGACTGATATAAAGGATGGTTATTGCTGCCTGTCTTGCGTTGAATACGAGAGATCTGCAATGTGTCCCGCTTGTGAGCCAAGGCATAAACCGTAGATCGAGTATACGGCCCACGATGAGACATAGAACGTTTAGGCAGAATAGGTCGATCTGTGTCTACAGCTCGGACTCGCTTCATGAAAGATACATTGGACTTCAAATATATATATCGATAGGGGCAACATCGCACACATTCGGAATCATCTTCACCGACCTTACCCTTAACTGTAAATATCTACCGGAAATCCTAAAGAGCCATTATGTATATTTCACCTTCCCGGTCTCGTATTTAGTTCAGTCCTATTTTTTTAACTTATTCTTTGTTTCGTGACAGTTTGCCTTGGACTGGGTCATGTGAGGAGTCTTGTCCAATGTTTGGAGGGTTGAGAATATTTGTAATGTTTGGCACTGACATCTTCGGATCAATATCCGCCCGAGCAGTTCTGTACGGAGTACTCCGTAATTCTCTCCATTCTCCACTTCGATCTTCTCGGGTGGATTCTCTCCTTCTCACGTCTATGGTCCATATCGTCTTTATGTGGGGAAATTGTCGTACACAGAGTTGAAAGTATTCATTAACGCTAATATTCACAATTCTATAGGATGATTTGCGGTGCGCGGGCTAATTACCCTCCTTGAACTCATCAATCACACTCCTAGGCTGGAAATACTCGCCCAATGGCTCATATGCGAAATCATATCCATAGCCCTTCGGTCCACCGATCTCGAGACCCCGTTCCGTCTGGGACCAATGTGGAGAGCAGGCCAATCCCAGCACCACCACCTGGTAGCCATACCGGTACTCCGGCACCCCGATTGGCTTGCCGGATTCCTTGTCCAAGATGCAAATGAGGTCCGGCACGCTGGCAATGATCTTCTTCGAGCCGTCGGTGGCATGATGCTCTGCGTAGATATTCTCATTTTTGAACGGGATGCGGATGTGCCCGCCTTGCGCAACCGCAGAGGAGCAATTCTGATTAGCGGTCTGGTCGTCATCCTCGGCGGGGACTTCGGTGATGATGAGCTCGCCGTATGAATGTCCTTTGTATACTGTTTGCTCGATTCCAGAGATCTTGCCTCGGAATAGGACCTTGGCGGACTGGGGGCCTCCGGCTTCAGCAATGATGGCTTCTGGCACGGTGAGAAGCGTACTATATTGAGCAGCTTGGGCAATGGCTCTGCCGATTCTCCATGATAGTGATACCGTATTCAAAATGGCGAATTCCCTCACAGCCGCACCATTTGTCGGGCGAGCTGATAGGCCAACTAAAGAGCCCATTTCGGTCAAGGCAGCACGGAGCACGCGGTCGACCATCTCATCATCACCCGCTCGGGGCATGATGACAGACCTTCCATCGCCGGAGTCAATTGCACAGGGAGTGAGCTCCCCCGGCCGATACACGGCCATTGTAGTCTGCCAGATCATGGGATTGGCGCGGCCCATAAAGTCCGCGTCGATAACGGGGCGGTCGTAGAACCGATCCGAACCCCATTGAAAGGCTTCGAGACCATTGGACCCTCCGATTTCGAGGCCCATCACGGCATCGAAGGACTTGTGACCCATGTAGTGCATGAGCTGGCCGATGGCATCCACCGTTTCATGGGCTTGGAGTCGCTCCACAGTCGTTGCTGGTGATCCCATGCGCCCTCCCCAGTAGACTAGTGCATCGTCCGGCAGGACAGAATGATCAATACACCGGATTTTGTACCCTTGACGGATCATTTCTTGTAGTTGAATGCGGCCAGCGTCTGGACTTCCGCCGCCGCCGCAGCCGAGGACATACGCTCCGTCTGCGATGTAGTTCAGGTCGGTTTCTGTCAGGAGCCACTCGTGCCAGCCAGCCTTCTCGTCGAAGACAACATTCGGCCTGTAGGTAAGATGATCAACGGGATCAACGTCCGGCACTTGAAGGTGTTCCACAGTCCTGGGGCTCTCAACTATCGTATCCTCCTCCACGGGGCCCTCTTCATTGTCAACAAACATGTTCATTGACCTCTCGATATCCAAATCTCCAATCGCCTTGACGACAGTTCTCAACTGATTAGAAATATACGGAATGGGCATGGACTCCACCTCAGCAATAAAGACGCTCTTTTCAACAGCGCCAGCTTGAATAGCTCGTTCAATGGCAGCTTTCTTAGCGTCTTCCACAGCGTCCGTGATGGACTGATTTGCGATGCTAGTTATTTTATCTACCGTTCCACCGACCTTGGCGCATGCTGCTCCCACAGCGTTCGCTACATCAAAGAACGGCGGGTTGATGAGTTTGGAGGCACCCTCTAGCTCTGCAGGGGCCAGTACGGCACCTCCTCCGACAAGGAGCACTGGCAATGGCTCCGGCGAGGTCTTCATGAGGTCAATTGACCGCTCCAAGATCTGCTTGATCCGTGCCTGTGACGCAGATACCAACTCAGGGGCCAGATGTTTCACGGACTCCGCACTACCTACGACACACTGACCACCGGCAACAGCAATATCCGTTGCGGTCAGAGTCTCTCCGCCAAACACAAACCCCTCAGAGAGCAGTCTATGCCCAACGGAGTCTGGACCAACAGTGACAGGCCCTGTCTTTGCGCCGTTCTGCTCATCACGGACAATGGATCCTCCGCCCAGTCCGACAGAGTACAAATGGGGCATGGAATAGTTCACCTTGATTCCCGCTGCTTTCACATAAGCCGAAGCTTGACGTGGCAGCCCAGACGGAAGCAAAACCCCCACATCGGTCGTGGTGCCACCGATATCAACGACAATGGTGGACTTATTAGCCAGATCCTCTCCAGCTAGATATGCGGCGCCGCGCATGGAGTTCGTAGCACCGGAGTTAAACGTTCGGATGGGTGTCTTAGCTGCACTAGTCGCGTCTATGATGGTGCCATCATTCTGTGTGAGAAACAGCGGACACTGCAGATGAAGGGATTTCATCGCACCGCGGAAGCGTCGGATGGTTTGGCGTGCGTATCTCAAGATGGCGCCGTTGAGGATAGCGGCATTTTCCCGTTCCAAGAAACCTATACCGTGTTCGTTAGCATTCCCCTCGCTGGCCCGATTTGTGACCGGGCAGCGTGTCCAACATACCGATATTGGCAATTTCCTTCGAACACACGACGTCCGCCCCCGGAATCTCGCGGGTAATGATCTCCCGCACTGTTTCCTCCTGCTGGAACACCTCATCAATGGGCGAGTAAACACCCGCCACGACGACGGTCGTTAAACCCAGCGCCTTGATGTTCTCACACTCCCGAACGACCTGCGATTCGACGACCGGCGCCTCCTGAGACCCGTCAATATGGAGACCACCATCGATGTACCCGACATATCCATTGATGAGACTGGCCAGTCCAGCTGGCCACTCGGAAAACGGCTTCACATCGCGCAGGAACGACTTTGACAATCGGATAATCGCAACCTTGCTTAGACGGCGGGGGTCTTGCTCCAGCACGGAGTTCAGGAAGGCAGTTGTGCCAATAGTAACGGACGCCACATTTTCCGGAGCGACTTGGGAGTCCCGGAGGACCGTGTTAATAGCTTCTTGGATGCCCGAGGTGACGTCGGGGGACGTTGGGGCCTTGTGAGATGAAAGAATACCACGAGAGGATGCGTCTCGCTGTCCCAGGTCAATTAGCACCGCGTCGGTGTTTGTTCCTAACGGACGTGAGCGGATCCTGCATGAATATACAAGGCAGTGTACGAAGCTGCTGTCTTACCACCGACGTCCACGCCGATCCGCACTGACTGCACCATGCTACAAAATCTACCCAATACGGTAGCTTAACTCTCTAGCGATTGAGTAGATCACTAAGCTCCGACTGCAGCGCACTCTCGCAGTGTTGCCACCTATTATATCGTTAGTCAGCGTACGATGCCGATTGTAATGCGTTGATCGCGCAACTTGGGCCTTGCCGCTATCTCAACGTCCCCGGAAGGAAATGTCGCCGAGGATCGGGAGAGTCGCCCTAAAAAGTCCCACAATCCCGATGGTTTAATTCTTCTGCGTCCCAGGAAAAGCAAACACGACAAGCCCCTAAGCGCAGTAGCCTTGGATTACCTGCAGAAATAATCCCTGTCAATTTTAATCTGGCATGCATCACATTGGATATTCAAAGACCAAAAATGCACTAAATTCAATACAATGCTCCCAAGCGGATAGATAACATGAACCACATTAAAACTCAAGCCACCACCGTCTTCAGGTAATACTCCAACGACTCCAACGGCTTTCTAGAAGGAGGATTTGGCACTCGGTCTCGCCAGATCTCTTCGCCATCTTTGTACACGACCAACGTTGGCCACCAGGTGACCTCCGCTCTCTTCTGCACTTCGGATCCGACTTCGTCGAAGCCGTTGACCTGTAGCCTTTCCATTAGACATGGCAGACATAGCATGATTGCGGCGGTATACCTTGTAGAAGCGTACGCTGCTTTGGTCGTCGGCGATCTTGCTGTATAAAGGTGCGATTACCTTCCGGACCGATTAGCATCCTGAACGTCCAGAGGTCGGAGGTTCTTACATGACAAGGACCGCAGTGAGGAGCGTAAAAGTCCAAGACCGCAAGACCTGGCTTCGCCAGCTCGGCCTCGTACTCAGCAAGAGAGTGGATTTCGGCAATCATGATGGTTGTTGTGGTAAATAATCGTGATATCTAGATCGATGACAGGAGTTCGCCCGGTAGGACTGATTATATATGTGGAGACCCTTCGACCGTTACGCCACCATCGCCAATGGCAAGTTGCCCTAGTCTGGCCCTATCCAAGATCTTCTCACATATCCTGATCACTCTGCTTGGTCTTAATCCAAGAAACAGGCCCATGGGCCCACTAAGAAACGCTAGAATCCCAACCGAAGCAGTGGTGGATCCATCTCGGTGAAGTCGGGAAGTTAGCCTAACCATCAACTGGTACATCTGTGCCGCAACTGCCGTCTGGTTGCCAGATGTATACGTACTACACGGTCGGGGATGTTCTGCAAAAAGGAAGGACACCGGGTGTCAAATCACATTATGACATGTATTAAGCGGGAGTTATTAATTACTACAAAGAATGAAAAATTTTTTCTTGGAGCAGGGAGACGAGGCCCATCCGTTACCAGGTCGGGACAACCAAAGGTACCCCCCGGTTCAACCCACAACATTCGCCATGGGAGGACCAGAGCCAGTCTACCGATGTCCGCCCTTCTCCATCGCGGTGATGGTCTCGCTCTGCATCTCGTCCGACCGCTCGCTATACATTGGGTCTTGAAATTCCGGCTCATCCACCGCCCCAATACCCGCCGGGGGACTGAGATAGCAGAGACCAGCATGCAGCACGAACGACGCAAAGAATCCCGCGATGGGCCACAGGTAGAATGTATACGTCAAGCCAATCGGGATGCCTGTGTTGTGTGGATTTAATGCGGCGAGACCAGGGATACTGGGCGCAAATCCAACCAACCAGGCCGTGAACGCACGCCAGTTGAAGCCGCCCTCGAACCAGTAGATGCTGCTCGCATCGGCGCGGTAGAGGTCGGACAGCTTCAGCTTTTGCTTGCGAACGACGTAGTAGTCGGCGACCATGGTGCCCATGAGTGGGAACAGGATGACTAGCCGCGGTTAGCGTGGGATGGACTCAAGGGGTGTATCACGCCCGAGAAAACTCACCTCCGAAGCTGTTCAGCGTGTTGGTGAAAATGGCCCCGTTGGCGATGATCTGCCACGGGTTGATCACCACGGAAATTGCAGCTAACAGGTACGATCCACGACGGATGTTGAAGTACCGGGGGTACAGGCCGGCGATGTCCATGCCGCCTGAGACGCCGTTCTCGATGGAGTTCATGGCCATGATGCTCGATGTTAACCCGAACGCGACGAAGAATGCCGCCGCTCGCATGGCCGGGTTATGGTACTGATTGTCCAGCCACATTTGCAGAATATTGGGTGGATTCCACAGACCCAGTTCGTTCACGTCGCCGTACATCTTCGCCGCAGCAGCCGTGCCAAAAATTCCCAGGATGGGAACAACGTTCCCGGATATCAGGAACGAGAAGAGCTGGCCTTTGACCTGAGCCCCCGGTCGTCGGGCGAAACGCGAGAAATCGCTGTGACTCGCCATGCCGACCGCGTTGCCAGAGAACACGACGGCGAAACCGTGGATGAAGGTCCATCCCAGGTTGTCTGTTCGCTGGGACGTTTGGAGGGTTCCCAGGGAGCCACCCCGGGCACCGGCAATGAGGCCGATCGCCAGTCCCAGAATGACGAGTAAGTTGATACTGGCGATAAGCTTAAAGGGCTTCTTCAGCTTGTCCGGGGGCACCCACAAGAGTGCGAGCGAGACTGTCCCTCGTCAGATCCCCATGTTGCGGGCGCGAATAAGAGGAAGGCACACTAACTGATATTAAAGATGACATATCCGACGAACTGCTTGGTGGTCATATGCGTCGACTCCGGCAGTGTGTTCTCCATATGATGGTAGCCGGAAAAGATCGTCGACAGGATAATCGCCACCAGCTGGCCGCCCGTAAACGCCTGGACACCATACCAAATAATGCAGAGGAAAATGCGCAGAATGACCGGCACATACGATCCCCACATTCCAAACACGGACCGGGAGTTGACCGTGAAGCCAATGTGCCAGACTCCACCGGGCCATCCGACGCAGAACACCACGGCGGTCTGGAGGAATTTCGTAATGATGTTGCAGAGAATGGATTGCCAGACATTCAGACCGAGGCTGAGGAGCGACGAGGTGATTTGCCAGCCGAACGTGGTGAAGAAGACGGTGCTCCATAGATAGAGAAAGTCCCAGCTGGACCAGGTCGTACGATCTGTGCTTGAGGGTTAGAAGCCGTATCGACCCTTGTTCGCATCTCCAACGTTAAGCGTACCTGCAGGCAAAGGAATCAGATCCCTGTTTCTCCACTGATCGGGGTCGCCGCTGAGTTGCAGCGTGCGGTGCAGCCTGCTGCTGCGCCGGAGAAGCGACCCATGCTGTGCCTCTTGTTTTTAATTAATAATAGTTTTATTTAGCTCGTCCTCATGCCACTTTTATTCCCCACCCCGGTTGTCCCCTTGAATCACTCGATTACTTCAATCGCGATGACTTTATATGGCCCCGTTGAAGTGCCGGCGAGCTTGGCTTCCCGTTCATACGTGGCTTCGATCACGTCTTCGACTGGCGGGGATTGTTGAGGATGGGAAAGGGAGAGACGGTCTGGCTAGGCTGCTAAAGTTGCTAAAACTACTAAAGTTACGCGACGCTGTTGATCGCTTTAACGGGTAACGTCCCCGACGTCCTGGTTTTCCGGTCTTTTCACAAAAGTCCTGGCACAATATGGCACAATATGGCACGGTCCCAATGGTTTTCTGAGGGCTGAAGATTGCATCGAGTACTTCTGGGATCGCTCGATCGGATTGCATTTGAATTCTAATTTCTTACGTCTATTTTTCTTACCTAATCTGCATGGTTAGTTAGTTAATATCCATCACGCTAACTAACTAACAAAAAGTCCCCACAGGCACTAAAGTCTCTCTAGTGCCACTCTTTCGTCAACCGGCCATATCGCGATTCACATGTAATAACCCTTGAACCCCCTCAAAGTCGATATTACAAGTCCAGCCGTCATCCTCCGGTAAGGTCTGTGTCGTTGTCTGCACCTTCAAGACCTCGCTGGCCACCTTCTGCAGCTCCTGCAGCGCGGATTGCCCTAAGGGCCAATGTTTACTGAACGACTTCAACACCCCGATCGCCAAGTACATGGAGTCATAGCACTCCGTGATGTCGATATTCTCGTCTTGACTCCGCTTGGATAATGCCGACAGCTGCACGATCGCGGCGCTCAGCAGCGCACAGATAAACAGCGGCGTGTGTTTGATCACCGGCAGCCGCAAGGCCGCCAGGTTGAAGATCCACTTGGACGCGACAATCGCTTTCAGCCCGTGCAGACGTTGGGACGTCGTCGGCGACACATGGGGTTCGTTCTGCGCGCACGCGATGTCCGGATTCGGGAGCATGGAGATGAGATCGCTGCGCGGGAAATGCAAGAACATGCTGGCGTATTGCACGATCATGTACGCCTGGAAGAGCATCTCGTCGCCTTTGCCGTCCGGTTGCAGGATATCTCCCTTCCCGTCCGGGAGATGATGGATCCAGCCGGCGATGGCGTGGTCCACGGCGTGGACCTGCGACGGACGCATGTTGGAGTCAGGCTCGGTCAGGGTGAGCACGTTCACGAAGATGCGAACGGCCTCGATGCGATATGAGTACGAGGAGAACTCGACACTGTTGGGGTTGAAGATCCTCTTGTCAAACTGGGTCAGTGACACGAGGTTGGAGGGGTCGGGGATGGTGAGATTCTCATAGTCGGTCTCCTCGCAGGGGAGGAGGACGTCGGAGAAATAGGTCGCGCGTGTGAATCGCTGATGTCGGTAGAGACCGGAGAGAATGCCTTCGCTGAAGACAAGCTCCCACCAGGTCCGCCGCAGGCTCTCCTCGAGCATGTGGTTCTGGTTCCCATGCTGCACGGCGAAGCTGGCGCAGTCCATGCCGAGTTGAATGGCCAGGTCGGTTGCCGCTTGGAAGATCGTGAACGAGTCCATGAGTTCGTATCGCGCGTGGATCGCCAGGGCGCAGATCAAGCGGGCCTGGACCATCTCCGGCGTCTGCGGGCTATTACTGCTCATGATGGCCTGGATGGTTTCCTCTCGCGTCTGCCAATCGACCGGGGACGATGCATAGTGGCTGCCGACAAACTGCACCGCCGCCTGCAGATAGTCCGGGTACCCCTGCGTGGCGTACAGGGAGTGCGGGAGGAGGATGGGATGCGCGGGGTGAAAGTTGCTGAAGTAGTAGTTGACCAGGCGTTCATTGTAATGGAGGCGAGATGAGGTGGTGGCCGCGGTGGTGAAGCTGGTCAACGGGGAGGTCGTCGAGGCCGGACCAGGAGCGAGGTTCACCGGCTGCGACACCTCCCCTGGTGCCGGGGTGTCAGCGAGTGAGAGAGGCAGAGCGGTATTCGGAGTAGCAGGGAGAAAGGAGGATCGGGGGGTCTGGATGGCAAAAGTCGAGATATGCTGAGAGACCGAGTCCAGCTCGGGTCGGTTTTTGGGCGGGCGCTGGCCACGCCGCGAGGGGATGTACGTGCAGCTAGACCCCGCGGACAAGCACCGCGAGCACTGGGGATAGCCGGAATTGCATTTCAGACGTTTTTGTCGACATTGCGTACAGGCCACTGCGGCCCGTGCGGGATGGTGGACCGCAGGTGATGCTGGTTGAGCGGGTGAATCTGTCATGGTTTGTGGGAAGCTGTGGGAACGTTCCGGTCGGGGAAGTGGAGGAGGTCGGCGTTGTCCCTTCACCACGATGGCGTGTGCGGACTGGGTAAAACTCGGTTTTCTTTCGTATCGCCTGGGCCGATAATATTAGCCCCATCTCGTCCATCTTCACGACACTAGTGTCTTCATAGCGCAGGAACTAGTCGCAGTCTGGTAAGGTGGATGTAACCAAAGCCTGAGGGATTGTCAGAGATTACCCCCGTCGATCAAAGGACAGACATCAGACACGGTTGACAAAGGCAGTAGAAGAGCAAGCAATACAAAGAGCGAACGACAAGCACCTTGTTTCTGAATGGCTTTGTCGATCTCATGAACCTCGGTACTCTGATGTGGCAGGGCTTGGCATCCTCTTAGGGCATCCGGCATCACCGGATCTGAACGTGGCAATACTATCCATGTTAATACAGAGTCTGGAGCAAACAAGATCCATGAGATGTGCTCGTACCTGAGCTGTCCAATTAAGAAATAGTAAAAAGATCCCAAGGTCTCCGAGTGGTCGCTGAGAATATCCTGGTACGTCGGTCTTGGCACGAGTTGCTCCAAAAGATGCGTTGTAGATATTACCGCCCGACGTTAGTTACTTCCATATCAATATTGGTCAGATAGTTTGCTGGTCGCCGCTAGGGATGCCAAAGATGTGCGGTAGGAACAAGCTTAGCTTGCTTTTATGACGTTTGATCAGTTATCTTGCATCGCAATGGAAACCCACAAACCATATGCGTGACCCAGTCTGAATACCGGCTCACCGTTATGACAGCATATCCTGCAGTACTTTGTGGCATATGTGCATTGGAGGCTGGCGATCAAGGAGCAATGTGACAGCCAGGGTCGATATTGCATCTGCGTGGGTCCAGATTCCTGCTTTCTTTTTTTGTCCTTGTGACAAATCTCAACAATGCGGTGCTTGCAGGATTATTGCATATTCCAAGAATGTGCCTTTCCTCCTTACTGCATGCATAGGCCAATGAGATAGGCTGAATATGTCAACTGCTCCCATTCCCGGTTCTGCGGCTGGGAATATATATCTACGTGTAAAGTCCGCCCAAACATTGCGGCGAAAGACCACACACAACATCAAGATGAGGTTGTTTCTCCTAGCGTTCTCTGCGGCGCTTGCCAGCGCTATACCCCAAGAAATACCTTGGTCACCCCCTGGACCGGACGACGGTAAGCTCAGGTGTAGTAGATGGCTACGATTCTAGGCTAAAGACCAACAGTGCGCAGTCCGTGTCCCGTGCTGAATGCACTTGCTAATCATAACATCCTCCAACACGACGGGAAAGATATTACGCAGCAAGATACATTTCGCGCAATGGACGCGTTGCATGTAGATAAAGGGCTTTCCGACATACTTTTCGCCGCAGCATTGAAGACGAACCTGACCCCCAATGCCACTACATTTTCTCTTAACGATTTGGATCATCACAACATCATCGAGCATGATGGCAGTCTGAGGTATGTGAGGATCCTGCGTGAACACCATCGCCCAACCTAATGAGGAACCATAACCATCGGACGATTTTAGCCGCGGAGACTTCTACTTCGGAGACAACCATTCCTTCAACCAGACCCTCTTCGACCAAGCAAAGTCCTACTGGACCCAACCTTTAATCGACCTGCATTCAGGAGCGAGAGCCCGTCTCGCACGGATAAACACGTCCAAGGCCACCAACCCTACATTTGACCTCTCGGGATCACGCCTGCGTTTCAGCTATGCACAGACAGCCACATATATCCTTGTGTTCGGGGACAAGGTCTCGGCAACTGCCAACACATCTTGGATTGAGTATCTTTTCGGTATGTATTCGACGTCCTTCAGAATCTTGCTCACATCTAATATATCTTTTGCTTAGAAAAGGAACGTCTTCCCGTCGAGCTTGGGTGGGAAAGGAGGGAAACCCTTATAACGACAACCGACCTTGATAATATGATCGAGAGGTTTATGGAAGCTACTCGGGAAGTTGAGAACTCACAGGAGGCATGAGGAAGGGAAATAAATGACGGTCGCAAATAGTTGAATTGGAATGAGAGGCATATACGGTATTGATTGTCGTTCGATTGGAATCGCAAGGTCGTGTTTATAGGTTTGGCGATTCTGACATTTTCCTGGTATACATGACATGGTATCAGCTCGGACGGCTCCGGGCGCCCGGTGTTGGTTCACACATACTTGATCAGACGGGCATGTTTGCGTATCTTGTCCCAAATATCTCCAATCTAATACCTCGGAGGTGATTTTGTAGTCTGATCCTGTCTTTGGATATGGACCCCTCATAGGGTATTCTCATTTCCACATGGCAGAGACGTCTAGAATGTCCGCTCCTCGATTGATTACTTTAATGTGGAACGATTTTTGTCGCGCACTCGACCAGACAGTCCGGACTGTAGTCTAGCTAGTTGTAACAGATACAACTAAGACTTCATGCAAACAGTTGAATCACAAAGATGCTCTGGTAAACTACACTCCAGTGCCATTCGGCCCCACTACCAAGCCCTTCTGCAGGGCCCTCTGGATCCCATTAAACCAAAGCATGGCCAATGTGTCGTATCCCTGGTCATTAGGGTGAATGCCATCAACCAGACTCTCAACGCGAGGCCCATCATTATAAAGGTCCACAAGAACAATCCTCCGCTGCAAGGTCGCCTTCTGCTCGGCCAGAGTGCGGAACCGGTCATTGACGTGCATGACTCGCTCGTTCACCTGCTTATCCGAGTTGACCAGGAGAGTAGAGAGAAGGACGGTCGAGTTCGGCGACACATGCCAGATATACTCCAACAGATTGTTCATTCGTTCCCCCGCCTGGTCGACTCTAAAGGCCTGGATACAGTCATTGGAGCCCGCGTTGACGGTTAATAGATTGGGCATCAAACGCCCGACCGACTTCATAGCCTTGTTTGTGATCTCGTCGATTCTGTTTCCGCGCCACCCCTCATGGTCGTTATTGGGCATTGAGCCTGTCCTGCGCGATCCGACCATGCAGACTTCAAAGTTCTGCGCTTGAAGAAGCTCAAGCAGTGCTTTTCTGTACCCCGTGCCGTGGGACGAGCCAACTCCTTTGGTCACCGATCCGCCCAGTGGCATTAGGCGCAGTGGTACGCGGGCAGACATGACGGCCGAAGAGCGAGATGCTTCTGCTGGAAATGATCATAGAAATTTGATGTGTGTACAAGTCAGGGAAAAGAAAGGAGAAAGGAGAAAGAACGCTTGGAAGCCAGATGAGATTGAAATAAAACGGGTTCGGCGAATCGCTTAGCGGCCGAGCCCGCATAGAGAAGTATAGTGTCATAAATCGATTTATGATCTATGAAATTACCATTCCTTTATATGGGGTTTAACCGGTATGCTCCGTATTAACCACATATTTTTAACCCATCTACATACACCGGTGCAACAACTGCTACGTGATACAGATGGTAGGGCTACCATCGACCATATGGCGGCCGTGGCATTAGAGGCTGCACTGACTAGCGGCTAGAGCAAAGAACATTGTGTTCCGTGGAGTTTGCGGATGGCTTGCATCAATGCTAAAGTTTCGTTTCTTCGGTGACGTTAAGACACTCATATATCAACCTACATTGCCGAAGTCAGGCCCGTAGCGCCCCGGCGACCAACTGTCTCTGATAGCGTCTTCGAGAAACTGCACATCGAGCGCCGGCTGAGATAGGAGCTGTTGAAGCGATGAATCGGTCTGCAGGAGACCACCGCGCGGCATAGCCGGGGCTAGCTGAGATGGTGACGGTGCCGCATTTCCGGGTACACTAGAGCTCTCAGACAGCATCATGCGCTTTGCATGCGCTGTCAGGGCAGCCTCAATGACCTCAACGTGGTGGCAATATTCCTGGGCGACACAATTCCCGGCGTCTTTCAGCTCAGCCAAAAGCCGTGAAGCTTCTTCAAACGAGTCGCGGTCGCCCTGGTTATCCTGTCCCTCCAGAATGCTCGAAATAGCCAGGATGGTCAGGGATGAAAACAGATAACGCGTGAAGAAGCAATCAAAAGTGACAAACAGGCCGTCGATCCAGGACTGGGATAGGAGCTGGACAGAGTGCCGTGCACACCGAATGCAGGCTTCTGATAATGCCGAGGCACTGGTGGGGAGCTCAGATGTTGCCCATGATGAGTCGGTGACCTGCATTCGCAGGCTGTGTAAAAGCACTGGACGAGTGGCAAGAATGACGCACTACAAAATCTCAGCAAAAGAGGAGTAGATTGATAGAATAGGGGAGAACATACCTGGTAGAAGGACAAGTGAAGCGAGACAGTTTTCAAATCATTTACAGCGCCCGGCGTATGGTCGACCTGCAGGCGAGGCGGTAGCTGCTCAACCCAGGCCAGTAGATCCTGCAGTACCTGGTGCACTCGGGCTGCAATTTGTATGTCTTGTCGTTGGGATCGGAAGCTATAGATCGATTGGACAACGCCAGTCAGAAGACGGGCCAGCTGGATGCTGGCCGAATGGTACACACAATCCGAGTCCTCGTCAAGGAGCGAGCCAGTCAAATGTGAGCCTGGAATATCCACTTCGACATCCTCATCCTGGATCGCCACTGGGTGGCCGAGCTGAGCGGCCCACATGCGATCGAACATGTACGCCGTCCAGAATAATCGCTGTCGATGCCCCCGGGCGCTCATATCGGACAACTGGGGCCCTGGGATGTTCAGATGGAGGCCCGTCACAATAGCGGAGCGCATGGCTATCCCAGACAGGACGTACGCGCTGTACCTTCGGTTAAGGGCTAATGAGTAGATAGACTTAGAAGTCGGCAGGTGTTAGCTAGCAGCCGACCAGATACGGATCAGACAAGTACTTACAAGGAGAAGTAGGGTTTCAATTGTCTCCATGTCTGGTCGTTCATTCAGGTAGCCCAGCATCTTAGATGCCTGGGCAAAGTACGACATGCCCGGGTAGCCCTGTGTCGCGGCAGCGCGCGTTGCATACAGCTCCCCAAGGGCGAAGAGTGCCCAACACTTGCAGTAGAGAGCGGGACCAGCCGCTGCAGGATCCAGAAATATCCGGGCTAGGCCCTCGCGAGCCACGTCGCGAGAGACCATATAAGGGCAGCGGCTAATGTACTTCAAGGCTGCCTCAACGAGGAAGCGGGCGCGGGAATGACCAGGCCACGGTACGGTAGATTCAACAAGAGCCATCAACGCTTTGTCGTTGGCGTAATCAAGACGAAGCAGATGTGAGGGCTGGGGAGCATGCGGGTCGGAAATGACCTGGCGAAATCGAGTTGCGAACACAGTGTCGGCGGTCTCGCTGTTGAGGATGGGAGTGCGAAAGATGTTACTATTGTCAAACCACGGGCTGTCATTCGCATTTGATTGCACGTTTGTCCTTCGGTCGATCTGCACGTCTGCCTCTTCAGTCGGTACCGGAGGCGTTGGCTCTTGTTGTCTCTCCTCCAGCCCCGACAGCCTTGACACTGGACATTGCGGTACATCAGATGTTTGGCCTAGTGACCGGCTATTCTGCAACGGTGAAGACTTGAGTTGTCGCTTCAGGTGATTGATCTCTTTGTAGAGTCCATCAATGAAACTATACCATATCTGTTAGTGATGAGTGCCACTAACAGAGGAAGGGGCTACTACAGGAGTACCTTTGAGGAACCTTGACCGTTCGATTCCGCCGTGGATACGAGCAGTCCGTCCCTTGTTCGGCCAGGGCACAGCTTTGGCATGGCTGGCTGCCTGAGCATTTGATCTTCTTGGCGTGGCAGCGGTGGCAACTGTCGTGTGTCAGCATAAGGATGCAGCCTCCCACAACCCATTCTCGCTCGTGGGCCTCACGCGATGACTTTGTTCGATGAAAAGGGGTGTTTGAGCTTCGCCGAATGGGCTCTCGGAGAATCTGGTGTAGTCTGCTCCATGACTCGAGCTCGAGTGATGCTGAGAACCTCATCCAAGGTGGGCCGGCGAAGGTAAAGAAGCCGGAAGCCGGGGGAAATTGTGGGTCTTTTAAATGGGTCTTTCTCGGTCTTCAGTCATAGTCCCGAGGATTCAAATACCTTATATCAGTATTGATCTATGCACGTCGAAAAGAGTCGTATCAACGGGGGTATAAATCACCTCTACCAAGGTAGTAAGTAGAAGGTCTGTGCCTGTTCAACCTCACTATTATATTTGTACTCCAAAATGGCCTTCTTCCACCACGCTAACGCCTCCCGCTTCAGTATCCAGGCTCAAACGGAGGCCGCTACTTGCATGAAGAATCTCTCCAACTGGACACCTGCTCTCGCTGAGATTCGCACATGGCCTGAATATTTGCCACAGCCGCTCCGGACACTCCCCGGTTTGGCGCACAAACTGGGGATCAACCAGCTATTTGTCAAGGATGAAAGTAAGCGCTTTGGTGCAGATGTTGGCTCTTTCAAGGCCCTGGGCGCCCCGTATGCTGTCTACCAGATCCTGGCAGACGAGGTTTTTGCAAAGACAGGGACTCGGCCTTCATCGGCCGAGCTGCGCACTCCCACATATCACGACATTACCAAGCGTGTAACGGTGTGCGTTGCGACCGATGGTAACCAGGGCCGTGGGCTGGCATATGGCGCCCAGGTCTTTGGTTGCCGGTGCGTTGACTATATCCACAGCCACGTCAGCGAAGGCCGTGCAGACAAGATGAAAGAGCTGGGTGCAGTAGTAATTCGGGTTGACGGGGAGTACGAAGCCTCTGTTTCTCGGGCGAAGGAGGACGCTCGCATGAATGGCTGGTTTTTTGTGAGCAGCACATCCTGGTCCGACTTTGATAATGATATTCCACAGCATGTTATGAATGCCTACATGGTCGTCCTGGAGGAGGCAGTGAGCGCGATTCCCATGTTAGACCGTATTACCCACGTCCTTGTATGCGGTGGTGTTGGGAGTATTGCTGCAGCCATTTTCCAGGGTTTCTACACTCGCATTCGTGGCAATCGCTTATCCAACGCGCCACGTTTTATTGTCGTTGAGCCATGCGAGGCAGACTGCCTCCTGCAGAGCGCAAAGGCCGGCGAGGTACGCAAATCGGAAGGGTCGCTTCACACACTCATGGCCGGTCTGGCCTGTCGCGCGCCTTCGCCGGCCGCATGGAAAGTGCTTCACTGGCTTGCGAGCGACTTTGTCGCGGTCCCGGATACGGTGGCGGTAGACGGTATGAAGACATTAGCCAGTAGCTGTGAGGGCGACATTCCTGTGGTATGCGGCGAGTCTTCCGCGGCCAGTATGGGTGTCTTGCTTGCATCCAGCACGGACCCGACTGTGCGTAAGAAGCTCGGGTTAGATGCGAACAGTCAGGTCTTGCTGTTCGCATTGGAGGGCGCCACAGATCCCCAGATATTTGCGTCGCTAGTTGGCACGTCGCCAGCGGCGGTATTTAAGGCCCAGGAACGCTTCGCGGTCTAGTTTATCTGTTCGGGCAATAGTTGTATATAATGCATAGCGACGTATGTTATGACACTTCTCTAAGAAATCATTCGTCTCTTGTCGAGTCCGTTAACCTGATCGACCCAATCTAGCCATGCCGGGCAGTAATTACGCAGGAAATAGTAAAACGCTAGAGTATCATTAAGAATAAGGACCTATATTCATGAACCTTCTCCGGGGTACCTGGCCTGTGCACTAACTGCAATCTAGTGTATGAATCATTTGGTGAGCTCGGCGTTCCGTTGACGACCCCGAAACCACATCCGGACGCTAGCTTTAACGCCGAAACAAACGATAATCAAGAGCCCAGCGACTGCTCAACCCAACCTGTTTCGGGGGCCTGTACCCCCTCCCCTTAACATAGTACATGCGTCTAGGATTTCCAAGTCTTGTTGGTGTGCTGATCCCTGGCGCTGGTTCCTACTTACATCGTCTATACTTCGGGGGTCGTCGGCATTGACCCTACAAACCAGCATTCAATTTTCAGAACGACACGAGACCAAACCCTACCTTCAGTTGTGTAATTGCTTTTGCTGTGAAGAAGAGGTCCGGTATCATGGTAGGTACTATGCTCCAGCAGCATCTCCCACGTTCTGGACGGTGCTGGGAGCTCCGTTGGAAGGATTGTAAGTCCATTCATAGGAATGAAAACACGTTCTTCAGAGCTAATGAAGAGAGAAAGTTTAAAGTCCCCATTTTCATTGATAGAATGACAAACTATGCTTCTATCAACAAATGATGCCTTACTGTATTTGATCGGGGGATCCTGCCGGTAAGGTCTCCACCGTCACATCACCCTCTGTCTTGCAATATCATGCTAAGAGATATCTCTCCTTTCTCCGGTACAGCCGTGGAAACTAAGGTCATGGCTGATTTACAGAGTCAATAAAGAACATTTAAGATAGCATCAGAATACAACCGGATTTACAAGGCTACTTAGAAGAAAGACTGATGATATATGGCCATGTGGGTATTGCAGGAAATACATAGAGACAGGCCTATGTTGAGGTGCTCTAGTTCATATCATGCATTATGAATAGCATCATTAAAGAAACATGTATGGGCATAGATGCTAAGCAAACAGTCACTCCAACATTTCACATTTCAAATGGCCAGTTATGGATCAGGCAACGCGTACGGGATGACATTATGGTGGATCTAGGCCTTAGAAACTAAACCTCGTGCGTACGCGGCAATGGGATACACACGATTGAACTACAATTTATTGAGTACTTCTTTTTTTCCTCTGGGAACAACAAAAAGGTATATCTCTCTATGACAAAATGAATCCTGAACGGTTGAACTAGACATAACTGATAGTGGCTACTTCAGGAGCTCCTCCATCCTCAATCCTAGCTCGTGGCTCACGGTCTCTAGACTTTGCTGTTGAACATCGACGTACCACTGATCAAGGCCCGAAACCTTCATACCAAGAGCTCGCTCAAAGCCCTCTTGATCTGGTAAAGAGTTATGTAGGCATAGTAATCCATCGGATTGATTGTCGGCTTGGAGGTTCGACTGGAAGATTCCAGCCGCGGAAAAAGGCAGAAAGTCTTCGTATGTCAGAGGCAACGCTTCCAGCACCCCATCAGCAATGAGCCTTCCCAATAACGAACCATGACTTGCATCTTTATCAAAGGTTGCCTCAGGTTTGATGTTTCTCGCAACACGAAATTCAACGTATATAAGTCCCTGACTTCGGAGCTCGGTCCAGGTGTCGGGATATCGCTGGAAGACTTGAAGGATGAGAGCATCAGCCTCCTCGGAACTGACACCAGCTGATTTGTCTTGACTGTCGCGCAGAAGCCTATCATACAGGGCCTGGCCCTTGGGTGTCACGGCGGCGCCGCGTTGCTCAATTTCTCCAAATCGCGCCCTGTGGCTGGCTTTGACTAGCTTGTCCTGGGGCTGGGCTGTACTCCCCCTGAAATGGACTGTCTCGTCTAGAGCGAGGAAGCTCGTCTGCCGTAGCAAAATGGGACAATCCCGAGCCGGTGGTCCCTCGATATGCGCTTTGACAGCCATGCCGGCCGCCCTCATTGCTGACTGGACGGCTGTGATGTCCAACGTCCGTGGTGTGAGATGATTGATGTGGGCACTCTGGAACGATGCAATATCAGCCAGGATCGGATGCTCGGCCTCAGGATCTTGTATTCATCGAATGTGGCCGCTGCGATGGACTGCCAACTAAATGTGGGCAAAGCCTCTATGATAAAGGTCTTGGATTGGTCCTCAGTCAGTCGCCCGTCCTGTGCTTCAGCAACAGCGAGTATTTGAATCAATGCGTCGCTGAAGATGTTCCGTTTGTCCAGCAACTGCATTGAGAGTTGACGCGCCTGCTCCGAGGCAAGCAGCTCAGGCCGCAGGAGAGTAGTGAACACCCGAAAGGGGTTGCGGTCGAGAGCGGCGAGCGTCATTGGGCGAAAGCACGTCGCATGCATAGGTAAGCCAGCCATAGAGAGGTCATAGTATCCGATTGGATGCATTCCTAAGACGGTAAAGATTCTCTTCATGATGCGGAGCTCGTGCGCTGTGCCCAGACGAATCGCACCGTGTCGCTCCAGGGTTAAGCGCTCAGAACTGGCTGAGATGCCAGCTGCATCACCGGGTTGGCCGTTCTCGTTGATTCCCCGTAGAACTCGCATGTTGACGTCGCGTACTATCTCAATCAAGTCGCCGTACAACGGCACCTCTGTGCGATACATAGTCGACATGGCCGTAGCAAACCGAGTGCGTAGGACATCACTGTCAACGTACATCGCAGCACGCGTTTCGGCCGCGATTAAAGTCATGATGCTAGAAGATGAGACAGACGACAATCACGCAGTCAAGAACTGCTGGCGTGTTGGCGTAGTTCGAGTATACAGTGACCGAGCCACGTGTCCCTAGGACTCCTTATATTAATCAAAGCGAGCAACCCAGGGTTTACCGACAAACTGCATGTAGATTCTGTCATCATTGGTCGTTGGATCATGAATTGGCCAAGAAACGTTGCACGGCGCCCTGCCTTTCCGCCGACGGCCGCCACGACCTTTGCCGAGAGCGTGAATGAGACAACCGTTTACATATTTTCAAAGTGGAATAGAAGCCTCATGGTGGCTTTGTGGAGAATTTTGAAACCCCTCCTTACTCTCTGAGTGCTGAAGCCAAGGCGAAGCTTTATCCGTGAAGGCTAACCTAGCATATGTTTGAAGACATCTCCAGAATTTCAGCAAGTCTATTACCAGTATCAACCCCATTCAAGATCAGTTGGCTGTTTAATAGAGCTGCGGTAATCTCCTTCTGGCGCTCTATCTTTCGCCTCTAGATTACAAAGACGTTACTATCTCCTGCATCCGTTCTTTCGCCATTAGGGCCGTTATAATATATAGAATGATTCTTCAGATATCTAAGCTGTCTGTATCCGGCTATTGTCATCCTATAATATTATGCCTTGTGTGTCCACCCTCGATGGGTGCGCTGGGCAGGCATCTGTGGCAACTACCAGGCGGCAACAAGCCAGACGTTCCAGGAGATGGGAGACAGCACCACGAAAGAGAGATGAGATGGATTGACATTGCTCCCAGCATGTTGAGTCCGCCTTATCGAATCAATCATATTAAAGCAGCACAAAGACGGCGACACGGCCGTCGTCCGGCACTGATCAACATTTAAACTCATGCTGTTCACCGTCTCCGGTGCTCTTGTATATAAGAATGACTGGAGTTGTACGGAGGAAAATGGCGGAAAATATTGATTCTAGATGCGGCTCAAGTGAGTAAACTTTTCCTTTCTTCTGGGCGTTCGTTCATCTATCCATCTGCACACAGATGGCTATTCAACGTAGACACTGTGGGATTAATCTCCAGCGAAACCCTAACAATGCCGCATGATACAGCCACTACCACGTATGCCTCCGGAGTACGCAAGGGTTTCGAAGGTTTATCGACCGACAAATCTCCTTTGATTGGCGGAGAAGGTAGTCTGTAAGATTCGGCTGAAGATTCCACTGGAAACCGCTCATCTTGAAAAATCCTGTGCCCACCAACTATAATATCGATCGATCGATGCCACTCTGTGGCCTGCAGTTCCACCCCGGCCAGAGAGTTTCTGATAAGATCAATACGTACCGCCCTTTTTGGCCCACCTGTATTTTAGTGAGAGGATCACGCTAATCCTTCTCCTAATTCTCCGGCCCTCTTGGATGAAAACCAGTACTCCAACCCTAACATGTTTGATGGCTTCCGTTATTATCGATTAAGACAAAATGTTGGACACAGCGAGATCCATAAATTGATATCAACCAGTCCACTTGACCTGAACATTGAGGATGGTCATCACGCTTGGTAAGAGGTGCTTTAGCAGCCGAGACTCAGTATCGTTAACGCATCCTCCAGCCCTGGGCGGTACATGGTGGCGGATATGATTCGTCTGGTCTTGGCCCAAATGCTCATTCACTATGACTTGGCCATTAAAGATCATGGACCGCGGCCGCGAAACCAAACATCGAAAGCATTTCTATGGCCTAATATGAAGGCAGAGATCATGTTGCGGCTCCGTTGTAGTTAAGTGCTCCTGCTATGCTCGGTGCTAGTTCAGTAAAATTGATTGTGGAGATTCGAAAGTCCATCGGAAACAGGAAACGCTGAATAAGGGCATGTTGATCACGAAACTAAGTGACAGAGTCCAGCAGTCGAGGGTAGGATTGTGAATCTAGATTGCATTTGGTAGTTCTTAGATTGACCACACCAAGTCTCAGGCATTGCCGTCGTACTTTGCAAGATATGATTGTATGACTACTAAACACATACACCGAACTTCGCCAGCCATCAAGGATTTCTGCCCAGAATTTGGGAGAAGAGACCAGCACCTCAATTCAAACTTTAGGAATATTTTGGCCTTTTTCACGGGTCAGTCAAAATGTGAATTAAATTTCGCTTTCGGTATAAGATCTTAGTGGTATCGGTTTAGAAGGGTTTGAAAGGCAGAGATACATAAATGAAATCTACCTGGCAAGGCGAGGAGGTCTGAATACTACTGGATCAGATAAGACTAGACCCATGTGCTATACACCATATATCATAATATCAAGGGAGAAGGGAAAGAAGCAGAGGGAGGAAGACGGCGGCGCCAGAGCTGCGATCTATGACGGGGGTACTAAATGATCACTGAAAGTCAGTGCAATACAGGGAGGTTGCAAAGAAGCCATACTAAAGATTCCAACGGAGCACAGGGAAGTCAGTCACGCTCTAGGGTTCGGCTTTCCAGCCTTTGTAAATGTTCCTCTCTTGCTTTCTCTTTTTTCACCCTTGATAGCTAGAAGTGGGTAGTTTTACCGTCACAGTATTCGGCGTAAGGCTTTTACGCCGGTGACTGGTGGAAATTCCCCAAGGAGGTTACTTGATGGAGAGAGGCCATAGCCAACAATACCCTTATATTGAATAGAAAGCCAGAAAGCCATTAGGGTGGGTTCTGGCACTGAAGATTATATACATCCACTGGCCGTCTTAATTATCCTTGGGTTCAATCCTTCTCTGAGATTCTAGCATTTTTGAATATATCGACATTCTCCCTTTGGTCCTGCGACGCCCGTGTTCAAGATGGACTCAGCAGTCAAACCATACCTGTCGTATCCTTCCTCTATAGTTGGATCCGAACCACCTGCCCACCATACACAGATCCATTCACCGTGCCCCCTCGAGTTGTGACATAGAGGGTCTTGCCATCCTGTGTGATTGACAGCGATGTCGGTCCCACCACCGTCGTATGATCGTCCCCGCCGCCAACAATAATATTTTGCTCGCCATCCAGTGAAACTTGGGCGACGGCAGTATCCGGCTGGGCCAGGTAGGCGACATCAAGATCGTCCAGGACCACGAAATCGTCCCAGTTATATGAATCTGCATCATTCAGCGTCGCAATCACCTCGATGTCACCGGTCTTCTGTCCAGCGTCATCAATGGGTACCCGCGCAAAGATCTCTCTTGCGGTATTCGTAAAGTACATATAACCGCCCACAATCTTCAGCCCGTTCACTCCAATCGGGGTGGATGCATTGGAAGGTGCAGTAAGCAAGGGATCGGTGAAGGCAATTTCTGCGGCCCCGGTGTCTGTGTCGACGCGGAATACAGCCCCGAGCCGTGCGTCCCCGGCCAGGACCACATGCGGATGTGCTGGTAAGGCGGCCATGCCGTTCAACATAATGGCATGGGGCAGCCGAGAGACTACCTGTATACTCGGATTGGTGGGGCTGGCGCTGAAATCCACGGTGTATATCGTCTCGTTGGTGTAGCTGTAGCTGCCTCGAATGCCACCTATGACGGCAAACTTGTCGCTGTCGATCGCGGCAATGCCGCAGAGGGCGGTCGCTCCGGGGAGTGCCGCGACGAGTTCCGCTTGAGGATTGGGCCGGGAGGGGTTGAGGGTGTAGAGACGACCTTGATCGAAGGTGGTGAGAAGAAGGCTGCCATCGGGCCGGAGGGCGCTATTCTCGATCGCAACTGCGGAGGAGAAATTGAATAGTTGTTTTGTTTCAAGCGCTCCGACTAGACCTGCTATGATAGCAGGAATGGCTAGAGGAAAGAAGAAACGCATGGTTCCGCTGGGTAGGAATCAAGGACTGCTGTCACGACTAATCGTTATTCAGTATATCGTGCCCAACACCGCTCATGTTGGAATAAATCCCATCGCCTTCTGCAGATGATGAGGGATCTCGGAGATTATGGCAAGGTCGGCTTCAGCACCCTAATCTGGTAAAGATCTCTCGTCGGAAATAACGCTCTGTCGATCTTGGCATGATCCAGATTGATTGTTAAATGAATCTCCACAATTCCTCATCCTCTCAACCGTCCACCTGGGCAGCACCCCAAGACTGATTGCCCCCGTGCTCAGTCGAAGGATGACATGGCACGGATTAGATAGCTAAACATCGGCAGCGATTGAAAACATTAACACAGTGAGTCATGCTAGGAAGCTGAACTATCGAAATACTTTGTAAAGGTGAGTTGAGCGAGGACGGATATATATACCTCCCAGCAACCGTGGCTGTTAGTACCCGACATATAGACACCGTGCACATCGAATAAAGCATTTCTGATAACACAAGGAAAGTGAGTTTTAAAATGATGGAGGGGCCTTGACATTAAACTAGGCCCTGATGTTGCTTCTCGACTGGAAAACTATGCCTGGCCTGGATTGATACTCTGGATAGTGACCCCTTTGCATGCTTTCGCTGGGTCGATAATTGTCCGGGCAACGAGATGCGAGATCTGATCATCCAGAACGTGACGGCAGCCTGAGGCATGCAGGTCACATGATGTGATCGTGATCGCGATCGCTCACTCAAGCAGGAAGGCGCGCTGTAAGTTCATCGGCACTTCATGAACTCTGCGCATCATCTATTCCTTCGTTGATTACCCAATCTTGGATGAGTATCTCATAGCTCGGAAACTCCAGCGCAATGGCGCAATGGCAATCCACGATATATACAACGAATCTCTTGGCGCCCCCCTCGCTGAGAAGCCCGAAGTAAACTACGGCACCGCACCTCTTGTTAGTGTGCGAGCTTACTAAAGGGCATATTTATCTGACGATACAGGCACCCGGACATGGCAGGTGCCCTGATCAACTACAAAACACTTGATATAGGCATCCACGAAGGCAGGGTTGCCTACATTTGTAGTGCTCCGTTCCACGACTTTTGTCCAATACCTCTAACGCTCGTACGAATAGCAAAAGCCGAATTTCCGAGCGAATGCAAATGCAAGGAAATCTGCGACAGCTACTCGACAGGTGTGAGCGACAAGTGCAACTGGATTATGAGGGATTTCGAGACCTCTTTGCCACCAGTCGAGTCAGCGACGTCTTATCTCATGGCGCGTGGTCCGTACCGCGGCGGGCTAACTTGAGTCGCGACATGGCATTCTGATACGAGATCTCGCCTCTAGCAATCCAAACATACTGTTAGACAGTATTTGGGAAGCCTAGTGCCCGCATATCTGCATGGTGATCGTACGAGACCGCATAAACGATGCAACGATTTTGTCGAGCTCGCTAGCCATTTTGCAAGAAAGAGTAAATGTTGTGTGGGCTAGGCCTGAGTTCAAGAGAAATCAACGCCCCATGACCTGGGGAAAAGCAGGTCTTTCGATGCTATCTTCCCATACGCGAACGAGGGGCCAAACTATTGCTGTCGGATAAAAGGTCCAGACTACCAACAAAGAAAAGAAAAAAAAAATAAGGAGAAAGTACCCGCCGTGGAAGTCATGGCGTCTGGGTCGCTGCGCCCCATTTTTGTTTGTCTAAGGATGATTTGAATTTTTCTATGCTTCACCGGGATGTAGGGACCGGAATTCCTTTTCGCATCGGCCTGACTCACTGTTACAAACGGGAGAGGCAAGGAATCCGGAAGAGGCCTAAGAACGGTGCAAAGGATTAGGATCAAACCAACTCCGTGCATGCCTTGGCTAGTTGTGTTATTATCCACTGCACCCCAGTTTCCTTTGGCTAATTCCGAACTGGCTAAGGCCATTAAGGATACTGATCGGCAAAAGCAAAACTTGGGCAAACAAGGTGTGACCCTCGGCGAAACACCAGGCTGACAGAAGGAATCCAACAAGGGTAGCACTGACGCACCCACTAGTCTCCGACAAGGCGCCCTGTTCGGATCCATGGGTGAGCTTTATAAAGGCTGGTTCCGACAATGATCGGCTTGTCATGCATCAGTCTTCCCATGGGAGACAGTATTCCATAGACAAAGGAAACAGACAAAAGAAAAAGGTTGTCTGAAAGCGTGCCCTGCTCATCACAAAGACCATGGAGAAAAATACCATATCCTTGGCACAATTTTGATTTTTCTGGTAGGTTCGAAAGACTCTTTGGTACTGGCGAGTTCGCGTGGCATTTAGGTTGGCAAACCCAAGTGCAGGAAGGTTGCCAAGCAGCTAATCAAAGTTGCTGAGGCCATCCCGAAGACACCAGTAGAGAACAAAGCCGCGTTGGTGGCTGCGCTAGTCTCCCGCATCAGGGAAATGCCCGGGGAATCGCATTTCTGATTAGTGGAAGGACCGTCTCTCACCTAAGATCAAGAGAGGCATGGTCTGATTCGGGATTGGACCTTTCATAGGCTCCCTCCCCCGGAAGCCACATTGATCACAAAGGTTGCATTCAGGGCGGCTGGTGGCGGCCGGCTGTCGGATTCGGTGCTGCCGCTCGTATCACGATTCCCGTGAGAATCAGAAGGTAGGTTTCCGGCGCTCTAACCATCTCCCGACTGCTAAGAAACAATTTGGTTTGCTTGGAGGGCACTATTGGTAACCAAGACCATGACAAGACATTGCCAGGACACCCCGCAAGTCTTATGTGAGTCTTGATTCTAGGGCTTGTTTTCTTTCACCTCCGCTTTGACCGCCTTCCCGGTGGGTCAAGTTCGCAACCACGCGACCAGTCACCACCCGCAGCGTACCCTAATTTGCTGTCTGGATGACCCGCCGAGCCACGACGCTAGGATCTCTCCCCACGGGGCGCTGGCAGTATCGCGCCATGACCGGTTGCAGGATTTAAAGATTTAAGGTCATCCCCACGGGGGGAGGGAGCTCGTCGACCCCGCGAGATAAAAGCCAGGAAGGAGTCCGGAGGGGACTCATCCACGTCGCATCGCTCTCAAGCTCTACCTGAACCCCCAACAACCACCATGGACGAAAAGACATCCATCGGTGTGACGGCTCACAATGAGACCCTGAATCAGGCCACCAAGCCAGGACTGGCGGACCCCGCTGACCGCCGCGAGTCTTTCGCTCTCAATCTCGTTGAGAACCCGCTGACGGTGAGATTGGCCGCTTGATGATGGCTAGGTCCATCGCTGATGCTGACGTGGTTTCCCCTCACAGCGCAGCTCTCCGGAGCAAGTTGTGCACAATGCCCGAGCGTTTGCCGAGTCGCACCAGATGGCTGAACACGCAGATCTGTTCGGCCGCGCCGCGTTGGTCGCGCGCGACCCCCAGCGCTTCGAGATGATTACCGATCTCAACGAGGAGGAGCGCACCGCCCTCGCCTACGAGCGCGATCATAAATGGCACGGGCCTTTTATGCTCTGGTACTCGATTGCCTTGTGCGCCGTCGGAGCCGCCACCCAAGGATGGGATCAGACGGGATCCAACGGTGCCAACCTGTCTTTTCCGCAGGAATTTGGCCTGACCGGAGAAGGGAGAAATGAATGGATCGTGGGAATTATCAATGCCATCATTTTCTTGACGGCAGGTCTCATGTGAGTGTGTGAGAAAGGATGATACGGTTGGCCTTCTGACTGACCCGGGGCATAGTGGTGCTTTTATCGTTGATCCACTGAACCACTACTTGGGCCGACGCGGCGAGATTTTTGTCACGGCTTGCTGTCTCACGGCCACTCCCATCGGGTCGGCCTTCGCCAAATCATGGCAAGGGCTTTTCGCGGCACGATTCGTCATGGGTATTGGCATCGGTGCAAAGAACGCTACAGTGCCCATCTACTCCGCCGAGATGGCTCCAGCGCGAATTCGAGGTGCCCTCGTCATGTTCTGGCAGCTGTGGGTGGTAGCGGGTAAGTGATTTTCGGTCGCCTGTCTCCCAACATGGCTAATGGTCGCTGCAGGTATTTTCTTGGGCTTCTGCGCCAACGTGATTGTGAAAGACACGGGAGATATCTCTTGGCGTCTCCAACTCGGCTCGGCATTCATCCCATCCTTCATCCTCGGCGCGGGTATATATTTCTGCCCCGAGTCCCCTCGTTGGCTCATGAAACATGGGAAGCTTGCGGCCGGATACCATTCCATGCTGCGCTTGCGAGCTCATCCCATCATTGCTGCCCGGGACTACTATTATTCGTGGATTATCTACGAAGAGGAGCTGAAGGAGGCTCGCGGCGCCGGCTACTTCTCCCGTATGTGGGACTGTTTCGCCGTGCCGCGGATTCGGCGCGCTAACTATGGTGCCTCGACCGTCATGATCGCTCAACAGATGTGCGGCATCAACAGTAAGTCGCCCTTCGGTTGGTCGATGGTTCATCCTAACCCGTGGCAGTCATCTCTTTCTACAGCTCAACGATCTTCGAAAGGGTCGGCTACACCCCTACCCAGGCCTTATACGCGTCTCTCGGCTATGGGGCCATTCAAGTCGTATCCACTATCCCTACTCTCTTTCTCATCGACACCAAAGGTCGACGAACCCTGACATTGGCTGTGAGTGATCCCCACCCTGGTTCAAGGCCATAGCTGACTGTCCTACCCATGAAGACCTTCCCCTTCATGTGCATCTTCTTATTAGCCGGTGGTCTGTCGCTTCTGAAAGACGAAGGTAGCAGAGGGTCTCAAATCGGACCCGTTGTCCTGTACGTTTGTACTCTACGTTTGCCAATGTGAATTTAGGCTAATTATGGCTCGACTAGGTTTGTCTACCTGTTCACGATCTGCTACTCATTGGGTGAAGGGCCCGTCGCTTTCCAGTACTCTGCCGAGGTGTTTCCCACCATTCAACGAGAGCAAGGAATGGCCTGGGCCGTGTGCATCAACAACACCTTTGGTGAGCGTTTCCGGCCTCCACTGTACCGCAGTCCTGCTAACGAAGACATGTGTAGCTGGCATCCTCAGTCTCACCTTCCCTCGAATGCAGACCGTCATGACTCCCACTGGCGCTTGTAAGTGAACATTCCTGGACTCTGCCGATAGGCTATATGCTGACTTTTGCTCCAGTTGGGTTCTATGCTGGACTCAACCTTCTCGCGTGGTTTATGATCTTCTGCTTCGTCCGGGAGACGAAGCAGCTGACGCTGGAGGAGTTGGATCGTAAGTGACCTCTCGCTCGGCTTCCTCTAGCCTTCACTAACCTGTTTTGCAGAGGTCTTCTCGGTCCCAACAAAGGACTTCATTCACCACGAGTTGACCGTGTGGCTTCCTTATTTTATCAAGCGGCACATTTTCCGTCGGAATATCGAGAAGCCACCGCCCATTATCGCGGCAGCGGAAGGATCTGTGGGTATTCGGGCGGCATAATCTTTCTCGGCCACTCGTTGAATGACATATCGTGATGAATCATATGGTAGAGGCAGGGGGGTGGGATCACAGTAATAAAGGAGGATGAAATCTGGCACTTGCCAAAGGAAGTGTGAGCACAGGATACATTAGAGACGGGTAATATGAAAGTCCATTGGTTCGGCCATCTGCATGCGTAGTGTGTTGCCTCTGTAGGGATTTTCTCGTTGCTAGAGATTGTTGGATCTTAACTCCGAGCTCACGGGATTCTCCCGAGTCAGTCGATGTCGCACCTTACCGGAACAGGCTAGACTCGCTTTATCCGAATGCCGACAAGCTTTTGGCCACTAGGCTCAGCTGGGACTAGCGGCGTCGTACGCCTGGATCCACTTGTTTTGTGCCATTGAAATTTGGTGGGTTTCGACCAGGCAGCAGCCCACACAGAAGACTTCCCTCCTCCTTCACAACGAACCGTGGAGAGGAAACAGACATCACAGTTGCGACATGTTGAAAGCATTCTGCTCGCCAGCGACGTGGGGAGGGAACCTCGCCACAATGACCTCTCTCGTCTGTCCGCGCGCCTGAGAGCTTGAAGTCGTGCGAGTTCTCCTATCCCGTTATAAATAGCCTCGTGGGCTCCACGCGTGAAAAGCCGATAGTTCGGCACCCACTAGAGTGTGTCGGAGAAGTGCACGTAGCCTGATTGGCGATGGGTTTCTTCTTTCCCCCCCTTTTGCGGTTCCTCAGGGAATAGTGCGCCGTTACCACGCTTGCCTCCTGGCGTATATCCCCAGCATGGCCGCCTCCTCGTCATACACCATGAACCCTTTCCCCCAACTCCTACTCCGCTGACAGGACTTGCGCCGTACCACTACATCTGGACCAGGCCGTGTTCCCCTATTCACCTACGGACGGGACACCCAGCCGCGCCACAAAGACAGCACCGTTTTCATGCGCCCCTTGCGGTATGTCGGCATCCTGAGTGCCCTGGCCAGGATTGCGATTGCCGACGACCAAACCGAATGCAACCCATTGAACAATACATGTCCCGCCGACCCGGCGTTGGGCACGGAGCACACCTGGTGGTTTAACTCCACACTGGATGAGAAGCTGTGGAATATGACCACCGGGGTCCCGACATATACTTCGGAAGGGGCGGAGTTTTCGATCAAGACCGAAAATGGGTCGACTTTGTTACAGTCCAACTTCTACATTTTCTTCGGGGTCATGGAGGCGCACGTCAAGATGGCTAAGGGCGCCGGCATCATCAGCAGTGTGATTCTCCAGTCGGACGACTTGGACGAGATCGATTGGGAGTGGGTTGGATACAACACCAGTTCGGTGCAATCCGACTTCTTTGGCAAGGGTAATACGACCACGAGTGACCGCGGCGGGTTCCATGCTGTGGCCAACGCCGATACCGAGTTCCACAACTACACCTCGTACTGGGACAAGGACCGCCTGGAATGGTGGATTGATAACGAATTGGTGCGCACGGTCAACTACTCGGAACCCCTGACCGTCTACGGCAAGAACTATCCACAAACCCCCTGTCGAGTCAAAGTAAGCAATTGGCCGGTGGGAATTGCCTCCCAGTCGATTGGAAATATCGAGTGGGGCGGCGGTCTGGTGAACTGGACCAATCTCCCCTTCACAATGACGGTGCAGCGGATTCGCGTCCAGGACTTTCACTCGGGTAAAGAGTATACATATTCGGGACACTCGGGCTCATACGACAGTATCAATGTCGTCAGGTATGATCTCCTTCATGCTTCCTTGTGATAGCCTTGGCGGGCGAAGATGACTGATCGACACTGCAGCGGCAACTCAACCGCCAAAACGGAGATCAACAAGAAGCCGACCAAGACCCTGGCTCAAAAATGGGATGACTTGGGCAAGGCGGCCCATATCGGCGTGTACTGCGGGGCTGCTGCTGCTGGAGTGCTTATCGTGGCCGCATTCGCAATGTGGTGCGTCCGGCAACGTCGAAAAGGTCGCCTCGAGCGCGGCCTCGCCGAAGGTCCGCCGACTACGTCAAAGCCAATCGAGATGGAAGACTACAAGAAACGATGGAGACAAAGCGACTGGGCGCATCGTGGCTATCAAGCCGTGGATCAATAGATTGTGTAGCTCTCGAACGGATTGTATTTCCAACGCTGAAGCAATATAATAGCGACAGTTACTATGTCATACGTACGCCTTTATGAGCATAGAAAGGTGAAGATAGAGCCCTGGTCCTCTCGATTCCTAACAGCCTGGATACGGGATATCACCCGGATCAAAGTCTGACAAGCTTTCTGGTGATCAAGTCCTGTCTTGGTTGGCAGACGGCCAGCGTTGATGCCCCAGAACTCGCGTATGGATTACGAGATGAGGTTTCTTCTTGAGGTAAGTGCCCAGGTAACAACGTCTTGTTTTATATGGAACGTAGTGCTTCTGTACGGTGTTTGGGGAGGTGGAGGCCTGCTCCAAGCACTGTAGCCAAGAATTGCTAGGTACCTTTACGATAACTGGCCTCGTGGGGATTGCCTTCGAGGAGCAGCCGTTGGACGCCAGACCGCAAGTTGCTCTGTATGCCTGAGGTTTGGCTTGACTTATCTGATCGCCTCCAGGTGGACCTTCCCCACATATCCAGCTCATATGGGAGATATTCAAGCCACGAGAAGACTGTTTCAAGGTCTTCGGAGCACATGCCTTGTAGATCGGCAAGATCACTAATCCTAACGCCCCGACACGCGTCGTAAAACCCCCCTGGCGAACGTATCATTGGGGCTTTAATAATCCTCCGGCCCCCAGAGAAACTGGCGAGCAATTTGGGGACTTCCCCGGCGGATCACTAATCCTCGGGTAGGACGAATCCTGATAACAATCCTGCATACCTCGGTGAGTAGCTAATCACTAGAAAGACAAAGCGACACATGTACCGAAACCTCGGGGTTGGCTATAGGAATGACATCGAAAGGGACTTACGGCACTGCAAGGTCGAAAGAGCAAACCTTTTTAAACCCCTTCCTGAACACTGAGTTACGGGACATTGTCATTCCCTACCATTGAACCACGCGATATTCACACAACCACAATGGCACCGATGAACTACCAAGTGTTGATTACCGGAGAGCAGGACACCAAGACTGCTCAGAAACGACGAAATGTCTATCTCCGACCCTTCCTCCTCTTCTGGCTCAATTCTCTTTTTGCGGAGGTCATTTTCTTGGCAGTTGGTATTTTCATCATGACGGGTACTCGAGACCTTCTGTACAAAGTCTTATGGACGCTGGTTTTCTGTCCACTTGGAATGGGCGGCGCGATGGGAGGGCTTATCAACTGCTTCATTGTCGACCACTACTATGGCAAAAAAGCGGCACATTTTACGGGAATTCTGTCGCTCCTGATACTGAGTAGTTGCAACTATCTGTGCTACAATCTCGATCGACATTTCGGCTGGTTCGGCGCGACTGAACATCCACTATGGTTCCACTGGCGTTACCCCATGATTTGGGTGGTTGGGTACTTCAACGGGCTGCTGTTGTTCACCGACCGGGGACAGGAGCGATTGGCTAGGCTTGGGCTTTGAGGTGTCCAGTATTAGGGGACAAGGCGGGCAGGCATTCGTGGTTCTCCTACATGTGGGACTAGGTCACCTTGATTGACTCCCGGCACAGCTTCCTGTCAGGTACGCGTCATCGACGTGAGACTGACTCCCGCAGTTATGGCTAGGATTGGGGATTGGATATACGACTATGCATGCCGTATGTTGTCATCTGATTGTTTTGTAGATGTATATAGATTTTTGTTAAAAGTCTTTATTCTATTTCTGCCGGTCTGCATTTGAGGAGTACGTATAACCTGCTGATAGCCCAACACATTGGATGCCTAGGGGGAGCTTTAGCGTTAGTAGCAGATTTTTATCCTATGTTATTACCACGCAATGATACCGGCTGAGTTGTATCTCCTTGAAATGTAATATGCTTTATAGACTCTCAAAGACCATTGGGAGAATTGTGTGCTAAGCGTCCCATCGATGGCCGGCATGAGGAGATGGGCAGTCTGCCCTCAGTAAATGATTATTGCCATGTCTTCAAAGTATTCCCGGGCCTCGTCTAGGTCCTACAGCCATGGTTAGTGGCTTTCTCCTCACGTCTGTGTTATTGTAACAAGGGAACGGAGGCTTAGAGGAGCAAGGAAGTGCAGCTCCACCGACCAAGACCTTCATTCGATGATCATCAGTTGCCTTCCAGTTGGAAAGCTTGCCCGCATCAAGGAATATGATCGAGAGATAAGCAGGCCGCCACCTACTCTGGCTGAGTCCATGTACCTCGCAGGAAATGCTTGAAAATCACCAATGCAGGCACTATAGGGTCGTTCCATACGGTATCTCTAGTGAGAAAAACCCCTCGTTGCGAGACGACTTTCTATTGTAAAACCGGACTGCACAGTCGTGGCTTCATGAAGCAGTATAGCCTTGTATAATCGACGCCGATTTATTATCGGCCCGCACGCCTTGTAAACTATAATACGCCGCAGCAGATATCAAGGAAGAACATGCAGCTCTCAGACCTATCGTTTCATGGAGGAATCAACGTCAGAGACTACGCTCCCCCACATGTTCATAGTGGAGGGTTGCATATCGCCCCCAAAAGAACCGTGCACGATCCATTCCCCTCATGGAGGATGCAGATCTTCAGCTCTTCACTCTTCACAATGGCTTGACATCTACCAATAACGTTCTCCACAGCGTCGCTTCGGGAAGCGGGTCGTTGGTCGTCTCCACTGTGACAACAGCCGGCAAATCTCAGGTTACGTGGTGACCATTCATTCGTGTTTTTGCTTCGCAGGGGAAAAATGGGTCCCCAAGCCTGGCCGTCAAGGATATTTTAGTAATGAATATGTAGGTTGTTGCATACACTAGCACACTGCCGATCATACTATGACGACGGACCTGGGTCATGGCGTCCAAACAATGCAGGCCTGCCTATCATAGCGTTCGTAGATTGTGAATAACCGTACGCCTAACCAAGGAACTTGCAGGATCGGCAAGCCAGTTTAGGTTGGAAAGTGAATATAAACATCTTTTACCTGGCGCGGTTTGTAGAAGGCACATTATCTCTACGCAGTAGAATAGAAACGAACGAGCATGATGTGTCAAACCTTAATCTGTCGACCAGCCCTCATTGGGGAACGATCATTACAGTATGTGATTGACATGTTGGTCTTGGCCAGCGCCTAGGCAAGTGTCGATCTGAAAACAGTGGATTATGTCTGACGTGCGTGTCTGTATTTCATGTAATTTTCGGTCGAAGCCATTATTGTCCATAGCTTTGCGTTTTCCTGCTTCGCCGGCGCAGCCAGAACGACTGCCATAATGAGGAGAAACAGTGGCGCTGCTCGAGAAAGCTACGGGCTTCAACTAATGTTTACTACTGCTTGCTCACTCTTGGATGGGTACAAACACCATTATGCTATAATTATTCAGGTTGATATGTGTAATAACATGTAATCGAGGTGGCTAATATCCACCCGGTCCTTGAGGGAACGGGAGGGATGTAGTTACTTAGAAAATGAAGGCAGCTGAACTATGAGTGCTTGATGTAGTAGGATATGCGCTGGGATGACCCAATTATGAATCGCAGACCCATGCTTCAGATCTAGACGGGTCGAATGTGACATTTGCTTCTGGTAAAACCGGTTCGATCAAGACCGCCTCTCTATCATTAGTCCTCGCCTCTAGTTGTCAGGGTGAAAGTCCCATCAGTAGTGGGGTTCTGTAGAGTATCTTGATTGTCGAGGCATTTGAGATTCAGGGCTTATCGAGGGGGTAGTAGCTGAACGCCTCAGTAGGAGTTTCCATACATTTGTAGGAACAGGTTTGGCCCATTCCCACTAGTTTTTGAAATACTACAGACTTGTCGCCACGGGACGTACCCTATCATCTATTCATGCTTGGATGTTGCTTGACCTAGAGGGTGTTACTACACCATACAGGTGCTCAGATGTAAATATAGATGTCTGTAAGACCACAATTCGTCACAATGACAGCTAGAGATGTGAAAATTAGTAGGGCATAGCTACCTTCGATTGGAGCCAGGTTTACGCTTCTTCCTTGGTTGACCCCTTCGGATTGAGGTCGGAGCTGCTCACAGGGCAGACTGGGTCTTGGGTGTGGGTTGAGCTATCCAGTAGCGCTTGGTGTCATTGCCAATCGGGCCTGAAGTTTTGATCTACTACTGTAAGCTGGACAAGCAATCAATTAACCTAACCTCGTATATCTAATGTTATACGCCGTGCTTACGTGTCGATCTTCTAATGTCCACCGGGTAAGCTGCGTATACCTGACTACATGATATACTGAATGTTGTCATAGCCCATCGTCCCACCTGCCTTGAAAGCGGGCAGATGCAGTAACCCTAATGAAGTACAGACATGATTTGAGGCAATTTCACAATAGCTGGGACAGCCAAGGAAGGGCCCAAAGCTAGATCTGCAGTCTAAGCCGACAATCAAGAAACTACAATGCCAGCTGAAAGCTCAGTTCCACACGTATGAGGGGAAGAAATCATGAATATCTCCATCCTCAGTGCTTCCCCGCAGTGGCAGGCCAGGTATAAATATAGGTCTTTAAGCTGGATCAGAGTCCCTCATCGACTACCTGAACTACATTCAATCTTCATTATTATCACACTCATCTCTCCAATTCATCCAATTGTTGCTAGGCTTTACGAACCATACCACTGCGATTTTGTCCCCCAGAAGGAAATACCAATCTCCGCACACGTCGTCCCCCATTCGCCTCCCGGAAAATAATCTGATAGAGGTACGTCAAGTATACTCCTCGCACAAGACGTTCGGCTAACAAATTAGACTTATCATCATGAAGCTCTCACTTGTTGCTCTGGCTATGACTGCAGTAACTGCCATGGCGCAGCAGCCAGGAACGGAACCTCCGGTGCAGGCCAGTAGTTGCTGCAGTAACTGTGCTGCACAGTGCGCAGTGGCTTGGCTTAATGGCCCAGCGGCTTATGCGATCTGTGTTGGGGTTTGCTGCGGAGCCGGCTGCAAATAATACGCCTTCCCTATATTGTCCCCAACGGGGCCAGGTGAATCTCCGGGAAGCAGCTTGGTCGACCATGGGAAATAACTGGACGTATGCGATGTGATCTGCTGCGGCCTATGGAAATGTGTACGAAAGGCAGGCACATCGGCAATTCTGCTCGGTTAATGTTTGTACATATGGTGTGGCCTACGCTTCATTGACACAAGTTTGAATTAGAGTCATGTCTTCTACATGTAAATGAATGACTCGGCCACTTATTTGCGTATTCCCAGCTCACGCTATGTAATAGGTAGATGATTTCAGCTTCTCCTCTATGGCATATATTCGTTCGTATCAGGCTCAGAGAGCTGGAATATCCACAATGAAAAGAGGAATCAACTCCTCCCAACGGAGACCATGAAGTGTAGGTCTTTTAGAGAGAAAATTAAGCAGTGAGGCCGCGGGCTTCTGCTCACTTAGTATGAATCCCCGTTGCGTTAGAATATACCCTCCTGCCAGGAAATAGAAAAAGACTGTACGGAATATGAACACGGAGTTATACGGCCGCCCGAACCGGCTTCGGGACAGTTTTATGTATCGGTCACATTTAAGATGCACGCGCGACCATCTGATGACAATAGTTTAGCCAAGGCCAGACGCAGATTCTTATCTGTAATCTCAAATGGCTACTGTCCACCCTGAGTGATCCTCGTGTCAGAATTAGGCTCTAGATGATGCCAGTTACGGAGACACAACGCAATCCTTCAGAATTGCTGCGACATAGTAATGTTTGACAAATATCTACTGGGAGAGGGATGGGATAGAGTGCTGTCAACCAGGCAACTGATTCCGAGATGTCGATATCAGTATATGCTAGGGGCTTTAGACCATGACCTTCAATGAAAATAGTTCCTCGAAAGTTATGCTCCAGACCCAGTCAAGATGTCCTGTATTCTCCCAAACTTGCAATGAGAGTGATGGCCTTCTACCATTCGGGACCACCTGCAACAAGGGATCTCAAAGGAGAACAGGTGATAAACTAGTTTAACATGATACGATGGACACTCGAAGAAATCTGCACTACGTTAACGTTTCTGGGTCTTCTCTGGACATCCCGGGCAAAGCGTATCGTCGTCCCGCCGTAGGGACATGCAAGGCAGCCCTATCTTAAACCAAGAGCGGTGATGTGCTTTGTCGCGGAAGCACCAACCCCTCGTTTGCCAAGCCAAATGTTTTCCTCTGAAGAAAGAGCGGCTGAGATGCGTGAGGATGAACCTATTCAAGATGGGTCATGATTCATTTTGGGAATTAGATGCGAGACCACTAAACCCTGGAAGGTAGACCAGACTAAGTGCTAGTTTTGCCCCAATAGAGGCCAATAGAATCCATGTGCTTGCAGTAGTAAGCCTACCGAAGCAGGGTCCACCCCAATATGTCTAATTCTGTGTTGCAACAATCGTATCCTGGACGGGTCTTTTGATATTAGAGGTCAAAGAATGGAATAGGATTTCCCCCGCTTTGGTGATCGCCCAAAGCAACCGGGGACCGAGGCAGATGCTCACCACCACACAGAGCCAGTGACAGACACTTGTTCTTCCCCAACAGCACCCTAGATGACATTCTGGGGGCGCATCGATGGAGCCAAAACCGTTGAATGACCAAACACCTAGAACTGGTGAGCTGGAGGGGCTGATGACCGTCGATCTCACATGATATACCCATCGCACATGGTACCGAGCGACTGTGGCCGACGCCAGGCATATAAGATTGAAGGCGATGTAGATCTGGCTCCCTGAACTTCGTCTCTTGTCCCAAGAAAGAACACGGCAGTGAACTATGGAGACTCAGACGACTTCGAAAGGCAATCCCCGCGATTCTATGGTGTCGACCTGGCGCGATGGTGACCGATCGCAATGGACACCCTCCCACTGGCTGCTGGACCTGCTGGGCACACGCCTCACTCCCCGCGATGGAAAAGTACCAGTCTATTCCAAGACGGACAAGATCCCATCCGTACGAGAATGGACTGTCCACCTGTGGATTCTGCTACACGCCCTGATTCCGCACGTTCTTCAACAAACATACATGACCTATACCGGCCGCACCCTCCACCCTATCGCCGCCTTTTGCTTGTATAGCACGACCTTCTATGGGACTGGCATCCATCTTACGCAAACCATTCGCCGCCTCGGTCAGGTCTACGGCTTCTTGGACGGGGATAAGCATGGGCGAGATGACATCCCTGATGTTGGCGTGGAAAGAGTTGCGGCGGAACTGCTTTCCGTACCCACACTTCGGCTGGCCATGTCTGTCTACCTATCTTATCGACCGGAGGAGCGCCCGTTATCTTTCCACGGGGGCTGGCTCGCGTTGGAGATCGGACTCTACAGCATCACGGTGGACTTTTGGTTCTACTGGTACCACCGTTTGATGCACTCGGTGCCTGTGCTGTGGAGATTCCATCGCACACACCACCTAACGAAACACCCCCACCCGCTACTGGGTGCGTATGCGGACCATGAGCAAGAGTTTATGGATATAATAGGCATCCCACTACTTGCGTATGGCACTCTAAAGCTGATGGGGTTGTCCATGTCCTTTTACGAATGGTACATCTGCTATCAGTATGTCGTCTTCTCTGAGATCATCGGACATAGCGGTCTCCGGATCCACGGCAGCACGCCCTCTACTATCAATTGGTTGCTCGAGATCTTTGATGCAGAGTTGGTAATCGAAGACCATGACCTACACCACCGATATGGATGGAGAAAGAGCCACAACTACGGCAAGCAGACTCGGGTCTGGGACCGCATTTTCGGCACCTGCCGTGAACGCATCGAAGGTCATAAGGACAACATCGACTATGTAAACCGTGTTACATTCCCACTGTTTTGAAGATCGAGATTTGACAGGGCCGGAAGGGAGATGAATGTTGTTGTCACGGAGCCGAGAGGAACAGATAAACTACACCGTTCAGTGCATATCACATTTTCAATATAGTATGCTAAATTTAGGACTCGCCGGTGGGTTTAAAGAAAGGAATTTTATAGCGTACTTATGTAGTCCAGGGAGGTGGCACTGGAGCTTTGGTCGTAATCTCCTATTCAGTGAGTTCACTGTCTCTACGGCTTACCCAAGGAAGTTAGAGTTATGTTGGCATGCCATTAGAGGCCATCAGATAGTGTCTAATGCCCTTCGTGAGGCCTCAGGTCTCAGTTGTCCTGAGCATTTGGCCCACGCTGACCAGTTTACTAGTCATCAGAGGGTATAGAACCGAGGTGCCGCGCGCTGGACCTCTGTCACGGGCATCTAACCGTGGTATTGTTCGACAACACTTGCCTCGTTATTGAGTGTCTTTAGAATACCCAGCTCCTGCCCAGCAATTCTAGAAAAGCTCAACTGGGCGCTGCCATGATCGGCGTGGTTGGCTATGATCGAACTGCCAATGGAGGGCGAAGATTTGCCGTATTGCCCACTTCCAGATTTCGAGGACTTAGCACACTGGACATTGTTGGTTACCACAGATCTTCCCAGTGGGTAACAATAGCTAATAGATCACAGCTCACCCCATTATCTGGGATAGCTAGTCTTCCGGTGGTGGTTTCCCTGACCAGAGAACCTCTGAAAAACTCGGTATACTAACGATGCCACAAGCCTTGAGTACATAGGGTTGTAAAACCTTCATAATCATTCAATAATTGGATATATCACCGCATAAGAGACGTATCACTTGTATCCCCGCGTTATAATATCATGTAACCCTTCCAGCACGGCTACCTCGTAAGTCACAATATTTCTAGCAACACAATACCTTACCAGGAATAGGGCTGTGTTAACGTCTATATTTTGTATTGAATACGCAAATTTCGGCATCACCTAGTGCTCGAGGCCTACAGCTAAAAGGGTCTTAATAAGGACGAAATTTGTTCGGATGATTTCTGGCTGCTAGACTACGTAGTCTAAATGTTGATTTTCAGATCGGGTAGATAGATGGCTATCATAGTATTCCCGTGCTAGCGGCTCCAGCTCAAACGACCGTTAATGATCCCAAGATTGGTGTTCGACTGGACCACGCGTAGAGAGACTCTCTTTCTGAAAACGAGGGCCTGTGGTCACCTGATCGCATACTCCGCACCTTAGGCACCACATTGTGGCTATACGTTCCCACTTCATGTGGCTGAGACAGGGGTACGTGGCTCATCCTTCATCTATCAAATTGTCCCCGAAGTACAACCAGTCCTGTCATGAATAGACGCACAAATGGCCCTGCAAAGAACCAAGCAGTCTCACATCGTTCACAGGTTCTAGGTACTCATCATGTAGGTGAGTTCCAGGTTGTGTAGATGTTTTGGTATTGTTCTTCAATCACAATACAAGACCTTGGCAATCGCCTGCTGATACTAGTAGTGGCTGATTGATGTAGGCTACACCGACGAACACCATTACGGGCCATCAGACAGAGGTCAACGGCTCCCCCTCCGTCAAACAGAAATGGGAGTATTTCAACAAGGCTGAATGGCTGGAACCACAATGACGAGTTCTTCCGTTTCACTCGCGCCCGATTTCTTCGCGACGAGCCACGCCAGCTTTCCCACAGATACGTTCCATTCAACCTTGACGAGCTCGGGCAAGTAGCCATTCGTGCCGCCCAGGGTGCTAGTAAGGGAGCCCGGCGATGCGTGAATATTGAGAAATTGGCCGATGGGATGCACAATAAGGCTGTCCGCTTTACGATGGATAATGGTTTTCAAGCGGTGGGCAAAGTACCCAATCCAAATGCCGGGAAGCCGCATTTCACGACGGCCTCGGAGGTTGCCACAATGGATTTTGTATTACGATCTACCCCTGGATGTTGGTGCACGAGCACGATGCTGATTCTAGACTAGATGAGAAATATAATGGGGATACCGGTGCCAAAGGTATATTCTTGGAGCTCCACAGCTGACAATGCAGTGGGGGCGGAGTATATTCTCATGGAGAACGTACGTGGCGTCCAACTGGGTACGCTTTGGGATCAACTCGACGTCGAAATCAAGATGAAGGTGCTGAAAAAGGTAACGTCATACCAAGAAACATGGGCACGTACCTGTTTCTCGCAATATGGCAGTTTGTACTATAAACAAGACCTCGCATCTTCGGCTCCCTGTGTCAAATACACCGATCATAATGGCGGGACTGTGGTGGACAACCGCTTTGCAATTGGTCCATCCGTAAGCAGACAAAACAACGACGACGGCAGGATCGACATGGACGTTGATAGAGGTCCTTGTACGCCGTGTGCCCTCCACGATGTCGATCCCACACTCACTCTTCCATAGGGAACACGGCAGAAGACTATGAGCGCGCCACGGGTTTCCGCGAATTACATGGCATCAGAAATGTATCACGGCTTCCAGGATCCCCGATTGCCATCTATTATTCCGGGACATACCAACCGTCCAGAGACAAAAAGACCCTTGCGGTGGAAAGTTACCTGAAATTGCTGAAGTTCCTGCTCCCAGAGAAGTCTCTACAAACCTCCCATATCTGGCACAACGATTTGCATACAGAGAATATCCTGGTCAATCCAATGGATCCGTCGGAGATCTATGGAATTATTGACTGGCAATCTACTGAATTAGCACCGTTGTATGATCATACTCTGGAACCCTATATTCTTGATTATGATGGCCCACCCCTGGATGGGTTGATGGAACGACCCAAACTTGCGGATATTCGTGCACTCTTTCACGATGAGCCCGAGCCCATAGCCAACCGTAAGGCGAACGCATTATTCATTGACATGTCCCTAGTTTCTTTATACAGACACCTGATACGCCAGAAGATCCCGCAACTGTTCAAGGCCCTTGAGTTTCGTGAAACCATGTGCTTTCAATTGCTTCTCTTCGCACGTAACCTTCTGGTCGATGGCGAAGCAACTTATTTAGCCCTTTTGGCAGATCAGCAGCGAGAGAATTGGAGAGATATTCCGATAATACACCACGGACACGAACCCTCACCCATATGTTTCTCGGCGGACATGCTACAGAGAATCGACATAGACCATACCGACACCAATTCCGCCGTTGCGCTGATGCGAGAAGCTCACGAGATGATAGGCAACCGGTTCTTTTGCGCGTCGGGATTGGTAAGCCATGAAGAGTTCCGCGAGGCTCAGCAGATTATTCCTCGCGCCAAGGCAGAGTTTATCCACAAGCATGCACGCAACGCAGAAGAAGCTCTCGAGTTAGAACATGCCTGGCCGTTCCAATAAATTCTTCTACATCGATAGTGGAGCCCTTCTCAACTGTCACCTAGCAACGGTATTTCCTAGGACATCTGATCGTCAGATCATCTAGAATATCACCCCACAAGCAAACATAGCAACGCTACAAGAATGAAATGATATGTATCTGAAAGGCACTACTCCTATGCTTATCTTCTAACATATATCGCCATGGGATCTGCTGGGCCTGTTGTACAACTCCTTGGTATAAATAGTGGTGTACTCTCCCTCATGTGCCCTCTCATCTTTCCTCCGTTTTGACGAGTCCATCTTCGACACGCCGACCTCGACTGAGAAAAGTATCTCAACTACGTTCTGCTCCGGGGATAGGTGGCAGTCTTGCTTTTTGCCGTGATCGCGGTCTTCTCTGGTGGACATTTTTCTATATGGTTTGTGGTATCTGATTATGTACATAAATCATCACTGTTCATGGATCCCCCACCCCATGTGGCTGATAGACCCGTGTGGTGGCAGTTGTGGATCGGGTCTGGTCTTTCCAAATTCATGATTGGATTTCTGACTGGCTGATTGGTTGTTCGCAACCTCGGCTCCCCCGCATTTTCCTCTCCCGGTCCGGATGGCCGTTATTCCGGTCCGGCCCCCGTTTGTGCACGCACTGGGTGGTCTATCGCGAGAGCTTCATGTGGCGATTGACGTCCTTGTAGAGCAGGTAGCGGAATTTGCCTGGGCCACCGGCGTAGCAGGCCTGGGGACAGAAGGCACGCAACCACATGAAGTCGCCCGCTTCGACCTCGACCCAGTCCTGGTTGAGACGGTAGACGGCCTTGCCTTCGAGGACATACAGGCCATGTTCCATGACGTGAGTTTCCGCGAAGGGGATGACACCGCCGGGCTCGAAGGTGACGATGGTGACATGCATGTCGTGCCGCAGGTCGGTTGGGTCGACAAAGCGCGTGGTGGCCCAGGCATTGTTGGTGTTTGGCATCGCGGTGGGCACGATGTCCTTCTCGTTGAGGAACAGTGGGTCGGGCGTGTCGAGTCCGGCCACGGATTCATACGCCTTGCGGATCCAATGGAAGCGCGCCGTCGCCACGCCAGTGTTGCGCAGGGTCCATCCGCTTTTCGGAGGCAGATACGCATATCCCCCCTCCGTCAGCGTGTGCGTCTCGCCGGCCAAGGTGACGCTGACTTGGCCTTCCACGACAAACAGCACCCCTTCGGCGCTCTCGTCGAGCTCGGCGCGGTCACTGCCACCCCCCGGCTGCACTTCCATGATGTATTGCGAGAAGGTCTCGGCAAAGCCCGACAACGGACGGGCGATCACCCACAGCCGCGTCTGCTCCCAGAAGGGCAGGAAACTGGTGACGATGTCGCTGAAGGTGCCTTTGGGGATGACGGTATAGGCTTCGGTGAACATGGCACGGTCGGTCAGAAGCTGCGTCTGGGGCGGCAGTCCGCCGGTGGGGGCATAGTATGCACTGATGTTCTTGTCGTTGCCCATGGTTGGCAGAGGTTTCGCTGTACGTGGCCCGGTATACGTTTTAGATCCAATCAATCTCCAGACAGAATAAAATGCGACGAATGTCAGTGCAGGGAAAAGGGTCGCAGTCTTAAATACAGCGCCCTGTCCGGCGTTGACCGATCTCGGGTCAGGCCGACGGTCGCAGCCGCGAGTGGATCGAACCTCGCGGGATTTCGCCGATATCTCAGGCGGGGAACGTTACTTATCTTTGTTTCAGTGTGATTCTGGTTGGTCATAGCTGTGGATTATACGGGGTTGGACAGATTGTTCGCTCGCTCTGCACTGTGGGATATTTTATGATAATAATGAGTTGTTGGTTTGGAGTCCTGCCCTAGTCTTCCTCACCCCCCCTCCCGGCTTCCACACCCTACAGAGATATATATCTACACCCCACCTGGAAATGGAAATGATCACTTTTACAACCACCCCTTTTCGTGGCGTTGCTCACGGAAAGCCAGGGTTAGAGACAACCTGCACTACGTCTCTTGACAGTAAATAGACTTAAGCCGAGCCCAGAAGCGTCCTTCCTCCTTCCCACGAGTCGGGAGTTCGACTGGTTTGCCATCGAGCCCTACATTGGTCACGGCGTTCTGCTGCTTGCCAAGATAATAATCTACAGAATGGGAGATGTCAGCATGCATACCGTCTGGGGAATGATGGAAGACCAGGACAATATTACCAGGCATCAGAAAAGAGCAGATGATAGAGAGCGTCGAGATGGCGGCGGCGACAATGAAAATGATGCCGTTGGTACGCGCATACGCTCGGATTGCCCCCTCCCGAATGGGATCGTCCAGGGCATACTGGGTGTGAAGAATACTCACTGAACTATAGATTTCCTGGAGCGTACGGTCTGGTGTGTCCGGCAGTTCCTGGCGCATGAACCCCAGCATCCGATCCGTCCAGATCGCGGAGGCAATGGCATACCCAGCGGCACTACCGAGGTACGTCCAAAGGAAATAGGCCGCGATGATCGATGCCATGTCATCATGAGGAACCGAGGCCATGGCTCCGATTCGGGACCCAAGGGCAGTCAAAGCGCTGGTGCCCAGGAGGACTTGTGAGATGGCGAGCGCAGCTGTGCTTTGTGTACTGCGCTGGTGGCTTGTGAGACAGGCCGTGTAGCCCACGACCTTCAGCACGGCTCCAACAATCATCTGGGTTCGATAACGGTGGTATCGGACCTGGAGGAAACCGCCCACCAGGCTAAAGACAGTGATGGCAAGGTTCCGGGCGCCGGTGAAGACCGTCCAAGTGTAGTTGTCCCAGTCTTTGATGATATAAATGTACGATGAGAAGTAGTTGCTTCCGAGTGTGGTCGTCATTTGGTCGAAAAGGTTAGCGCCCAGGGCAGCCAGGAAGACTTTGTTGGCGATGATGCGCTTCGTCATAATCGGCCTCGGCGCGATGTAAATCTCAAAGGCAACAAACAGTGCGAGAGTGACGAAGCCAGCAACTTCCATGGCAATCATGCTGCAGTTTTTCCAGCCGCTCTCGGCAGCCTCGGCGAGTGATAGAGGGAGAAGAATGAGCGAGAAGGAGAACCCGAGCAACACAAGGCCGGGAATATCGATTGCAACCACACATTGCCAGGCAGTCTGCAGCGTGCTCACTTGTCTTTTCTCGGGCGGACCACTCTCCATTCGTCTCATTCTGCGAGCTCTCTGCTGCGTCCCGTATAATGCGATGATCGCTGGGATGAGCAGAACCGGGACCATAATAGCGAACATGCCCAGACCCCATCTCCACTGCTCTGGCACAAATGCATCCACGATGAAACCATTGGTGAAAGTCGTCACGAGGTAGGGAGCGATGATCATGCTGGTCCAGAAGCCACGCCACTGTAGGGTCGTCAAGTCCCCCACAATGATTTGGCAGAGGATGTTGAGGCCCGCCTTGCCAACCGCAGTGAGGGCAACGCCAACGGTGTAGGCGACAAAGTTCGTGCAGCTGGCCGCCACAGCGTATCCGATCACATAGAATACGAGAGAGATGATGTAGCTGGTCGGACGCGACAGGACGTCGGCCAGCTTGCCAATCACGGGCTTAGCGATACCATTAATCACCGTACTGGCGGTGTTCACCGCGCCAAGCTGGGCGTGCATGCTGAAGGAGGAGGCCGCAATCAGAGTAAATTGTTGGGTAACCCCCTCATCCATGGCATAGACAAACATGGTGAGACCGAGAGAGAGGATAATGACTGCCAGCAATAAGCGACCGGTTAGGCCAGTATGGTAGAAGACTTTGTTAAAGCCTTCTACGCTGTTGAAACCTGCATCGTCATTGATTGGGGTCTGCTCATCGCGCTTCATGAGGTCGAGATCTTTCCCCTGGTGGACGCAGGTGGGAGAGGTCTCGATGGTACCAGTCTCCGGTACCATCGGCTGAAGGGATGATGATATTCGAGGGTTATCATCCATGGATGTGGCCCTGAGCACGGAAAGATAGAGAGGAAATGGTCGACTTGGAGATTTCGGCACGATTCATACATAGATCAGGAGCCGGCGCTGGTCACTGCAACGGCGGACTACTCGGCCTTTGCATTTTGTGACAACGTAGCAACTGAGTCAATCAGAGATGGATCGGAAACTCTTGTGCAGTGGCAAGCTGATATGTTAGGCGCGTGTGTGTACCTTGATGGAAAGCTCGGCAAACAGGGCTGTTTTTCGGTGGACCCGGCGAAGTTCTTCAATGGCCGGCCAATCCAACGTCCGCATTTCAACTTTTTTTTGGCCTTCACGAGGGTATTCACGGTTGTTCGCGCGGGGAAACATCTATTTTCTAATCTATTAGTAACAAACAGTCCGTTCGCTTGAGCAAAGGAGAGCTTGCCATCGTTGGAACCACTGTGACCACTGCAAATCTAGGTATAGTTTGACCCGGTGAAGATTTCCTTGGTTGTCTACATCGATCCATGATCCTGAGTGTATTGCAATTCCAGTGAGTTGCTAGACAATATCCTGCGAAGAGCGGTATGAACTGACTTACCATGGATAATGATGGTAGAAAGCAGCATCTGGGCGCTCTCAGTGTTTCCCCACCCTACATCCCAATAATATTACGTACGAATATTCCAGGGTGACTCCCGGAACTCACCGACCCACGGCCCATCCAGCTGTATAGGAAGCGGCGCTAGTCTGATAAGATAATTGATGTACCGCTGCCAGCTCGCGTCAGACCAGATATTATCTCAGCTCAGATCAGACCACGCTTCCACCGTGTAACAATGCCCGTACCAGAAAGCACCGGCCTCTACCCTGTCAGTAAACGGCAACACCAGTTTGGCTCCGTAAAGAAAGAAAGTGATCTGACCGGGATGTGTCGGGGATATCTCTCTTCGACCGGGGGATTAACGAAATCCGTACAACTCAGGAACCTGACTGGGAACGCCCCATGTCACGATCCTTTTAAGGGTCTCTTGAAAGAGCCGCAGGTCATGCCCGGGCACTTGAAAATCAACAATGAGCTGTCGTTCTGTGCCGAGGGTGCTGGCTATAATGTCGGAGAAATTGAAAGTTCCTTGGTTTCCTGAGAAGGTAATCTGCTCCAGCCCTCCGTATACTGTCTCTCCGGATCCAAGGGTTATACAGTAGCTGTTGGAGAAGTAATCATCAGTTCTGCGATCACCGTTCCATGGATCTTCTGCGAGTAGGTCGCGCTGGAAGATCACCGCCAAACCTGAACCATCAGGGCGTTCGGAAAATCCTGCCTCGAGAACTTGGTAGTCCTCGTCCGCCAAACCACCCGCAGCTTGGGCAGTTATTTTCATTGTAACGCGTTGCTGTTTCTCAGGACTGAGCCCTGAACTGGTTGTTTAGCTCTACGGGCAGCGCTGGACAGTGGTTGTTATATAAAGAGTTATCAGCGAACGGGTAGCATGGGGTTGGGTGGGTTGATGAGCCGTTGGACCTGTAGAACTTGGAATAGTCAACAGAACACGAATCAGACTTTGGCTATTGCTAAGGAATGACGCTATACTAAATCCGGTATTTGTATTCCTCTGAGGCAGGAACTTCCCTATGGGGAACTCGGCGCAATGAGCAGACATGCTGGAGCGGAATATATATGAGGCCAATCAAGATAGTTAGAGCTATACGACGGAAACTGACAAGAATATGGGGTGAGGGCCCAACAAGGGGGTACTCAGATATTGAAATGACCAATTATCAACAAAGGTGCTGAAGTTCAGTGTGAATAGTTCAACAGCCACCCGACTCTTCCTGGCGAGCCAGGCGACGGATATAGAGAGCTATCAAAGTAATTGTCGTTCGATGATACAAAAGGTTTATCGTGGTGTTAAAAGGAGAGATATAGCACAAAGCTATGGTTATTTGTAATCGTATTCAAGGCATACAGCCAACAAGCTGGGCGCAGGCCAGTATAAGTGCGAATATCAACATGTGCAGGCAGATTGCTCGAATCCGACAAAGCCAACCCCAGACTGCCACATTCCCGTTATATCGCTACTCCTTCCATCATCGTAATCTTGCCGTGTAGTGTCAGACTACAGAGGTTTGCCATGCGGTGTCCGTGATGAGTAGGGAAGAATTGGCAAGTACGGGCTATAATAAATAGTCAGTGAGTGTTCCATTCGCTTATAAGAGATAGCACCTACTTCTCTTAGTTTTTCGAGGGACAGTTGTTAAGGGCCACACAGCCAGACTCTCTTGTGACCAAAGCTGCTCTCTTTTCGGGACAGGTGTTCAGGATGATACAACCAGCCTCTCGCTCGGACAGGCCATGGAAAAGCTCCCGCTTTTCAGGACACGTTCCAAGAATGATACAGCCCGTCTCCCTTTCCGAGAGACCGGCAACCTCTTCTCTCTTTCCAGGGCAGTTGTTCAGCGCTACACAGCCAGACTCTCTCTTTTCAGGACAAGTACCCAGAATGATACACCCTGCTTCCCTCTCAGAGAGTCCTGCAAGTGCTTCCCTCTTTTCCGGGCAGTTGTTCAGGATGATGCAGCCAGCTTCCTTCTCCGAGATGCCTTCCAGAAGTTCCCTCTTACCAGGGCAATTGTTCAGAGCAACACAACCGGACTCCCTCTTGTCTGCTGGCAGAGCAGCAATAAGGGGGGTCACCACTGCAAGAAGTGCAAGAAGACGCATAGTGACGTGGACGTAAGTGGGATATGATGAGGTTACAGAAGGAAAAGTGCTTTGGCAGCTGGTCTGTCTGGTGTATGACAATGCCCCCAGTGGGCAATTTATATGTAGAAGAGAACGCTAGTTCAGTACTCGACTCTGCTTGCTGATAGCTGAAGGATGCAAATAAGGTTCTAACAAGCCCTGCCAAGCACTCGAAGCTAATCTCCGCATTTCACGTCAACTACAATTGGACCAATTTGGTGAAAATGAGCCCTAAGCCTATGATTCTGAGGCCGAAGGAGCATGGTAACAAGCCACGTGGTTCCCCATGCGTGCGGGACCATAGACTCTGGTAGCGGCGTGTAAAAACCTTTGCTTGGACAACATGATGAATCGGACTTTATTGTTCACCCGCCTCCGCGGTGATCATCATTGTTGACCGGAAAGGATTCATCTATTTGCCGGTGGACTGAGCGACGGATGTAACAGCGGCACAACCTATTGCTGTGTATCGATCCTGTTGGTAAATACTCGTAATGTGAGCAATGCCTCGACCGGGCTCAGTTGCGCAGCAGGCGAGTAACGCCCTATTACCTGTCTCCGGAATGTCGTTTGACCCCGATAGGAAGATACTATAGATAGTGAAGTCGTGACAAACCCACCACAAGCTTCCCAATGGATGCATTGCACAGTCATCCGAGCAGCCCCAATCATTAATAGACAGTAAGCGCTAGTCTAGCAGGATGTGTATCACTCATCAAGCCATTCTATTGCACCTGTCAACATACAGCTCATGCCGGAAGGCGTCTCCCGGGCCAACATTGAGCATCGACACGATCCGAAGTATGTATATTGAGGAGGCGACCTTCAAAATCCCTGTCCTGGGTAATCAAAGAACTCCAGTGCTTCCTTCCACGATCGTACCCTCACATATTATCTGATTGAGAATATGCCGTCTGGGCATTCTGACGAAGTTGGTGTCGAGCCAGCAGTCACGATGGCGAAGTTGTATATACGATACAATATGTGCAACCGCATAAACAAAATGCAACAGATATTCATAACGGTGAAAGAAAAGCTAAGGGACAAAAGTGAAAGGCAAGGAGGAGATTAAGAGTAGGGAGGGGAGCTGAGACAAAGTTGTATTGAGCATGTTCCAATTCTATATCAAACATAGACCCATGTTTAGTTGAACCATTGCTGGACTCGGTATCAACTTTCTCAGAACCCGTGCATAAACAGTAGCCAAATCACTTGAAGCGAATCAGAAGTTTGTTGTGCCTGGAATTCTACGGTAGGATTGTAAATGAACAGCCGGCCGAAAGGATTCACACCGTCAGGTCCATCATGTCTTTAGCTGATTCGGTGTTGTTGGTATAGACACTAAGTAGGAATTTCGTTTCCGCTGGTGTCTTGCCATGAAGACTACACATGTACATATATCAAAAGAGCTTAAACAAAAAGCAGAAAGAGAAAGTAGGTAAACATGAAGTTACAAGATCAAATTGAATAAAATAAATGGTTTAGGATATATCATTCTTCGTCACGCCACCGCTCCTATTAGGCTGGGTGGCTGCTATCATAATTCATACCGTCTCAATCTGCTCATCTTCGGTGCCCTTCTTCTTCAAATCCGCTCCATCATCCTCAGGGATAACATACGTCGCCCACTCGCGAACGGGAACCCGATCCTGGAAGAGCCTCTCAATATCCGCATTGCTGCGCCCTGCGGTCTCACCAACACAGAACCACGAGTATGCCAGCAAGAACAGCGATGTACCTCCGTAGACAAATCCAATCATCGGGCCTAGGTTTGCCGTATAGTACATGTAGGGGCTGGTGAAGACCATGAGCCAGACGGTGATGAAGAACACGCCCATAGCGCACGAGGTGATCTTGTTTCGGTTTCGGCCGACGGACATCTCCGAGGCGATGGAGTAGGAGAGGGTTCCGATGGAGAAGTTGTAGAAGATGATGTTGACGTACGCCAGGACGACGATGCCAATGCCAATGCCACGGCTGAGCGTGCCATCAGCGGCCTTGGTGGTCCCGAGACCCCCGACGGTGAGTAGGGAGATAAACATCCCGCATGAGCACACGAGGAGGTTCGTACGGCGCTTGATCCGGTTCCCAAAGACGACGGAGACACCGACAGTGATGATCTGCAGGACATAAATGATTGTGTTGATGGTGAAGGGGTCTGCAACACCGATGGATTGTGCGAACACAACGCCGTAGGTGTACCAAAACTGGATCCCGTTGATCTGTTGGACGAACATGACACCACAGGCGTAGAACAGCTTACGGCGCTCGACAGGATCGGTCAAGAGGGAAGCCCAGGTGGCGTCCTTGGCCATTTCCTGTTCCTTTTGGACTGCGTCCTCGATGGCTTGGATATCCGCGGACGGGTCGTAGTCCGGCATGCTGCGGTTGATCTTGCGGAGGGATTTGATCGCTTGCTCGCGCTTGCCCTTGGACATGTACCAGACTGGGCTTTCCGGGGTGAACGGGAGGCAGAGGAGCATGATACCGGGGAGCACGACGAGGAGGCACATGGGGATACGGTAGGACTGGGAGCTTTGGATGCCCTGTGTGCCTTGGTTGACGCAGGCTCCGACCAGTTGAGAGATGGACTGCATGAATTGAAAAGACATGAGCGCTGGGCCTCGGATGGCGGATGGTGCCACCTCTCCGATGTAGATCAGGCAGGTGGCCGTGAACTGCCCGACACCGAGACCGATCAGGACCCGGCTGACGTAGAAGACTGGATGCGAGCCAAATGAGCAGGCCTGCACGATGGCTCCGGCAACGATACAGAGCGAGGCAGACAGAAACACGGCACGCCGGCCGAAAAAGTCATTGATGGGAGCGGCGGCGAGTGCACCGGCAAGTTCTCCCACGTAGATGATACTCGCAGACAAGGACAGGAACGTTGTTCCAAGCGAGAAGGAGCCGTCTGAGCCTTCCTCTCCGTAGTCCTTCGCAAACCATGTCATACCCTGAACACCCGTATAGTAGATGGTATCATAGCCATAGCAAAGGGCACCAATCGCAGCCACCAGGCAGAAAGCGATGGCCCGTCGATTCGACTTCCAGTCGATGTTGAGTTGAAGGCCTGCCATGTTCGGCAAGACCAGAAGGTGCTGTAGAGTCGGGAGGCCTGGGACAAAGGGAGCAGACAGTAGGATGGAGAGACACAGAGGCCAACAGAAACTCGCATCAGGTCCGGCCAAACTGATCGGGTTGATATGGCACCCTTTATACCTTCTCTTGCTGGGGAGAAAAGTTTAACATGGCCGGGGTAAGCCCTCCACGGGGTGTGCAGACAGCATCCTGCATCAGGGCATGGGAGAGCATCCCCAAATTTCCCCCACTTCGCACGACTCCGGGGCTCTGAGCTCCAGTCAACGTTTGGGCCAAGACATCCCGGTTTTCTCTTCTCCTGGAAACCTAAGTGCAACCCACATGCCGATCTTGCCTATCACGGAATGATTCAAGACGCCCACACCGTCGATCGGGCAGGATTCCCGAATTTCAACAAGGTAGGCCTACTTTCCGAAGAAACAACAGGCAAATAGCCATCCAACAAGCGGAGGACAGGAGACCGGGCCGGCACAGCAGCATGGTTCAAAAATCCCGAGTCACTCCGCCAAGCCATGCCCAGCACCGTACGGGATTCCGCCGAGCACGGCAAACCGTATAAATTCAGTGATTCTCCAGCCGAACGACGGATTGAGACCAGGAAAAGCTTCGTCTTCATCTGGCAGAGCAAGTTACTTGCAATACTGTCGGTATCTCGTCTCAGCTTCGTTGGGACTTGAAGAGGTGCATATCCCACCTGTACAAAAGTCAACTCTGTCCAGAACTTCGGTCCCCGCTGCCAAGAGTCGGCGCCGTGTGCGCACTCAGGGCTCATTTGCCAGTCCTTCTCCAGTTTCTCCGAGGATGGCCCGGGGGGCGAATATCTCTGGCGAGTCTCTCCTGGCCCACCCCGGCTGGGCACCCCCGTAAATTCACCTCTCCAGGTTCACTAGCCAGATGTGATCCACTTCGCGCAGCCATGACCCGTGGGGGTGCTCGTGTGCTACACCTGAGGAGGCAAATATTCGTTCTTGGCGACCAGACTCAGACTCTGGAAATGCCCCTCTGAGCCTCTCCTTAACTAGTCGTTGTAAATCCCTCAGGGTGTCCCAGAGTCTGTCCAGAGCGAACTCGCTCGGGCCCCTGCGCGAATGCTTCCGGACAAAGATTTCTACAGTGTGGTTGGTATCTCCCTCTATTAGGAAAATTAGAGCACACATCTGGCCAGTGTTCCACGGTCCACAGAACTCTGTGAACCGTGAAGTGGGGTTCGAAAACAGAACGGGGGATAAATCTCGCCCAGCTTGAGAGTTTTATACTAGCGCCTCTAGCGCGCGTCAGGATATCCTCAGTGTTGCTCACGGTTCGACCGCTGGGGAGTGATAACAGGTCAATGGGTTGTACATCCTCAAGCTGCAGCGCTTTGCCGGGTGCTTTGTCTTACATATAAATCGCGGAGCACTTCCGGTTGCAGCAATTATGATTCTCAAAGTCTCCCTGCATTGATAGTTGCCAGTGTCTATTGGTAACACGATCAGATTAAGAAAATGTCTTCTCCCGTTTTTACAGGCCCAACAGCTCAGGAACATAGCAGAAGTTTGCCGCCAACCCCCAGCGCGCCGTTTTGGTAATTGCCCGGACGCTCTTTGGTAAACTTTCTATTATCCTCCAGTGTCTGTTGGAATCGCTTCCCCGTCGGCGAAAGAAGCGATATCTACAGCTGACCCCGGCAAGCCCGCGGAGCCCATTCTCCCACCACCGCCTTCAGGTGCAGAGGGCCTTCGATCACTGAGTCTAGTAAGAAGCCATGAGCAGCCAAATTGCATAACGGGGGAAGTGGTAGGTGGACCCGCGCCCGTTCTCAGTAGTTGTTGCGAATCTATGCATACTGGAGATAACGAAACAAGTTCGCGCTTTTTCTTGTGTCTGATAAAAGTTGAACGGCAGAGAATATAATGGAGGCGTCGAATAATTGTCGTATTAGCGCGGCCGCCAGTTCACTTGGCTTGCTCGGCTTGACAGGGCATACATTGTCTTGAACTGGCATAGTTGCAAGCCACACTAGGCCAGTCCAGTCACATGGCGACTGCTTATGCTGTTGGGGTAACAGGCGTGTCAGCACATTTGACCTGCACTACCTGATGTTGAAATCCCCTATCGGTCGACTCAATGACCAGTGCACTTAGATGGTAGCCATATAGACATGCGGAATCCAGTCCGATTGCATGCCTGCCCAGCTGCAGACGGCGTTTTGCATCGTGCCCGAATATCACCGTCGTTCGGGTTGTCAGCTGGTCCTGCCAGCGATCCCAGTGGGTAGCCCAACCTTCTTCTCCGGATGCTTCAGCTGGTACGAAGGTCTCTTCATCGCCCGGCAGGTGAGAGAGGCTGCGCATGTGCATTACAGCGTGGGAATCTTGCTTCTCAAGCGGGACGCCGGGGGTGAGACCAGCATGTACGACAACTAGACTGTCATTTAAGGATGACGTTGGATGATACGGCAGCTTGATGCGCAAGATTAATGGAAGAGCGGCGAGCCAGTCGAGCTGGCGTGCCGACAGTGAGCGGGCTGTGCGGTACGTTGTTGCGCTGTGTCTTGTGTGAGGACTACCTATGGGAGATGCGCTTGTTTCAGGGCCGTCGGAAGCGACAGTCTCGTTAGGTGAATCAACCCCCAAGTTCCCCGGTAGCTGTGCGGCACCGGTGGATACGCCTCCAGCATGTATTGCGTTGTCTCCTTTTGTGTTGATTTCCACGGCAGCATCGAGAACTGCATTGTCGTGGTTGCCTCGCACTGCGCTGGCGCCTAGCTTCACGGCTAGGTCGATGACACCAGGGCTGTCCGGCCCTTTGTTGGTCAGATCACCCACTAGGATCAGATGATCCCCTTTGCCCTGATCGAAGCGGACCTCTTCCAGGAGTGCCTCCAGAGACCGTCTCATGCCGTGTACATCCCCGACGATGACTAATCGTCGCGCACCCGATCCCGGTTCATTTTGTGCGGGCGAAACGAGTTGCGGAGTGAGACTCTCGGGCAGGTCAGATATGAACGTGGTGATGGGGAAAATCTTATCGGCATCTGGTGCAGCCGTCATGGTTGTCGTTGTTCTGCCTCGTCCTCAGGGCAGCGGGCCAAAGGGAACAAAATGCATGCCGGAGTTGGGGAAAAAGTGGCCAGATTGCGCTATGGACCGATCGGGTCAAGCGCATTCCACTGGCAGCGGATCGTTCCGAATTCGAGCATCGACAAGAGACCGCCTCTCCAGACCTCCAGTGCGTATAAAGACGTCGATGTGGTGTTCTGTCAATCGCTGGCGGCTCTTCCTGGTGGCCCATGTTCCTACCCAGAATGCCGCGGAGAGAGCGTCGGAGATGCTGATTGGTATGACGGGCACGTTAGACAGGTGAATACACTTCCCTGAGCTTTGCTGTGGGGGGTCATACTGATGCAATGGCAGATGGGTAAGTGGCTTAGGGTTGAGTCTCCCGCCGTGGGTATGTTGAGGGGGATGGCACGTATGACATTAGGAATGTGCCACCGTACTTTATTTATTTCACCCCGTTAGGACGCACTTGCTTAGTCTGCTGCTGGGATCACTCCTGGCCAGCGAATGAAAAGCTATAGAATAACTAGCAAACAAAGAAAGGAGAGAAAGGAAGCCGAAGAACAAGATCTCACGAGGCAACGGGGCGCCACATTAGCCCGATTTGCTCGACTATTAAAACGCTGTAACCTTCTGGAGGAACCCTATTCGACTAGAGGGCTAAAACTAACACGAACAAGAAACATGAAGTAAACCGGCGATTACATCTTGCTTACGCTCTTTCAAAACGAACGGCCAATCCATCTACCGCCTCCCCAAGGGTTGGGTGATCATATAACGGGAATCGCTCCATGAGAACCTGCTTCCAACCCTTAGGCACACCAAACTCCGCCAGAGTCGAGGTATGATTGAAATTACTACATAATGCACCGTTCTGTTGCTTCATATTTTCAATGTATGCCTCACTGAGATCCTCATGGATGGCCGTCACCGACCTCTGCGCAACCATGAACATGCGAGCTAAACACGCAGTCAAGTGGACCGGGTCCAGGAATTGAAATGCCGCGAAACACACGACATGATCGAATTCAGGCATACCCTAGTTGTCAATCAGTACCCATGCCATGGACGGAAACATATGTCGCGCAAACCAGGGAACTTGCCATGATGAGTTCATCCATCGGCCCGATCAATATCGGCTTCTCGTAGTGATCCTGAATGTATGAGGATCGAGTCATCCCCTCGGAGACGTCTATGCCGGTGATTTTTGCGGACACACCGAGCTCATGCAGAGTGGCGCCAAATTCACCGTTTCCACACGCGAGGTCGAGGACTGTTCCGGAGAAATCGTAGTCTCGGCTCAGGTCTTCCTGCATTCGACTCAGCCCGGTGTTGGCTCGAGCGGAAGGGTAGCGAGGAGCAAAGCTATCATAAACCCCCGCCAGGTGTTGATTCCGGTCGCTGTCCTGGCCAGAGCGAATCTGTTTGCTCGTGATAAGCATGTCCAATAATGCCATATGCCCTCCAGGGAACTCCTCACAGATCACCACGTCCTCGTATGTCGTGTACCTTCCTCCGTGAAATGCGCGAGGTGTGCGAACGAGACCCTCCAGGTAGATACGGCCAAACTCTGCCTTTGGCAAAACCTCTACTCGCACGAAGCCACCGCTAGACACCTTCAACATATCCAACGTAATCGACTTCAGCATAGACTGCAGAGGGTCTTCCCTAATCCAGGTAAAGTCTGCCGGGCCAGTGTGTAAATCTTCTCGATCATGGCACACGGAGGTAGCGCATTGGCTGGGAGTAAAAACCAAGGCTTCTCGGCCCATCTCCATGGCCAGGCAAATCCACTTCTGACCCTTGAGATGTTCCGGACTCAATTCATGAGCTTGTACTGGGATCCGCAAACAACGACTTTCTTCTCGCGTGTCGCTGCTGTAAAGGAGGTATGGGCGGTTGAGAAATGTGATATCTTTCGCCTCGAGATATCTCGTGATGGCGGCCACTCTTAAAACATCGTCGTCCGATTCTGCCACCTATTCAAAGCTGATAAGCGAGACGTTCGCTTCACGGTACTGTACTGTGCCAACCATATGGTTCAGAAACATGCCATATCCATCGTTGCTGACTTTGTCGATCTCCGCCTCGGCCTTGCTTTTACTGATGTAAAGGATCTCCAATTGATGACGAGTTCGAGACAAGTAGCGACTGGGATTGACAACACATGGACCCTGGTCAAGTAGAACAATGAGCTTGTGTCCAGAAGTTCAGAGGGTAAGGGAATAGCTGTCGATGGTATCACGTACCTCTACAGCATCTCCTCGTAAGATCAGAATCCCTATCTTCATCGTGTGGGGCGGGCCTAATGGCAGGTGCAGAGCCGTAGGTGTATTGAATCTATAAAAGCGCCGTGAAAGCAGACATTCGACAGAAATGGCGATCCCCCCAGACCAAAGGACAGATGAATCAGACGGTCAACAAAGTCTACAAGATCAGGGGCAGTGTGAGCGCAGGAGGGACAATTGCTGTGCACGCATGACAGGCTAGCAAGCATCTCATCCATGAGCTATGGTTACTCTGCCTGTCTAGGTTGCGTGGCTGCCCCCTCTCGTGCAACTTGGGGGCAAACTCCACAACACATAAGATTTGCTCTCAATCTTCTCGCTAGGACGACCTTCTCATAGTTTGGATTCACGCCTTACTCTCCGCCTGAATCCAGCAAAATGAGCCACTTTGTTAGTGAGATCGTTCGTTACGCACTCTACAATTCCAGCCGCGCTGCTGCGGACAGTCTCTCACTCCGCAAGGCTACGACAACGGCTTTGTTGATGGGGGTCACGGTGGGTAACCCGTATCAACCTCGCTATATACATATTTCAAACTGATTGAGCTAGACAGTACTGCATTATGATCGGCATCTACCGCCTCACACTCCATCCGCTCGCAAAGTATCCCGGCCCTAAACTAGCAGCAGTGACGCGTCTGTGGCACTCGTACCATCTATGCAGGGGAGACATTGTTTCAGCCCTTGCGCGAGCACACGAAATACATGGACCAGTCTTGCGGATTGCGCCAGATGAGGTGCTCTTTACCTCAAGTCGCGCATGGGACGACATCTACGGTGCGCGGCCAGGGAAGCCCGAGATGGAGAAGGATACCCCCCTCTACAAAGGCCCCACTGCGCCACATTCAATCGTGACGGTGGATGGCGAGCTTCATCGCTTGTACCGCCGTCTGCTGGTCAGGGGGTTCTCGGCTACTGCGTTGCGAGAGCAGGAGCCAGTGATCCAACGCAACATCAATCTACTGATAGAGAAGCTGCATGAAGAAGTAACAGCCGGAAAGACACCTGAAATGACGGCTTGGTTCAACGTAAGCCACTGCAGCTCCCTCGCTGAGAAAGGTCCGGAGCTGACCCCGGGTATTGCTCTAGTATGCGACATTCGACCTGATCGGGGAGCTTGCATTTGGCGAAACCTACGGGTGCCTCGAGAACTCACACTACCACCCTTGGGTGGAAATGATTCTGGAGGTGATGAAACTACGCGCTGTGACACATGCTGTGGGGTACTATCCATGGATATTCCATCTCCTGATGTGCTTCGTCCCCAGGTCCCTGCGTGAGAAATTCGTCACACACCGCAAGTGCACCCATGACAAGGTGCAGCGTCGAATGGAACGAAAGATCCATTACAAGGACCTGGCCACCGACCTGTTCGATCCACAAAACGGGCTGGAACGATACCAGATCGATGGGATCTGCTCCACCCTCATCATCGCCGGCAGCGAAACGACATCCACTGCTCTGAGTGCCACGCTGTACTTCCTGACGCAGAACGAAAATGCCAAGCGCAGAGTGATTGGAGAGATCCGGAGCAGATTCAACCGCGTTGGAGATATGAACTCGATCCGCGTGAATCAGCTGCAGTATCTGAGCGCATGCATCAACGAGGCGCTACGGATCTTCCCTCCCGGTCCGGCTGTCTTTCCACGCCGTGTCCCTCAGGGTGGCGATTTCATCGACGGGCATTGGATCCCTGGTGGTACCCAAGTGGGGATTGCGCACTTTTGCATCAATCGAAGCCGCCGAAACTTCATCGACCCAGACAAATTCATCCCGGAACGATGGCTCGGGGATGTCGCGTACCAGACCGACGATCGCCACGCCATGCAAGCGTTCAGCTACGGTCCTCGTAACTGCATCGCTCATAATCTCGCCCATTTGGAGATGCGCCTGGTCCTGGCTCGGCTGATCTGGGAGTTTGATTGGGAACTAACCCCTGGATCGGAGGGGTGGGAAGATGCGTTGGTCTTCAATGTCTGGAGGACCAAGCCGTTGAAGATTAAATTTACCCCGGTCATACGCTGCGGTCCGAGAGAGAGGATAGAGGTGAAGGCAGCCTGACCGTCTGTGCAGATAGCGTTTTCTCAGTCGTCAGATCGTGTCGCGTTCGCCTTGTGTCTCCCTGATCACAGTTTGATAGCTGTTGCGAAGATTGCATATTCCATTAGATACTTTACATATTCTCCTACTTTTGGATTTCCCTTTGTACACCTAACGGGCTCCCCATCAGGTCCCTCTAGAGCGCGGAAGGACGCAGGAAAGACATGGAATATCCCTGCCACGCTAGTGGATCGAAGGAGATCTCACCAGTAAATCGCCGGGCCTTGATGGTCCGTGCTGAAGATCAGTAGAGAAAACGAGGGGATTCTTCAGGCATCATATGGCGAGAGCGTTGGGAATCCAACTGCTGGTGGGCTGAACGTAGCAACCTTGGCTATCATGCATGACAGGGGCGATAATTGAACGCTCCAATTCGGCATCCAGCTATGCAGAGGTAAAGGCGATATCGGTGGCTGGCTGGGTCAGACCTCACTAGGCAACAATCAATACCCTTCGTCGCTCAGATGCGATGCTACCTGGCAGGCGAACACCGGCGTGCCAGACTAGCGAATGTGACACCCAGCAATTGACTGAACGGCGCCGAGAGCACGGAAATGCAATCCTATCGACACGCACTTGTCATACCCAGGCACGCCTACCGGGGCAGGGTGCCAGTTTCTATGCATGTCTTACTGCCTTTATTCAAGGTGACTGCAGGTCTAGACCTTCATGGCCAGTCATGCCATCAACTAGAGTTTGATGGACGCCCAGTTTCTCAGCTGGAACTACTGTTCAATACGGCTGACCAAGGGCAAACCGTGCGCAGTAGTAGGTGGTCTCAGAGCAATAATACATTGGAGCAAGGGCACCTCTTCACCGGTGCAATATGATCTCCAGAGGTCGTGATGAGCGCATGCAGGCGCTGCCCTCGATTCCCAGGATCTTGCGGGTTGAGAATCACAATCAAGCAAGGCTCAAGGAGAGCAGTTCTGTGAGCCAACTTCATACGCAACAGTGTGCAAACAATTGTGTGACTATCGGTTACTTTTAAATCGGTGGGATTTGCTCATTGGACTGTATTCGGTCATCTTCTCCTTACCTTTCGGGCATTCTCGAAGATGGCTGCTCGGATTGCGAGCTTCCTTGGTATTTCCAGTGTCGCCTGTCTTAGTTCGGCGAATGGCATCGTCGCCCACGACACCATCTCTCGCGATGTAATCATCCTGGGTGGTGGCAGCTCGGGGACCTATGCCGCCATTCGTCTCAAAGATCAAGGCAAGACCGTTGCTGTCGTTGAACGCAACGACTATTTGGGAGGTCACTGTGAAACCTACTACACCGAAGATACTACACCTTTGAATTATGGTGTGGAGGGATTCTTCAACACGACCGTGACTCGGAACTATCTTGAACGGCTTCAGGTGCCCTATGGACGCCGCAGCCCTGCTCCTGCGCACGAAGTTTACGTGAATTGGAACACCGGGACAAGGACAGAATATCCTCCGGGCCAGCTCCAGGATAGGGAAGCATTCGCAAAATGGGTCGATGTCATCTCCCAGTTTGGCTTCTTGGATGAGGGCGTGTACCGAATCCCCGAACCGGTGCCGGAGGACCTCATCAGCCCTTTCCCGGATTTTGTAAGGAAGTACCACCTGGAGGATGCCGTGTTCGCCCTTTTCTCTCATACTTCTGGTGACGTCTTCGAAATGATCGCCCTCTACGTCATCCAGTATATTGGAGTCCCCCACACCGCTGCCTTGAATGAAGGCTACATCCGGCCCCTTGAGGGCATAGCCGCTCTGTACAAGAGCGCTGGCAAAGAGCTCGGCAACGACGTCTTCTTGAAAACGACTCCCAAGACAGTTCACCGCTCCGAAGATGGCGTCGAAGTCACCGTGCGCAGTGCTGACGGGACCACGACGCTGCTGCAGGGAAAGCAACTGCTAGTCACCATTCCGCCCCTGCTGCCCAACCTCCACAGCTTTCAGCTCAGCGAGCAAGAATCCCGCATGTTCTCCAAGTGGCAGTATCACCAGTACTGGGCCGCCCTGGTCAATAACACTGGTCTCCCCGACGATGTGAACTTGGTCCACGTCGATACAGAGCGCCTGTACGGTGTCCCCGAGGAGCCCTTCATCTGGCGCCTGGATAACCATTGGGCCCCAGGCTACCACAACGTCAAAATGGTCGGTGGGTCCGACTTCGGAGAGGCTGAGGCGAAGGCGCACATGTATGAGAAGTTCGAGCTTCTTCATGCGGCGGGAACATACTCTACGCACAAGCCCGAGATCATCAAGTTCGGAAACCACACCCCTGTTACCATGTTCGTTTCGGCAGAGGAGATTCGCGGAGGATTCTATCGGCAGCTGTATGATCTCCAGGGGCTGAACAGCACGTTCTGGACGGGCTCCACTTGGGCATCAGATTATTCGACCTTGATTTGGGGGTATACAGATGAAGTTCTCGACCAGATGGCTGCTTAGTCCCTATTATGGGCATCTGTGTGCCCCTTGACCCCTTGATCCTTTGCAATTCTACAACGGGGGTCGCACTCTGATAGCTGTGCATTAACGTCGTCTGGCGGCACTGCAAGTAACTAGAGCTCCTGAGTTCAGTATTGATTATATCGGCCTGCATATTTATGAGCAACATTTGCTTTGCAGATTGAATTTGCAAGGTGTACCGATACCAAATAGTTATAATGATTGAACTTACTCAAATATTCAGTTCTACCTACATCCAAAGCTTCGATCAAACGCCTATTTTACACCACTACAACTTGGTATGTTTCATGACAAGTTTTCCAGCACCTTTCCATAGTATAATTAGATAGTCCACCATTGATGTTATTATCTAGTCCTTGGCCCCTATATAGAATTATTTTAACCCCTTTGACTTCTAGACTTTGACATGGACAAGATTATATACGGTCCCCCAGTACCTTGAATTATATATCTTTGACATTCTGCTATCACTTACTGTTATACGACATTTAATGAGATTCTATAATAAAATCATTTAAAGTGAACGTTATTACTGCAAAGTCTGGAATTAAATCATATAAGGGAAAAGGACTTGAAATATATTGAGTTTCGGCGTAAGATGGGGAGACAGAAAGTTGGAAACTTTTGATGGGGACTGGCCAGCGTGGCAACAAGGGCTGCGGAAGTGGAGACAGAGAGAAAAGCCAGGGTGGAAGGAACAACATCGGCCGGATGTCCTCGTTTCTACACAGCAACCACGTCCAGGATAAAACAAATAATCTGCGGCTAGGAGACCCTGACTTGAACACGAACAAGTGACACATTGCAATGTGTGCATCCGCATGGATGGGTAAGCTAGTCTTCCAGATTCTGCCCCTCATGGCACATCGTCAGCCCCTGGGCAGCAACGCTGAAAGCCTCGAAGGTGTGAAGGTAGACACTCATGTACGGCTTCTTTCCCTTGTACGAGAATGAGATCCACGCTTGCAGGTGATTTGCAGTACACAGATCGACATCCGGACTGTAGGCGAAGATTAGCCCCACTCATCATTTCATTCGGGAGATGTCAAGACGTACTAGTACGATGCCAAATCGGACGGATAGCTTTCAGCCAAGCCACCCCACCCTCGGCTCTCAAAGAAGGTGGCCAGTCCCTGCGCGATAGCGTTGTCGTTCTGACCAAAAGCAGGGAAATAGATCTGGGGCTCGGGAAGTGGGCTTGTCGGAGACAAGGTAAAGTTGATAATGAAAGGAAGTTGTTCCTGCGGTGAGGTACGAGGCTCGTAAAAGCAGTCCGGGAGTGGACATAGGCCCTCTGTGATGGGCAGTAGCTGCCACAGCTCTTGGAGGGCATCCAGGCCTTCCAGGGTCTCTGGATCGTTCCGTCGCCCGTTCAGAGTCCAAATCCCTTCAATGGAAGCCAGGCTCAGCTGGCGTTCCATGCAGTAGACTTTGATCCGAGACTCGGATGGCTTCACTAAATCACAGGAGAGAAAGTGGCCGATGAGGGTGGGAGCCCGCTCAGCCATAAACTGCTCGAGAGTTGCCAGTGGGCCGGCAATTTTACCACCCTGGCCGGTGGCCTTGATGGCATCAAACATGAGACTCTCTTTCGGCGTGCCGGTCGCGATAGACTTGATTCGGGGGTAGATGTAGGTCTTCAAGACAATATCGCCCGACGGCTCCAGATCGGCTGCTAGCTTGTTCTGTGTCTTGAAGACTGGGACTTGGATACTTCCATCACGCAGAGTCTGAGCCTCCTCGTCGGAAACGACCAGCGCTTTGGTAAAATGATCAAACAATTCTAGATCAAGGCCTGAAACCAGGGCCCTAAGGGTCTGGAGAACAGGCCGGATGGCTGCGGTGTTGAATGGGTCCTCGTGCGTGCCCGTTAGGGGACCGAGGGGCTCGAAGGCGAACCGCAGTAGCGATTTCGAGTAATTGAAGCTTAACTCGAACGGAAGTCCGAAGCGCGTCAGATGACTCTTCCAGTGCATGGGCTGACCTTTCTCAGGATACGGACCCAACGCCGGGATGATGACCTCGCGGTGGATGCAGAGAAACTTGTACTGTGCGTGAACATCATAGCCGGCCCCCGCCATCATGGCGGCAAACATCGGCGCGGTGCTATACCACCATTTTGCCTGGTCCCTGTTCGAGAGGTTCAGGGCTTCGCTGAGCACGCGGAAGGGCTTTGGCAGCTGTGCTGCTGATGTCCTGGAGATTTCCATCGTTCAGTGTTCCAGTTCCTGGTGTGCAGTATCGATACAAAGTCAAATGACGTGAGGAGTTCAAGGAATACTACCCTACCTTTTCTGTTCAGACCATAGCATGATATTCATGATCTTGGGGGGGCATCGCCCTCACTGGGCGTTTGCGATGGCGACCGCATGACGCACGCTATACGAGCCAGTACTCAATGAATGCAGTGCCAAGGTCCGTCTAGCAGGCTACTCTAGCTGTCTGTCTCGTAAGCCCACTAAGACATGCATTGGAAACCGTGGGCTGGCTGAAGACGACATTCCATCCGCGCAAGCATTCAAGGATTAGAGCGATTCCCTCTCCGCCAGGGTGTGATGACTTCGGTGTTGTTGTGGGGCGATTGTCTTGGACCCTTGACACAATTCAGTAGATGTACTGATAGCAAAAGCAAAACGTACAGTTCACTCTCTACTGCAGGATGTCACGGTGCATGTGATGAACCTAGGCCAAGTCTTTCACAATGACAAGTAGTGAGATATTGGTCGCCAAGACCTAGAATCATATCTACCGGCATCGGCACGATGCAACATCCTGCAATGGCCGGCGTCCAACCGATTGAGCCTAAATGGCAGATCGGACAAGTATGGCAATCGAACGAGCTGAACCAGCAATGATTAAATAGGAAATTGGTTCAGCTGAATGGCGCCCATAATACGAACTTTTTCATAAGCGATTCAAAGCGCCACGCACCCACGACAGTTACGGCCAGTAGGCTGAGGGTACACAATGGATCAGTCCGTCAAGCGCAAGGTCGTAAGAAGTGTTGGTGAATTGGGCTGAATGTGGTGATGATAGAATAAAGGTCGAAGGTTCCATGTATGTACATTACTTGGTCTTGCTGTAGTTGTTCAGGCATTTCCGTTGCGAAGCCCGCCGCCCCTGTCCCATCTCCTCGCTGGAACGCTTTCTTTTGTCAATGCTAAGTCCTATCTCGTCGCCATGAAAACGCCAATTGCTGTTGTTGGGACCGCGTGCCGATTCCCAGGCGATGTAGCATCGCCCTCGCAACTATGGGAACTATTGTCCAACCCAAAGGATGTCCTGAAGGATCTAGATCCCAAACGATTAAACCTCTCCAGCTTCTATCATCACGATGGCGAGCACCATGGGGCTACTGGTGTCCCAAATAAGTCATACATACTGGAGGACGATGTCTATTGCTTCGATGCAGCCTTCTTCAACATCAGTGCCGCGGAGGCAGAGGCAATGGATCCACAACAACGGCTCTTACTTGAGACGACATACGAGGCGCTGGAAGCTGCGGGATATACATTGAAACAGCTGCGCGGCTCAAACACATCCGTCTTTATTGGTGCGATGACCTCAGACTACCATGACATTCAAGCTCGGGATTTGGACACAATCAGCCGATGGCATGCAACAGGCACATCTCCCAGCATTCTCTCAAATCGTGTCTCGTATTTCTTTGACCTGAGAGGGCCATCAATGACTATCAACACTGCATGCTCCAGCTCACTGGTGGCATTGCACCAAGCGGTCAACAGTCTGCGAAATGGTGATTGCACTATTGCTATTGTAGGCGGTGTCAATCTCTTGCTCGACCCTGAAGTCTATATCAGCCATTCCAACCTACATATGCTGTCCCCAACATCAAGATGTCGGATGTGGGATAAGGATGCTGACGGCTACGCTCGGGGCGAGGGGTGCGCCTCAGTCGTAATCAAGACCCTGGATCAGGCGCTGCAGGATGGTGACGATATAGAGTGCATCATTCGGGAGACTGCGGTCAACTCGGACGGCAGATCTGCGGGAATCACAATGCCCAATCCGGAGGCCCAGGCCACATTGATACGCCAGACCTATGAACACAGTGGTTTGGATCCTGTTCGGGACCGTTGCCAATATTTCGAATGCCATGGGACTGGTACACAGCTGGTGATCCCGTCGAGGCACAGGCAATCCAGCAGACGTTCTACCCGCAGACCGTCGTTTTCAGTCCAAACGACAAGCTCTATGTGGGGAGCATCAAGACTCTTATCGGCCACCTGGAAGGCTGTGCAGGTCTCGCCGGCGTGATGAAGGCTATAATGTGCCTCAAGAACCAGATCATCACACCAAACATGCTTTTCGACGATCTCAATCCGAATATCACCCCATTCTATGACCATCTGGAAGTTCCTACAAGGACTCTGCCATGGCCACCTGTTGCTCCTGGCTGTCCACTGAGGGTGAGTGTGAACTCCTTTGGTTTCGGAGGGACCAACGCCCATGCCATCATTGAGAGCTACGTACCCCGCCAATCGAAAAGCCAAGTCAGTTGCTGCAAAGAGCCGGCCGTTAAGAAGTATGTATCCGCCGGGCCATTCGTGTTCTCGGCACACACTCAAGATTCCCTACACTCGCACATTGAGCAAATAGCCCGATATGTGAGAAAAAATGAAGCATTGGGCCTAGGTGATTTAGCCTGGAGCTTAGCCAAAAGAACCGTCTTACCCTTCAAGGCCTCAATGACAGCCTTAGACAGAGGGGAGTTTCTTTGTAAGATAGACACGCTGAGCCAGGAGTACAAAGACGACAAACGGGGTGAACAAAGCCACTTGCAATGGAGGCATTCGCCCGAGCCAGAGAAGATTATGGCCATTTTCACAGGGCAAGGCGCACAATGGGCTGGAATGGGGCGTCAACTGCTATGTGCGTCTCCCATCTTCAGGCAGTCTATCGAGCAGTGTGAGCGTGCTCTCGCACGTCTTCCTGACGGCCCCTGCTGGTCCCTGCACGAAGAACTTCTGGCAGACGAAGCTTCGTCAAGCATCTCTAATCCTGCAGTAAGTCAGCCGGTAACAACTGCAATTGAGATAGCTGTCTATGATCTCCTGTGTGCATGTGGAATCAATGTCGATGCAGTCGTGGGCCACTCATCCGGCGAAATAGTGGCTGCGTATGCGCTCGGTATTATCTCGGCAGAGGATTCCATGAAGATAGCCTATTATCGTGGAATGCACAGCAAGCCAGTGAAACTAGGAGGTATGCTAGCCGTTGGTCTTTCCTTTCATGAAGCCAGTGAATTGTGCTCTCAGCCGGCATTATCGGGTAGGATCGTGGTAGGAGCGAGCAACGGGCCTGTGAGCACAACCTTATCAGGCGACTATGATGCGATACTCGAGGCAAAGGCACTCCTTGACCATAAGAAAATATTCGCAAGAACGTTGCAGGTTGACGTTGCGTACCACTCACATCATATGGTGCCATGTGCTACCACATATCTTGAGTCATTGACGGCATGTAATATCCAAGTGGGAACACCCAGGAGTGGCTGCACATGGATCTCAAGCGTCACAGGAAGCAGTGCAATAACAAAAGGGGATATTCAAGCGTTCTCTGCGACTTACTGGGTTGAGAACATGGTCAAACCTGTCCTATTTTCGCAGGCAGTGGAGAGGTCACACAGTGGCTGTCATAACATTGGTGCGTGTATCGAGATCGGACCTCATCCAGCTCTCCGTGGGCCAGTTTTGGATACATTGAGATCAAAAGGAAGTTCGAACGTTCTTTATACTTCGTTGCTTCACAGAGGACACAATGATCTCAAGGCTGCATCATGCGCCGTCGGCTACCTTTGGGAACGTATGCCTGAACGTGTGGACATTGGGAGGTTCCTCCAAAGTCTTAGCAATCAACCCCTACAACTAATGAAGGGATTACCAGCTTACACCTGGGACCATACGAGGAGATACTGGAGAGAGTCTCGCGTGTCGCGCACATACCGTCTCGAAGGCACACAACTGCACCCGCTACTGGGCCGGCGATCTGCTACTAAATTCCCGAACGAGATGTCTTGGAGGAACATCCTGCACCTAAAAGAGATGCCATGGGCTCAAGGGCATAGGAAAAAGGGCCAGGTAGTGCTTTCGACTGCTTTTTACCTTTCTTCTCTATTAGCGGCTGCTAGCTCTGCGGCTATGTGCCAGTGCCTTGTGTTGGTTGAGGTCGAGAATTTAGTTACCATGGAATGTCTGACTTTGCAAGAGCATGGCGACGGCATAGAATACATCACAACGCTACGAATCCGCGCCGAACATTCCGAGACACCTTCGGACGCCAAACTCGATGCCGAAGGATCCTGTCATGCCAGCCTTAGCGACGGATCAGTGTTAACGAAGCTATGCACTGCACGTCTAACACTCCATGTCAGACAAGCCAACCGTCCTAATTGTGACCAGTTACCCCCAAGGGAACAGCAGAATCCCCTACTCACGCCTATAAATGTTGCTGATCTGTACGACTCATTTGAACAGGTTGGCACTGACTATTCCGGACCCTTTCGAAGCATAATCTCGATCCAGCGGTCTCTCGGCAGAGCCACGGCTTGTGCGGCTTGGCCAGCAGATACAACTTTTTTGGGGTCACTACTTCACCCGGCTATACCAGAGACATCATTCCAGACAATAACGTGCGCCTTTGCCTCACCATGGAGCAAGGCATTGTGCACCTCATTCCATGCAAAGGAGATTCGTCGCGCCCTCGTGCAACCTTACTTTGCTCTGAAGAGCCCTTCATGCTTAATCGACGCTTTTGTGACTACAGTGGACAATTGTGGAGTGAAAGGCGATGTATCGTTGTACGACCCGGATGGAAACGCCATGATACAAATCGAGGGTTTGGTCATGGAAAGTGCCCCTCAACCCCATGTTTCAGCCGGCCGTAGCCTGTACTCGCACATGGTGTGGGAGAGCGACCCTTTTGGCTATTCATTAACGTCCTCATATAATACCCAAGATGAGATGATGGCGTGGAGAAACGCAGCGGATATCGTCGTCTGGTATCATTTCCGAAGACTGGTGGATGAGATCGATCCACTCGAGTCTGCTGGGCTTCTACCTCATCACCAACTTTTGTATCGTGAGATTAGCCGCATTGCTGATGATGGCAAGGGCTCTGAGAACTACCTTCCTCAGCCCGATGATGGCCCGATGTCAGAAGAGAGTTTGCTGGCAATGATCGACGGATATGCGGGGGTTGTCGATCTTCATTCATTGCACTCACTCGGCATGGCCTTACCAGCAATTCTACGAGGGGAGAACGACCCTTTTGACATATCGAACGGAGGCAGCATCCTCGAGCGCCTATCCCACGCTTCCGGGATGTTTTCTGCATTGAAGACAGATCTTTGCTGCATCGTCAAGCGTATTGGACACAAGCATCCCCACATGGATGTCTTGGAGCTTCACGTTGGCACTGGTGTGATCACTCAGCAGATATTAGAAGCTCTTGATGATAAATATAGTTCCTATGGCCTGAGCAGCGCGACCCCAATATCACTCGAGCAGACGGTGGCCAGGCTGTCAACTCAGCACCGCAACCTATATTCCAAGGTCGTTGATCTTACTACGGCGGAGGATGGTGAACATGGCAGCGACAAGTATGACATGGTCATTGCTGCCAACCCCTTCCACGCAACTGATGCATCTGCCAGCCTGTTGGAAACTTGCCGCGCAATACTAAAGCCTGGTGGCTACCTTGTATTTGTTAGACTGAGCGGGCGAATGCCAATGTCGTTGTTGTGCGTCTGTGGGCTGCTTCCCCGGTGGTGGCAAGGATACAATCACGATGCCCAGACTTGGTCGGACATGTCAACCGTTAAATGCAACGCGCAACTCCGCTCTAAGGGTTTCTCTGGGATCGATCACATCTTCCATGGCTCGACGCACCCAAATGAGGATGGTCTTTCAGTCATTGTCACTCAGGCAGTGAACGATACAGTCCTGATGCTTCGAGAGCCGATGAATTCAACCGGGCTGGCGCCACTGACGGAGACTGTGGCCCTCATTGGGGGCAAGACACTATTGGTAGCACGCCTTCTCCAGAGTATTCAAAGGATTCTCGCTGCATCAGGTTCCACCACAACAGCAATAGTGGAAAACATAGGCCAGCTGGACCTGGATGATTTCACGAACAAATATGCAATCATCTCCCTGCTGGAGCTTGACGAGCCTTTCTTCGCCCAAGGAATCTTCCACGAGAGGGTCCTCAATTTCAAAAAGCTTGTGGCAAGGTCGAAGCACGTCCTCTGGTTGACATCTTCACAGATGCCAAGCATAACTGTTGCTCTTGGGAGAGCAATGAGATTGGAAAAGGGAAACAATACCAATCTTCAATTCCTCCAGTTGTCTAGTATGGAGAACATTTCGCCTGCCACTGTAGTGGAGATTTTCTTGCGCCTCACATGGTCTAGTGTCCCTATGTTGACGGACGGGCAAATGCTTTGGACAAACGAATCCGAGCTACAGTGGGATGGATGCGCGCTGCGCATTCCACGACTGGTTTGGGACCCAAGACGAAACCAGAGGTACAATTCCAGACACCAAGAAACTCATCCAAAAGCATGCCTCTCACAGACATCAGTGATTCTCCCGCGAGAGATGTTGGAAACCTCGGTAGCCGTTCAAGTCAAATATTCCTGCCTCATTTGTACGGATGCCTATCTGTGGTTTGGTACACGTGTCGATGGACGGGGAAATGCAATCGGCATTTCTGATCATATTTCATCTGTCGTGCAGGCAAGGCCTGAACATGTTCACAGTCCTGTCGATGAAGATGGTTTAAGCCCGGACACATTGCGAGTTACTGCTAGCTTGATTCTAGCATACCTTCTTTTGAAGTCTCGACATGGCCCAATTCTTCTCTATGAACCAGATAATTTACTTGCTGTGGCTGTCGAGCAAGCGCGTGGCCCTGAGCACACCATCTACTGCATCACTTCAAAGTGTAACCATATCGTCAATGGGTGGATCGCAGTCCACCCTTACGCATCGCGACGTATGGTTGAACGATTATTGCCGCGAGAAGTGTCCGCCTTTGTCGATTTTTCTGCTTCTGATAATCATGTAGTGACCGTACTTCGCAAGATATATTCTCAAACTCAGATCCAGCCGGCAGAACTATATCGTCGTGTGTTTCTTGAAAGTCCTGGCCAACTTATCGCGGATACCTATATTCGAGCATGTACCAGCCTGTCGACTCTTCCACTGGCAGTTACCCCTTCGGCGGAGGCCTCACCAAACAACCCCCTGGTCACTTATCCGAAATTGGTGGACTGGACAGGCTCTCCTCCAATACCGAGCCATGGTGAAATGCTCCGGACCGCAAACCTGTTCTCCCCGAGCGGAACCTACTGGATGATTGACATGGCAACCCCACTGGGATTGTCGATTCTGACATGGATGGCGAGCAACGGGGCACGGACGTTTGTTCTTTCCAGCTGGAATCCACACGTGCACGAGGCTTGGTTGGAGGAGATGTCTCGTCTAGGAGCTACTGTGAAACCCTTGAAGATGGATCCTCTCAACAAAAAGTCCATTTTGTCAGCTTTCACTCAAATCAAGCAGACTTTGCCACCTATTGTAGGTGTCTGCTATGCTCCCGTAGCTATATCCGACAAAGGGTTTGCGTTTACTGCCCATGATGAGGGTGGTCTTGTCACGAATGCTACGATCAATGCAGCAAAGTATCTCGACGAGCTATTCCCGACACCAACACTAAACTTCTTCGTGATTTTGACTTCTCTTGTCTCTGTTCTTGGAACTCCAAAGCAGGTAGCATATCATGCCTCAGCACAGTTTATGACTGGTCTCATTCACCAGCGTAGGTGGAAAGGCCTGGCAGGGTCCGTATTGGCCCTCGGTATGGTTGTCGATGCGGAATACTTTGTCAAGCAAGGCAGGGAGGTGATCCAGCGCATGATGCACCATGGATACGCGCCTCTATCTGAGTCCGATGTACATCATGCTTTTGGTGAAGCGGTAGCTGCTGGACCACCTGAGGCCGAGGGGAATCCGGAGATATTCTTTGGTCTACAAATGATCGATTCGCATATTGATCGGAGCGGAGAATTGTCGTGTCGCTCAAGCCACCTTCTTTCTCACTTCACCACCAAAGACTTTGAAGCCAAACCAGGACAAGATACTGAACAGGTAGATTCGTCATCACTCCGTCTTCCTAGCCAGGAGTCGGAGAAATTAGAGCCAAGACGAAGTACATATGACACGTTGCTCGCGCGTTTTTCGAACCGGGTCAAGTCAATTCTTCGGCTTCCCGATCAAACATTGGACCTCCACGCCCCACTTCTGGACCTAGGCTGTGATTCCCTTTTGGCTGTGGATCTTCAGATCTGGATGGTCAAGGAGTTCGATATCGAGATGACCCCCATGGGTGTACTCCTAGACACTGTCGCAGGGCTGTGCGAGAAAGCCGTCTGCCGGCCTGGCACTCCCGGCCCAGTGCCACAGGAGGAAGATTTACCTGCCAAAGAGAGTGATAACGTAGATCTTATGACAACTGCATCGAGCTCGGAACACAACAGCTCAGTTCAAGACCTGCCACTCGATACCAGTAATTCGGAGTCATCCTGTGTCCTATGTCCTTCTGACTCCGGCTTTGAACGGGAACAAGACGTCTTCGAATCAAGGTTCACACGACTTGAGAAGATGTCTCCACATCAGTCGCAGATCTGGTTCGCGGGCCACTGGATGAAGGACCCTACTCAGTATAACGTCGTTATCTCGTACAAAGCTCAGGGGAGCTTTCTAGTCGACAAGTTCAAAGGTGCCTTGGATAAGGCAGTCTCCCGGCACGAATCGCTACGGACTGCCTTCTTTTCAGACCCTAATAATGGTGACCTCGTTCAGGGTGTCCTAAAAACCCAACCACCTTTCTTTGAGCACGTAATGGCTGTAAGCGCCGCCTCTGTGGCACAGGAGTTTGACCGGCTGGCGTCTTACCAGTGGCGGCTGGATCTTGGTGAAGTCATCCGAGTTGCAGTGGTGTCTATTGGGCAGGACCAACACACCGTCATCTTTGGATACCATCACATTGTTATGGACGGGGCTAGTTGGTCTACCTTTCTACATGATTTAAGGCGTTTTTATGAGCAGAGCCCACCACATGAAGTTGCGCAATACGTTGACTATTCTCTGATGCTGAATCGTGACATCGATAATGGAGCCTTCGCAAAAGAGCTAGAGTACTGGAAGTCCGAGCTTTCACCACCGCCAGAAGTGATACCTGTCCTCCCTGTCGCCAAGGAGAAGACCCGTACGGCAACAAATAATTTCAAGATCCACAAAGTGACGCGGTATGTAAGCGTTGGAGTCGCAGACAGGATCAAAAAAGCTAGTCGCAGTCTTCGAGGCACACCCTTTCATTTCTACCTAGCAACATTGCAGGTCCTCCTCGCTGGACTGCTGAAGATCGAGAATCTCTGTATCGGAATGAGCGACGCCAATCGCAAACACCAGCAGTTCATCGGCACAGTTGGCTATTTTCTGAACATGTTGCCTCTGAGATTTCACGTCCAACAAACGGACAGCTTTGCCAATATATTCCAAAAGACATCTTCGAAGGTCCTGACCGCCTTGTCGCACTCCTCAATTCCCTCCAACTTGGTTGTGGACGCACTGAATCTCCCGCGCGTATTGAGTGTAACGCCTCTCTTCCAGGTTGCTATAAACTACCGCGTAGGGGAGATCACCAGGATGTCAGTGGACGACTTTGACCTCAATTACGATCGGAGTGTGATGGGCAATGCACCGTACGATGTCTCCTTCCATGTCACACCATGTGTGAACGGCACCTCTATTGTGGAAGTGAACTGTCGGGACTATTTGTACTCGCCCGAAGCCACGGAATCCATCATGGATGAGTATATCCGGCTGCTTGATCTCATGTCTTCTGATCCTTCACTTTCCGTTCGGAGCAGTCTTGCCCCATCCTCCTCTGTGAATGAGGACGGTCTCTCGATTCAACGTGGGCCGAGGATGTCTCATGGCTGGCCATCGACTTTGCCGGAGCGGTTCCAGGATATAACTGATCGATATGGAGATAAAGTCGCCGTTTCGGATCCCAGTGGTGATTTCAGCTATTTGCAACTGTACGCGCAAAGTACCCATATTGGGGAAGCTCTCCTCCATAGAGGAATCCGATCTGGAGACACAGTCGCAGTCTTGTGCCACCCGTCCATTAATTCGGTGGCGAGCATGTTAGCGGTTCTTCGCATCGGTGCGGTTTATGTGCCCCTCGACCTGAGCCTTCCTACTGCAAGGCACAAAGCTATGATCTTGGCTTCCCCTGTTACAGGACTAGTTTGCCTCTCCTCTACCGCTGGGAAAGCCTCAGAATTAGAAGTTTCAACCGTTATCAACATCTCCGAGATTCCCGACATTCAAACTCCATCCATACCTTTCACAAGCGGTTCAAAGGGTGACTGTTTGTCGATTTTACTCTACACAAGCGGCTCGACAGGCCAGCCTAAGGGCGTCCGTTTGCCCCAGAGGGGATTCATCAACTACCTTGCCGCCAAGAGGAAAGCGCTCGGCCTTGACAGCTCGACGGTCGTCCTGCAACAGAGCTCACTGGGATTCGACATGGGACTTGCACAGACTCTCAATGCTGTGATGAACGGAGGAAGGCTTGTCATCGTACCCCAGGAAGTACGTGGAGATTCAATTGAAATTGCAAGAATCATTCGCGACCACAAAGTAACTTTCACGCTAGCCACTCCGTCAGAATACCTCGTCATGCTTCAACATGGTCGTGAATATCTCAGCCATCACGCTGGATGGCGCCACGCCTGTCTAGGTGGTGAGCCTTTCACGGACCAGCTCAAGCGAGAGTTTGCGCGGCTGGGAAAGAATTGTCCTATGGTGCAGGACTCCTACGGTGTGACCGAGATTTCCGCATGTACAACCTTCGAGACGATGTCTGCCTCGCAGCTCGAAGGGGCACGGAGCGTTGGAAGAACAATTCCAAACACTTCTCTGTACATCGTGGACGCGGAATGCAACCTTGTTGCCATTGGAGAGCCTGGGGAAATCTGTATCAGTGGCACTGGTGTTGCATTGGGGTACCTGAATGAGGAGCAGACAAGGTTGAAATTCGTGGAAGATCCATTTGCTCTTCCAGCTGATGTGGCCAGAGGATGGACTCGAATGTACCGTACCGGCGACAAAGCCAAACTACTTAAGGATGGCTCTCTGGTCCTCCTGGGCCGAATGGATGGGGACACAGAGATCAAGCTTCGAGGACTTCGTATAGATCTCGAAGACGTGGCTTCTACTATGCTAAACTGCCACCCGAATCTGCTCTCATCGGCCATCGTGTGTGTCAAAGACCAGGGTGTTTCAGAGATCCTCGTCGCCTTTGTGGCCCTGATGCCGGGACAGACTGCTACCGACGTCGAGCTGCAATACCTCGCCAGTAATCTCCCTTTACCACAGTATATGCGCCCTTCCACAGTGATTTGCCTAGACGAATTACCCCGAAACTCGAATGGAAAGATTGATCGGAAAAAGATAGATGGCATGCCATGGGTGGCGCCAGCTACCACGGGTCAACCATCGAAACGGCTTACGTTGGGCGAGGGTGAGCTTAAGCTTCTTTGGCAGGTTTTGCTGCCTGGTAAGCACATCCAACCGGAGTCTGACTTTTTTCTTCTCGGTGGAAATTCCACGTTGCTGGTCAGGTTACAAGGCGCAATTCGCACCTCCATTGGCATCTCACTGACCCTCCGGGAACTGTATGGCGCCTGCACGCTGGCACAGATGGCGCTCAAGGTTGACGCTCGAAAAGCTGACGCACCATCAATGTCGATCAATTGGCTCGCAGAAACATCAATACCGCAAAATATCCTCGATTGTGCCCCCTCAACGCCGAAAGGCTTGCTACCTAAACGTCACAAAAGATCGGGTTGGCAGATCCTCCTTACTGGCTCGACAAGCTTCCTTGGGAGAGTCCTGGTGCAGGTTCTCCTCCAGGTGCACAAAGTGGACAGAGTGCATTGTATTGCCGTGGAAAAGGAGCAAGAGCACGTCCTTCCCAGTAGCGAAAAGGTATCGCTCTACTATGGAACCCTTCTCGATCCAATGCTCGGTCTTTCTACCCCGGAATGGGCGTCCCTGCAGTGCTGTATCGATGTTGTGATCCATGGTGGCTCGAACGGCCACTGTCTTAACACCTACAACTCCTTGAAAGCACCGAACCTGGGCTCAACCCATCGCCTCGCCCAATTTGCCCTGCAGTCACACATCCCCTTGCACTATATCTCTTCCGGGAGGGTCATACTGCAGTCCGGACAGACTTCCCTCGGGCCTACGTCACTGTCTTTTCACCCTCCTCCGCTCGACGGGTCTGACGGTCTCACGGCCACGAAATGGGCAAGCGAGGTCTTCCTCGAGCGTTTCGCCGCGCAAACCGGTGTGAGTATTAGTATCCACCGTCCCTGCACACCGATCGGCGATCAAGCTCCAGCCCAGGACGCACTAAACTCTCTCCTACGCTACTCTGTCATTCTCGGTGCGACACCTCGCCTTACCAGAATGGAAGGATACTTGGACTTTCAGAAGGTCGAGATCATTGCGGATGAGATCTCCACACTAGTGATGTCTAGGCTCACCACGCATTCGAATGCACCATCATCTCGAACATCCGAAGTGTGCTTTTTCCACCACTCAAGCAATATCCAGGTGCCCGTGAAGAACTTCAAAGAGTATATGGAGAAAGTGCACAGTCGGCCGTTCCAAGAAATGAGTTTGCAAGAATGGAGCTCTCTGGCATTGGACCAGGGGATTGAGCCATTAATTCCTAGCTTCTTGGAGGCCGTGGACGATAACGAGGAAACTCTGCGATACCCTTATTTGGGTCAATAATCATCCGCTATCGGTCTTTAGAGTAATATCTGGTGTGGGAATCAACTCTACGTGTCAGATGCTATGAAATCTGTACTATTAAAGTCCAAGTAAATGGAGATGAATTTGTAGGGGAAATACATGGCACTAAGTGTGACGTCCATGGTAACGCTGCTCCATGGCAACAAGATTTACAATCCCCCGGAGAGCAGGAGAGGATCTGGGGTTAGCCTGGGAAAGGCTAAGAATGGCAGAGAACTCTTGTAGCTCAAAGGCTGGCCGGGAAAAGGGGTTCTCACTTCACATACGGGCACACAGACCGATCAGCGCTGTGATCACAGCTATGCCTACAGAATTAGTACTCTGCGGAAGCGAAGGATGGAGATGCAGGGAAATTGCCACAATATTGTCAGAATACGGGAAGAGCTAAAAATAAGCGATGTCTTCTAACATTGCTGCACGCTTTAATCCACGAATGGTAGGGCTTTGAGCCACTCCCTACATTCTTCATCATCCCTGGCTCCACGGTCCAAGAACCTTTTCACGCCTTCATCTAGAGCTCTGCTAGACTTTTCATAATCTATGTCCCTAAACCTACCATCTCAATGTTTAAAAACAGCCAGTGTCGCCCACCAATACATCCATGAGCTCAACCCCTTGGGCCCATAGCGCGCCATCCTGATCCTGCTGCTGGATTTCTTCGTCCGAGAACTGTAATGGGAACGGCGTACCAGGAGAGCTGCCATGCCTCCCCACGCCCACAATACATGCCCATTCTTCTGGACATCTCTTACCAGGCTGTTGTGAAGCGGCTTGTAGTCCATCAAGACTAATCCCGGAACGACTCTGACTTGGTGCCGGAGAGTATTCTGGTTCTGTATCACTTGAAAGATGGTTTCGCTGACCTGAAGACACCGAACCAAGTAGAGGTTGTGCAGCGTCTGTGCTCTATGGAGTGCCTTTGCCTTCCGCTGTTCATCTAGATCTATGGAGTCAAAGTTTGGTGGTAAAGGGACCTTCCCCAAATCTTCAGGAACTGGGCCATTGTAATCGAGAAACGCCGGGCGCCCAACCTGCATAAACAGCGGCCAAGCACTGACAGATTGCCAATCAGTAATTCCCACAATACAGCTTGGGCTCCATAGAACAGCCCTTCGGGCATTAAGGGATACCGGAGACCTGCCTTTGCAGTTGCAATTTCCCTCCGCGCAATCGCCGTCATAACTTGTGTGACTGTTGACCCTAAAGGTCGTGCAAGGATAAGCACAGAATAATAGTATCATACCAGTTTGGTGACGAACTTACATGGACCGCGGTCAATATTCAGCGCGCCTCTCCCGAAGTCAAAGAAAGAACGGTGGTTAATCGGTCCAATGCCATACGTTTTGCTCCGCACTTCGTTCCCAATTGAATCAAAATATAGAGCCGACGTAGAATCGGAGTTGTCGGGAAGGTCGTCTTGATAGTGCAAGGACCCGAACTTACAGAATCTTGTAGCTGCGAGGCGCCTTTCAATATCAACAACTTGATCCAGGATTTGGACTTTCTGCTTTTCTTTAATGATGTCCCATACGTCGGTTAGTAACACGCCGGCCTGCTTCTCCATGAGGATATATTCTGCGCCGAGGGGGTTCTCTGATGCTCGAGAACTCCACGCGTACACTCTCGGAACAGGAAGGCTCGGAGCATTCCTCAACTAGCAAGTTGAGTACCGACATCCAAAAAGAAATCGTAATACAAAAGAAAACCTGCCGTACAAAGTCCATAGTTGCAACCTCACTGGCGGTCGTGAAGTGTGGTCTGCCTGCATTGGGATTTGGAAGCATCGCAATGACCATGCGTCCATCGTCCATGGTAAGCTGGAATACTTTGTTATATTGGCCCTCCGAGATCTTTAACACTTGGGTGCATGATCTCGATCCGACCGCCGAGGCAGCGAGTTGTAGAAGGGTTGAAAGATCGAATGTAACATAGCGACAGGCAAGTTGCTGCCCGCTCGTTCCAAAGCCAACGACCTGACGTAAACCGATTGAGCGCCACAAGGCCATGCCTTGAATCTGCGATACCCTCGGTCTCATTCATGTTAAACTTGCTGGAAGAAAAGGGAGCTCCTGGGAGTGTATCGTGAGGGCTACCACGGCGGAAAGGGGTGACCCTTGGACTTCTTCCCAGCAAGCAGCCTCGGAGGGCCTTCATATCCAGTGATTGAGAAAGGTGGGGAGATCTATCATCTCGTTGTTATTCAGCAAGAGCGTGTCGTGACTCGTGCTCGTGAAACACGGTTGAAGTTGCGGCCTTCGTGGCAGTCGGCGCCGTCTCAAACTACCAGCGCTAGCCCTGGTTAGCCATCCAGCGCGCAAGCCAGCCACCAGTCCCAAGTTATGAACTTGCGAACGACTCGATTGACGACTGAGTATATGAGATGTTCCCAGTAGGTATGAGCTTATGTACTTAAACATGCGCTCTCATGTGTGAACTTGATCTGCCGGATCTGAGGTTTTGCCTTCCGGTGTGGTTGTGATATATATATATTTGCACGGTTTCCCATGGTATAGTTCTCTTGATCGTATCGACGAGTTATCTTCATTCTGTGCTGTTGATTCTGTTACCTTGGATCCTATTGATTGTCTGTCGTTTCCTTTACTACTCCATATGATTCCATGTTTCCTACATATGGTCTATCTCTGTACTGCTTACCCTTATACACGAGACGATGGCAGATGAGGTGCCAAGAACGGCCCAAAGTGACGCTATTTTCATGGCCAGGCCTCCCGCCACTCACGCAGAGTGTTTTGTCCACGCACTCCCCCACCGCGACTACGTTTCCGTCGTGATTGCTGGCCTTCATAGCACACATGAAGACTTACTATCCAGGTGTCTTACTTTCTTTTTTTCTTGTTCCAGTAATGCTAATTTGACAAGCGGCAAGCCGTGTCCATTCCTTCAGTCTCCTCGGGGGATGGCGTCAACGTTTACCTAAGATGAGATGTCGCAGAATAGATGTGGATCGATGGCTATACATCCAAAGTGGTGCGTGCACATAAAAATACGAAACATTGACCGACCAAGGGGACGTTAATAGCAGATAAAGAGTGCATCCTACTGGTACGCGGGCATACAGCCATCGATATCGTATAGATGATGGGATTCATCGCAGTCTATGAGCTTCACCAACTTGCGGGAAGGTCCACTCTCAATCATATACAAACCATTTTCTCCATTTCACTTGAGGAGAAGATGGTAGCTTTTCACCAACCGTTCACCACCGTCCCCCGAATCCAACCGTGCACGATCACTAGAACCTGGACCGAACTAATACTTTCCTTTCTCACCATCGGTCCACTTCAGCATCCTCAACCAGATGAACGCCGCGGCGCCGGCCGTCACCATGACCGCGCTGAACAGCTCTGCCTTCCAAAACACGCCCTTCTCCACATCTAGCAGCGCCCCGGCAATGGGGTTCCCAATCAACAGTCCCAATCCCGCAAACGTGAAGCACATGCCCATTCGCGTCCCGACGACATTCATATTCGGACTCAGACGCGCCACAATCGTCGGGGGCAACGAGACAATCGCCCCCGAGAAAAACCCATACAGACACGCAAACACGATCGTCCCCCCGATGTTCTTGATCCCGATCCAGGCGTACGCGAGGATGGCCGCACTCAGGCCCATGGGGATGATGGTGTTGAGGGAGCCAATGCGGTCGGCCACCAGCCCGGGGGTAATCCGACCGAACACAGACGTGGCGTTGAGGATGGCGATGATGTAAAAGGCCAGGTCGTCGGTGGAGTGGACGACGCTGGACATGTAGGTGGGGAGATAGAAGAACGGGAAGTACAGGCCGACGAAGGCGAAGAACAGACCGAAGCTGAAGATGAGGAAGGGGGCTTCCTGGAAGGCGGACAGGTCCAGGAGGGATCGGGTTTGCTTGGGAGGGGGGAGTCGCAGGCGCATCACCGCCAGCGAGACGCACAGCCCACCGAGGGCGATGAAGCCGATGATCCGGGTGGTCCAGCCGAAGCCGAGGGGACCGAGGAGTTTGTGGAAGATGATGGGGTATATCACGGATCCTCGTATCGGTGTCAGTCCGTGCCGTTCAGAGAGGGCGGAGGGTGAGGGACATACCAATGCTACCTCCCGACGCCGTGATGCCCGTCGCCACGGCTCGCCGCGTCGTAAAGTATGTGGCCACGATGGCGATACTGGGCAGGAAGAGAAAGGCGCAGCCGATCCCGACAGCAATTCCATGGGCCAGAAAGATTTGGTAGTACTTGGTGGACAGGGAAGTCATCATCAGACCGAACACGACCAGGAATGAGCCCAGAGCGATCATGGTCTTGAGGTACCCCTTGTCAAAAAAGGGACCCGCAACGACTCCAACCAGGAACAAGAGAAAGCCCTGGACAGTGCCAATCCAGGAGATGGACGAGGGAGAATGACCCCGCAACAGATCGGTTTCATAGTAGGTCTGGTACACGCCAAAGGTGTTCACCACGCCCCTAGAAGATCGGTGATTGAGCACAAGAATCCGACGGGAATATGGCCAGGTCTTACCAGGAGTTGAAGAAGAGGAAAAAGGCCCCGACCACTTGGAGCCATGCTACCAGCCCTCCATTGGGAGGCGGCGGAGGCGCCGGTGTCTCCTGCACTGGGATGACCTTCTCATGATCGACCTCAACAGGGAGCGTGGAGGGAGGAGACGACCCTCCACTATGATTATCCGGAGTAACAGTCATGATGAGGTGGGAAATGAATCCTTAACGGAGGAAGAGAAAGGCACGCCAACGCTAGTTTCAGAGAGTCATTTCCTTCGAAGGGACAACCCCAGCAGCCCTCTATATGCTTCGCCAACGAACACAAGGAGTGCCAGTGTGATACAACCAGCGACGTGATTAATAATGTAATGGTGCGATCTGCCGGTTACTGGGCGCTACTGCGGAATGATGCGATAATACTCGTGTATTATTATCGAGCTTCTATTTATTTCCATGCAGGCATGCAGCTCGTATTCCCCAGGCCCCTGCGTGAGATTGGCTCACAGGCGACGCCTTCACTCGTGTTCGGCCCGCTCGATCAGGCTAAGATGCAACCCAAGCAAGATCCGGCCAAGTCGGCGCCACCCGCAGGGTTAAGATCCTGCGCAATCCTTCGCGCGCTGGTCGTTCAATCATTCTCCCCGGTGGCTGCACAGGTGCCTTGACCAGTCCGTCAACACCCGGGGAGAAATCCTGCAGGCATCTTCCTAACGGGGCTATCGTGGATTTCCGTTACTGTACCGTTGACATAATCCGGCGCCGGAAATGAGAACCACGGCAGATGCCAGAGACTACGCGCCAAGGCTCAGCCACAGCCAGCCTGGGTTAGGTATGCTGATCCTCGAGTTCACCAGGAATGTGCGACCCATCGGCTGGCGGGGGAAGATCTATGCGGGTGAGGTCCAGCCCTGAATCGTTTCCCTGTGGGGTGTGGCCCATACCGAGTGGCCGTGATGCATGAGTCGTGCGGTGATGTCGCTCCGCACGTGTTGCTCTGTAAGGAGATGGGAACCAGCTGCCTCACTCGCCCTGAGGATCGGAGGGGAAACCACTAATCACCTCGATATTGGGTCGTATATTAAGACGTGAGTGGGCGAATCATCCAAACACACTGCAGTGGGTCGGCAAGCTGCTCGACAATTGCGGCAAAGGCTTGTTAAGGCTTAGCGGTAGGTCGTGTCGCTATGGCCTCCGCGCCGATCACATCGGCCCGGTCGACGGGAGTTGTATGATCCCTCTGATGCACGATGCATCAACAGTCGAGGATAATCCGCTCACAAGCAGAAGACATCGCAAAGCAGGGAACACTGGACCAACCGTAGCTGGAAATTCTGTCGATGTGGTCAATAGTTACAACAACACTACTGAAAATAGACCAGCAGATGCCATCCATAAGTGTATAACGTGCATTCATCTAGCTTCAACGATAAAACGATTGGACATGTTTCGCCCCAACTACTGTTCAAATACGAGGATCTTCTTGTGTTCACCTACATCCCCCCTCTCATGACGCTCGAGCACCTCCTGCAACGTGCGTTCGAGACCCTCGTCGCCGCGCTTCCACCGAACATACTCCAGGGCCGGCGCCTTCAGCGTCCCGTCCTTGAACAATCGCCCAAACCATTCCATTAGCGCCGTCTGTTGAGACGAGGATCGTCGGCCTAGACAATCGCTCAACCGAAAGGCCTTGAGCGTGATATTGCGCTGCCACAAGAACTGCCGCAGGCTGCCATCCGTGCCCGACGGCGCTACTCCCAGGAAGCCAGCAGTGACTAGCGTGGCCCCAGGAGCTAGAACGGATGCCATCAACCGCGCGAGGGCGTCATCGGACACAAAGTCGATCGCGAGATTGATCCGCTTGCCGGCAAGCAGCTCCGGGCCGGTGGCTTGAAGTTCGTCAACGGTCAGGACAATAGATGCGCCATGCGACCGCAGCGACCGTTTCGTGCGCTCGAGCTCATCCGCGGTGCCGCGACGGCGAATCACGCTGATGACGTTGGCCCCCTGCAGGTGCGCGAGTTGACTCACGAAATGGGTCACCGTGCCTGTCGCCGCGTTCTGGATGATCCAGTCGCCGGGCTCGATGGTGGCATAATCCCGCAGCAAGAAGTAGGCAGGTGCGACGCCCATGCGGAGGATGCAGGCGAGTCGAGGATCCACCACCGAGGGAACGCACAGTACATCGTTCTCGTCCAAGACGGCGTGCGTTCGCCAGGACCCTTGGCAATGGGTCCGGATGATGACCGTATCCCCGATGCGGACCTGGGTCACTGCGGACCCTGTCTGGACGATGCGGCTGCGCCATCGGAGCCAGGAATGGGCCGTTGCTCGCCGTTGGCGAGAGTAACATTGTTTTGTGGCTTCACAGGGTACTTGCCATGTAGCACAAGAAAGTCCAAAGGATTGACGGGGGCGGCAAGCAACTCCACGATCACCTGGCTAGGACCGCAGTCGGTAGGCGTGGGAATCGAATGAAGACGGATCTCTTTCAGGGGTTCCGTAGCACCGTGGGCAAAGACGAGAGATTCGGCCATGATGTAACGTGAATAAACGATAGAACTTGGCCCTTAGAGTTGATTGGCTGTAAAAGCGAAGTCGATGGTGATGCTAGCCGATGTCGAGTGTTTGAAAGGCCATTTATAGCCAATTTCGACACACAGATCCTGTCGGAACCATCATCCTCGAAGCCTGGACTTGGGCGAGACTCTCAGAATTTTTTCCGAATTACTAGTCGCCGTAGGATCAGAGTCTCCCGGTTTAGCGCTGCGCCACGTCTTCACCTAGAGAAACCAAGCATATTCCTCTTGTGCGAAGGGATCAGATCCCGCCTTAGGGCGAGCTTGTCCAAACCTTGCATAAATCGTATTGACCTCGCATTATCCGTACTGTTTCTAGTTTAGTGAACGGCAATGGGAGAGGCAAAACCCCACTACACATGGCTGCAGGACGTTCTCTCGGTGGCGCGTTCGTGTCTGCAGGCACCGCAGATCGAATACGAGGCTACCCTGCAAGCCACCAGATGCACGTAAGACGATGGCTCACAGCAAGCGTGATACTATGCCACATGGGTGGAAACGTGACAATGCACCCCTTGCGCAATTTCTGCAGGCTGACTTTATCCCTTCATCCGCGGTCGAATCTACCATGGAACTTTCATGACTCCGTTCCGGTGCACAACTTCCTAGGCCTGCTTTATTGTGGAAGATGAGGCTATTCCCTGATAGGCTATGTGTCAGTGACTTCACCAAGGATCGGGATCCTGAAGAGTCTGCATGGTACGTGCGAGATATCGTCATCGGCAGTATGTCGGTTCACGGAGCCACTCTGGAATCCGACAGGTATGCAATTCTATACGAGGATGAACAATGCAATGCCATTGATCTGCTCAGATGTAACTAAAAATTCCGCGAGCTTCTCGTATTCCTCCCTCGTGCTTGAGGCAGGGACGGCGGAATGTCGGAGAGCAACCACCCCGGCCAGCATATGCAGACACCACGACGCTCTGGTGCGATGCAGCCATCCATTGCATAATGTGTTCGAGGAGAAGTCGTACATGTACATTTTTACAATTTATGGCTAGCAAGGTAATCCTTAGCCGAGGGTGGAGTCTCCCCGCGCTCCTCGCGCTGATTGCTGCACAAACGAGTGAATGTCGAGTTTCATGATCGAAGGGCGAAGACACGGACTTGTCCGCATTCTGGGAAAGGGTCAGCAGGAAAGAGGCTCACTGTAGGCATCAATCTTGGATTCGGCCCCGAAGATGCTGTTGCTACCGGAGATGGCGTTTGACGAAGTTTGAATTGGGATTTTCATGGAGCCTTCTTGGGAACTAGACATAAATAGCTTCGTATAACCCTCCAAACGATCATGGAAATCCAGAAAAGGCCAGATGAAGAAGTATCACTAGAACGTATCATTCATACAATCGTTTTTCCTTTCTTGGTGACATTGCCACGCTGTCAAAATGGCTCCTGTTGCTCTTCGAGATGTTGTGGAAAGCCCTGAGCTGCAGGGCTCCCAGATCGTCTCAACCAAAGCTCGCTCATACCCTCTTCTTACCCCTCCATCCCCTCCCTGCCTCGTTACAGACTATATCAGATACCAAGTCGAGTCACACCCTGAGGCCCCCGCGGTCCAATGCGAGCGAGAGCAGCCCTACAGTTATGCCCAACTTTGGGAGCTCGTCGCGCACATTGCAGCAGTGGCTCAATTCCGCCCTGGTTGCATAATACCCCTGTGTATGGACCTGTCAGTCGAGTTTGTCGCTACGGTGTTGGCCATCCTCTGGTCCGGAGCTGCGTATGTCATTCTCGACCCGGAAGGCTCTGCGCAACGGAACCGTATCATTACGACGGATTGCGGCACCGAGGCTGTTGTCGTCCATGAAAAGTATGCTTCTCTGTTTGATAACAGTATCACCATCGAGAGCATCCAATCGAGTACACGGGCCCATGTGCAACATGACCTTCCTTCGATTAGTCCATCCGACCTGGCCTACCTGATCTATACATCAGGCTCAACCGGCATCCCCAAGGGCGTGCTTCTCAGCCATCGTGCTGTCTCCCATGGCATTGACCAATTCCAGCTCAATGGTCGCAACCGATGGCTGCTCTTTTACAACCCTATCTTCTCCGCAGCTCAAAGAACAATTCTTGCTACCCTGGCCAAGGGTGCCTGTCTTTGCCTCGCCAGAAGGGATCGACTCGCGACTGCTTTACCCGAAGTGTTGACGAACCTTCAGATCGACGCCTTAGGTATCACTCCCTCCGCCCTCGCCTTGTTGTCTCCAGACGAGACACCCAACTCCCTCCAACAGATCACCACCGTTGGCGAGCCCCTCAGCCAGGCCCTTGTCGACACCTGGGCAGACAAAGTTCATCTGCGGGTGTCGTATGGACTGAGCGAGTGTGCTCAACTGAACTTCTCCCGTCAACTCAAAACAGGTGATAACCCCCGCAACCCTGGTCTCCCAACAGACACTACCACGGCCATTGTCCTGGAGCCCGGCACCATGAAGGCTCTTCCGCCCAATGAGCCAGGCGAGCTCTGTTTATATGGTCCTCAGATTGCACATGGCTACCACCAACGCCAGAAGGAAACCCAAGCTGCCTTTGTCAAGGCACCAGAGGGCAAGCCCGGCACGATGATGTTTCGCACTGGCGATTTGGCCGCCAAGCGTGCGGATGGAACCTTTGAAATCCTGGGTCGTATTGATCACCAGGTTAAAATCCATGGCCAGAGAGTGGAGCCTGAGGAAGTGGCTGCTAAACTGGCCTCGGTAGCGGGGGCGGTCCGCTTAGTCTGTGTGGGATGTTACATCAACGGCCGCATGTCGCTTGTGGCTGCTGTTATCCCTTCACCCGAGTCGGACTGGGGCAGGCTCGTGCAGGATCTGCGCAATCATGCGCGCCAGTCCTTCCCACCGTATATGGTTCCCAGCTATTGGCTGTCGTGCACTGAATTGCCCGTCAACCAAAACGGAAAGGTGGATTTCCGAGCCATTCAGCAACTTGCTCAATGCACAGAGGTCAGCCAGATGTTAGGCCATGGCGCTTCACCGGGAAGTGGCACGGCGACTCGCATGAGTGAGCTTGCCTCGGAGATTGCACAGGTTTGGGCAGGCGTGCTGAATATGCCCGCATCCTCTATCATACCTACAGATTCGTTCGTGGCATTGGGAGGAACTTCCATTGATGCGATTCGAGCGGTTCGAGAGCTGAAGCAACGCGGGATTCATGTCGAGTTGGCGGACATGCTTCAAGCACAGACAGTCGAGGAAACTGCCGATACTGCCCAGATAGACTCGACTATAACTCGAGTTAGCCATGAGTCGTCTGAGCCTTTTGCATACATCTTCGATCCAGTGTTGAAGGGAAGCCTCCTCGCCGACCGCCATGTTGTCGATGCCTATCCTGTCACAGCGCTGCAAGAAGGCATCCTGGCCAGCACGCTCCAGGGGAACCAAGACTATCTCTACCAACGCATCTTTGACATTCGTCATCTCGACCCCGTAAGGTTACAGTTGGCTTTCCAAGTCATCTTCTGGCGCACCGGACTGCTTAAATCTACATTCGTCACCGCCGCCAAGGGTTTCGTTCAGGTCTTCCGTAATGACTTCAATCTACCTTGGTCGGAAGTCTCCATGGGTCTGGCAGAATATCTCGATCAGGACAAGCAGAGAGGCGTCGCTTTAGCAGAGCCATTCATGCGTGTTGCTGTCCTAGACGGAAGCATTCTCGTCGTCTCAGTTCATCATGCACTTTTCGACTTCTGGTCACACAGGTTCCTTTTCGATGATGTCGCTAGTGTGTACTACGGTCGTCGTCCCGAGAAGCGCCCAGAGTGGAAGTCTTTCGTAGCGCTTCTGCACGCACGAGACACTAAGCCGTCCCAGGACTTCTGGAGAGAGCACCTCAGCGAGGCGGTTCCAACAATTCTCAATTATGCTCCCGTGCAAACAACAACTTCGGTCAGGCGCATTGTTAGCCAGGAGGTCAAGGGTGCATCATCAGCTTTGCGTGCGCCTTTGAGTGCAATCATCCATGCAGCCTGGGCTCTCGTTCTCTCATCCCACATCGCTTCAAAGTCCGTCACAATGGCAACTGCTGTTTCCGGTCGCGAGTTACCTGTTCTCGGTGTTGAAGCCATGAATGGACCCACGCTGGCTGTCATTCCCTATGCGGTCGCAATTGATCCGGAGCTGACACTTCAGCAGTTAGTGCAGTCCGTCAACACCAGTCTCTGGAAGGCCATCAAGCACTCCCAGTTCGGAGTACGGAATGCCCTGGCTGCTGCTGAGCGCCAGAACACTAGTCTTTTCGACACCATGGTCAATATCCTCGCCAGCGACACGGCTAAGAATGATATTTCCAAGGAGGTGTTCCAGCTCTATGGTCCACGACCAGTATGGAGAACTGAGTACACAACATTGAATGTTGAGGAGGGAGTTGCAGGTCTGGACATTACGCTCACATCGCCAATGGACGCACGTCGTTTGGAGTTTATCCTCGATCAGTTGTGCATGGCGTTGGAGGCCATTGCATCCAATCCGCGACAGACCGTCAACGAAACAAATCTGGTCAGCGAGACAGAACTACAACTCATGCTCCAGTCACATAACGCCTTGCCTGACGCGAGTCACACGTTGCACGGCCAATTCGAAGGCACGGTCCGTCGGTACTCTGATCGGGTTGCCATCAACTACCAGAATGAGCTGTTCCTTACGTACGATGAGCTGAACACTCAGGCAAATCGCATGGCAAACTATCTTTCCGAGCGCGGGGTTGTGCCGGGTGACATTGTTCCTCTTCTCTTGGAGAAATCGCCACTGATGATCAAGACTATTCTCGCATTGTTCAAGCTCGGCGCTGCCTATGTGCCTTTGAGCCCTGAGAATCCTTTGGAAAGGAACGCGTACATCGCTCGCGACGTCAGCGCCAAGTTCGTCCTCACGGAGAAGGAATACGAGTCGTATTTCGCCTCGGAAAGTGACATTCCTTGCATCCTCGTGGATCAGGCCAGACTCCGCGCGTATTGTCCCGAGCCACAACACATCATTGTCTCTCCGGATGCCCTTGCCTACCTACTCTACACCTCGGGAAGTACCGGTCTTCCAAAGGGTGTCATGGTCACACATGGCGCCTGTGCAGCTGCCATGCAATCGATTATCGAATTCGAGCATCGACAGGGCCAGGAATCAAGGATGCTGCAGTTCTCTAACTACGTCTTTGATGTCTCGCTGTATGACTTCTTCGTATCACTGCACAGCGGCGGGACTCTGTGCCTTGCCCCCTCAGACCGCCTGTTGAACAACCTGGCCGAGGTTATCAACGAGATGAACGTCAACCATGTTTTCCTGACTCCCACTGTGGCTCGTCTGATGAGTCCAAACGATGTCCCGAATCTGGAATCCATGACTGTTGGCGGTGAGCAGCTAACCCGTGACGTGGTGACAACGTGGGCATCTCGCGTGAAACTTCGCAATGGCTATGGTCCCACCGAGGCCTCTGTCTTGGTGACGATGAAGGACGTCGATGCTGACACAATCGGAGGTAATATTGGCAAGCCCCTCGCGTCTGTGGGTTCCATCATCCTGGAAGCAGATGGTGTTCGCCCACTCCCTTACGGTGCTGTCGGAGAGCTCTGCTTCTATGGGCCACAGCTTGCGCAGGGGTATTTCAAGAAACCTGATATTACCAGTGCCGCATTTATCGAGAGTGACGTGCTCAAGGGGCAACGCTTATACCGAAGTGGTGACTTGGCCCGGTATCTGCCCAGTGGAGATATTGAGTGTTTGGGCCGCAAAGACGACCAGGTCAAAATTAACGGACATCGAATTGAACTGGGGGAGATCGAACAGGCGTTCTTAAGAACGGGTGAGGTTAAGGACTGTGTGTTGGCCGTCTGGAAGCAGAACAGCACCGCCCATCTTGCTGCGATGACCGTTTTCGATGGCGCTGTGGCTGAAAAACCGGGCGAGATTCTTCCACTAGAAGGCTTTGTTGAGAATGTGCAGCGTCTTCGAGCTAAGCTCACTGGGCTGACTCCATACATGATTCCAAAGGCAATTGTCCCTCTATCATCGCTACCAAGACTGCCCTCCGGCAAGGCCAACCGCAAGCAGCTCAAGGCGTTGCTGCAGTCACTGAGCCAGGGTGAACTGACTAAGCTTTCTTTTGACAAGGTCGGCCATTCGCAGTCAAAGGGTGCAGTTATCCCCTTAGTATCTCAGACACAAAGGCTAATGCAACAAGCATGGATTGACACCCTACAGCTTCCCGATGACCAATTTGGTTTGGAAGCCGACTTCCTCAGCCTCGGCGGGGATTCTATTGCGGCCATCAATCTCGTCAGCCACCTTCGCCGCAAGCAGCTCAAGATCTCTGTGCGGGATGTGCTCAAATACCCTGCCCTTGGGGCTATGGCTGACCAGCTGAAGGGCGAGTCGGATGATGCACAGCAAATTAAACAGCAGACGTTCACTTCTCCGTCGGAGGTTGATGCTGCGATATCTGCCACTGGTCTGCAGCCGACTGAATATGAGTACATCTATCCTTGCCCTCCAGGACAGGCCGAGTTCCTGACCCAAGGTGCTCACCCCGAGGCACTGTGGAGCCTGATGACAGTCCGAAAGGTCGGCACCGACTTTGACCCAAGACAGTGGATTGATCTAGTTCGACAGCTCACAGCGACCAATGACATTCTGCGCACGACCTTTACTCGCTGTCACGGAAAGTGGTATGGTGTTGTGCTCCGTGATGCCACCCCCGTGGTCGAGATCTATGAAAATGTCAGCGATGAGGAGCAGAGAATCCAAATCATTAAGTCTCTTGACCATCATCGCTTTGCGTTTGGCCAACCGTTTATTCGCTACGCCATTCTCCGCTTGTCGACGGGTGAGACAGAAATCGTCACGAAGCTTGACCATGGCCTATACGACGGAACGCTTCTTCGCATCTTTGGCGAACACTTTGAGGCTTACCAACGTAATGCGGCCTTGGAACGCTTCACCTCCTTCAAAGAATTTGCAATCCACATTTGGCAGATGGACAAGTCCCGCACGCTGTCGTTCTGGAAGGAATCCGCGAAACGCCCCATTGCCTTCGAATTTCCCAGCGGCAGTGCCAACGAGCCACGCATCAACTCCGTCCATGTACATACCATCAACCTTGAATTTGATGCATTCGCCAAGTCCACCGGTGCCACTGTCTCCATCATCTTCCAGTCGATCTTCCAGCTCTGGCTGGCGCTGCGCAGCAACCAACGCGACGTGGCCTTCGATTACCTCTACACAGGGCGCAACATTGATCTTGCTGACCCTCAAACCATCAACGGTACCTGTGCAAACTTCCTTCCCCTGCGGTCGGGGGTTGATCCGTCTATGCCCGTGTCCGAATTCCTTCGTCAGACCCAGGATGAATTCTGGCAGTACACCGAGAATAGCACAGTGGGGATGGACGAGATTCACGAAGCCTGTGAAACTACACGGGAAGGATTCTCCAATAAGGCCCTCTTCCTCTTCCAGCCATTTGAACCGGTCATTGCGACAGAGAAGCAGTATCAGAAGTGGATTGTTATGGCCAAGTCCCAGGTGACAATGCCACAACCATACGCCGTAGTATTTGAGGTGGTGAAAACCGCGGATGTGAATGAGTACAAGCTGAAGTTTGCGTTTGACCAGCGTGTTTATGCGAAGGAACAAGTCCAACATGAGACGCAGGTGATTGAGAAGATGTTGGCGAAGGTTATGGAGGATGCAGAGGCGTCTGTCGGTGATGTTTTGGCATCCCTGCGGTCTTAACTTGTCTCCATTGAGTATCTGGAAAATCAAAATTATTCCTCTCCCATTTTCTGGTATAGCGTACGTGGAATGGCCTTGGCTGCTTTGACTTTGTAGAGCCACCAGTAAGAGCAGCTTGTCGATACAGCTAGATGAAGATCGTGCCGCTGCTACTAGTACTCGTAGTAGTAGTAGACCACGGGAGTAGCGGGACTCGGCGAAAGGTTGACCCACTGCGGACTTGGTCGGAGTTTTGCTCGTCAAGGTTGCGACCGCCGGGTGTTATTGGGTGCGGGTGGACTTCGTCGGTGATTTTCTCGGCCGACTTGCCGACATCTGATCTTCCGCCCCACCATCACAATCTATACGACAGCGTCTACTCCGTACAGTCCCGGAGCACTGCTCGTAGTACTACAGTGAAGGGTTCCCCGCCCCGTGCAGCACCGCCACGTTTTCTGGGTATCTGTTGCATAGAGGAGTAGCTGGGAGCGAACCCAGCGAATAATATTGGACAATGGCGAACCTTCAATTTGCGATGGCTTACCCATTGTGGATGCTGACCATGTTGGCTCGTCTACCGGATATCTCTCAACGCAACCCGTCCCAGAAGTCAGAAGACATCTTTGAGTACTCATTGCGCGCGCTCTACCAATACGGTCCCGTTGTGGCAGTGTCGAAGCTGGCCTAGAAACTGGATGCATTGACTTAGGTGGGTATGTCTAGCGACGCTGCCTATATCCCTGTATCTCTCATCCTTAGCGCCTGGCTTCTCCGGAGAACGTTCACTCGGCGGTCATCGCCTTCTCATCTTTCTTTTTGCTACAAACATCAGATGTTACCAGTGACTTACCACGGTCCATACGCTGCCTGCCACTTATTTCTGGCCTAAAGATGCCGGTCCGGAGACGCCTAAGCAGGGGCATTCTTGGTGTTCTCTACGCTGCTCAATTCATACAAGCCCTCCAAATACTTGAGTCGACTGCCCTCGTTCCATGCTCCGATGATAGTGTTATCAACACCAACTTGTTTAAGATGGCGTTGACACCTGGGAATAACAGTGTTATGATCGAGTTTGACGGCGAGATTACCTTCTCGGGGATGGTCATGTTGGATGTTGACGTGCTGGCCTACGGGTACAGCTTCCTGACCATGCGAATAGATCTATGCGACTATGATTTGTCTGGATTCTGTCCCATGATATCACAAAACCTGACAGTGCCGTCTGCAGTTTTGACCTTGTCGGATGATATTATATCAGGAATTCCCGGTAAGTTTGAACTCCTTCCGATTGACCAGTGACCTTCGATTGCATATCCATTGACACAAGTCCCTTTGATAGGTATCGCCTATACCTTCCCTGATCTCGATGCCGTTGTTAGAGTCAACATGATATCCAACTCGACGAATACAAGCGTCACTTGTGTTGAGGCCAGTGTGGTCAACAGCAGTACAGTCTACCAAGCCGCGGTTGGCTGGACACTTGCCGTTATCACCGGACTGGGCCTCTTTGCGAGCATAATCCTCTCAGTGCTTGGCTATCTCAGCATCTCAACCCAGATTTCATTCCGCACAGCCCTACTTCTGAGCTTCATGCAAAGTCAAGCGATGGTTGGCCTCACCGCGATGGAGTTCAAGCCAATGATCCAAAATTGGACACAAGACTTCCAATGGACCATGAGTATAGTGCATACAGACTTTCTGGACACAATCACCACGTGGTTCCAGCGGTCCACAGGAGGAACACCTTCAACTTTACGTTCTGAAGCTGGTACTATTTCGATCGGCCTCCTGAAACGTTCAGATGAAGTGCTGGTAGGGAGAAGCATGTCAGCATCGGCTAGTGGAGCAGAGGTGCTCCTCCGTGGCATCATTCGCATGGGATACCGTGCAGGCCTGGAGTCCACCAACATCTTTATGACCGGACATCTGGTCTTTCATTTTATTGCCATTGTTATGCTCCTGGCTCTCATCGCTCTCAAGTTCGGTCTGTCTGCATTTCTGAAGAAGACCCAGGGCAAACGGTCCGGCTATAGCTTGGCTCCCCTGGCTGACTGGCAGCAATTTATGCGAGGCGGCCTTGGCCGAATTGCGTATCTGGGTTACCCGCAAATATGTGTGTTTGGCATGTGGGAAATATATCAGCAGGACTCGGCGGCCGAGATCCTGCTTGCGATTACGCTATGGCTCGCCACGACTGTGATTCTTGGTCATGCAACTTTCAGGGTGCTCCAACATGCACGCGCAACGAAAGGGTTAAATGAAACTTTGGCATGCTCGCTCCATTTTGATTCACGCTGCATGGCACAGTGGGGCTACCTGTATGCCCATTACAGGGCCCACGCATTCTACTTCATCATCCCGCTGCTACTGTACACATTCTTAAAAGGTATCACTATTGCATTCGCCCAACAAAACCCTCTAGCGCAGGCTATAGTTCTTCTCATCTTGGAGGCTGGATTTCTGATTGGTACTGCAATTGTCCGGCCGTATGTAGATAAGAAGGCCAATGCCTTCGCCATCGCTGCGGCCGCCATCAATCTTGCCAATGCCATCTTCTGCCTGATCTTTACCAATATCTTTGATCAGCCGGATCTCATGACTGGCATTGTGGCCCTCCTCTTCTTCTTCCTCAATGCGATATTTACCCTCGTCCTCGTGATCTTCCTACTCATAGGCCTTTTCTACGCCTGTCGGCTTAAGGATCCAACTGCGGATAGCTGGCGTTCCTATCATAACCGTATCTCCTTGCAATCTATGAGGCGGTTGCTTCGACGCGAAAGCCGACAGACACTTGAGCTAGTTCCCCTCACAGAAGGGACCACATCTACAAAGTCCCACCGCCAGCAGCGCCCGAATTCACCTTCAAGTTAGATTCCGCCCGCTTGATCGTGTATATAGCGAATATAACCTATTCCTCTGTTCCAATATGATCCATCAAATGTTTATCTTTAGACCTGGTCTTGATCAGTTTCGGGCCAATTTTGATCCTCAACGCTTCATAGGCACTACTATCGCCCCCATCCCAAAACCAATGGGGTTTCATAACTCCATGTGTTGGGTAAATAGAACGACACTGAGAGGTTACAGTCTATCATACATACCGAGAATTTGCCTACAAAACAAAACATGGAAGCATTGGAGGTTAAACCATGATGGTCTTCTTGTCAAGTATGGAGTTCATACGTATCTTCCTGACCATTTTTAACAGAAAACACAGAAATGGCAAGCTCTTTCACCAGGAGTATACCTGTTGCAGACTATACCATGTCCCATCCCACTCGTATAACGAATTAGTCAACGCGTTGCATTTTCCGTGGGAGGAGACGGATGCCTTCGTGCAAGATCTGGCGCAGACTGGAGAATGCCAATCCTCCACAGGGGACGCAGCGACGAGGTGAGACCGTGTCAAGTGGTGCTAGCTCGTGAACCTAAACTTTGGCCCAGATCTGTTAGCCCCCAGGCCATTCGGGATTATTGATCCCAAATTATATAATCTTTTAGTTAGAGTAGTATAATCTAACTCCTGTACTCTAGCTATAATCTAATTTAACGGATCTTAATTAAATTAAGATATAAAATTTCTGAATCAATCTAGATATAGTAAAATTAAAATTAATTTATAATTAGTAATATAAATGATAATAGAATAATATTCTCTATATTTACTATAAAATTTAAAATAATCCTATATTTATCCAGCCCTCTAGTGTTCCCACGTAAGGTCTAACCTGTCACGAATAGCAAACATCGGCTCATAAGGCGACGTTGGCATGTTACGAAAAGGAGTTCCTTCAGCTAGGCTAGGAGACGCAAAGCTAATGCCAGAGGCCGTTTTAAATGGCGGAAATTCTGCGTAAGGAGTTGATCATCACTGCTGATGGAGAGATATATTTAAGCTTCATTGGGTCCATGTTGTGTAAAGTCAATCTAATAGAGACCTTGGTGTTTTGTACGAAGACTCGATTATAAATAAGATAAATCACGATTGACATACTACTTGTCTATATATCAACATATTAATTCCAATTAAATTTTGAAGTCCACCGTCTGTGTGAAGCTTAAATCACAGTTTGCGCCCCACGAGGTAGGAAGCAGATGATGAAGGCAGGGAAGACGCGCCTAAAATGAGAAGTGAAAGAAAATATAAAAGAAGGAGAGAAGAAACTATATCCACAGCAAATGAACATGAAGATGTGGCAGTGTGCGTCCTGGTGTTCAACCGCGCATCAAGGATTGGACCACATCATCAGGACTCGAAGCCTCCGAATAGGGCTTTCCCTCATGGTAGTCCCAAGGGGTGTACACATAGTCCTCTGGCCACCCCGCCTGGCGCCCGCAAACATACTTGACTTTCTCTAATACGCACTACACAAGAATGTCAGAGACCATTAAATGGAAGAATGGATGGGAGGAATCATACCTGGGACCATTTGGTATAGTCAAGGCATTCTGTAGGTTCGATGGTTCCGCCTGTGAAGTCACAGACTGGCAGGCTCCACCTCATCATTTGCCACGCAGGAATGTCAGCCCCAGATGTTTGGGGAATCCAACTGAAGTATGAGCCTGGGTCCATCGCAGAAATCCACTCGTTTGTTGTCTTTTGAATCAGATAGGCGGATCGAGCGACGTCATGGCCGTTGAATCCGTATTCGGACTGCAGTTCGGCAATCCCTTTCGGGGGCCGGATTTTGGGCGTATGAGCCGAGTTGCGTAGTTCGTCCTTGATTAGCTGCTAATGATTTAGTACTATAGTCCAACAAGTTTCCGGTCGCCATTTGGAGAGGACCATACCAGGAGGAAGGCACTGCCATCTGGGTTGCAGTACTTGAAATCTGTGCTGTCTTGATTCTCATCGATGTCGCCGTTCTTGTCACAAGGGTGGTATGCCGAACCATCTCGAGTGAAAATAGAATCATTATCGATTTTGACAACAATGACTAGATCCTTTTTCCACAGCATATTAATCAACGGCGCAGCAGCAAGCTTCCTAAGTTCCTCGCTTTTCGGCATCACTGGACTATCCTTGTTGAGGCTGTCAATACCCGCGAAATACCCGCTTTGCAATATGCGCGGTACAGAAGTGGGTAGGGTGACCCAATTAGGGTCAGCTGGGGGTGTAGTCAGAAAGAGTTTCTTGTAAAAAGCATCTAGACTGTTTGTAACCGCAGTCTTGATGTCGTCCGCTTTATCGCCTAGCTCCGCATACGTGTTGAACCGAATAGAGTCTCCAGTGGTTTCATCGAGCGTCGTCACGGCGGCGGCCCCAAACGTTGCTACCCCCGCAGGTATGCCTGCCAGAGAGTTTTCGAAGAATCCGGCAATGATACTTGCCACACCAGCTGCAAGAGTTAGGCCGGCGTCGGGACCAAGATCGCTCTTCGAGTCACCGGAATGTGAGTATCTGGTTACCATGCTGGCGGTTTTGAAGCTCATGCTGTTCCAAACTTCCCCCATGACGGTGTGCACAATCCCAAGGTACCTTGCCAAATTACGGACGGCATGCAGAGCCTGGACTCGGTACATGCGGCCATCTCGGCAAAAGTCCGAGTTGCTCAGGTTATCCACGGTACATTTCTCCCGGGGGCTAGCACATATGTTAGTAGCAGCGAGGATATTTGGCGGGCCAACCTACTTTACACAATCCCATACGTATTTCCCGTCATTTTTAAGCCCCTGGTAGGCGGAAAGGGCGAGGGATATGCCACCAGCCCCCCCTTCGCCACCGGGCCACTTAAAGTCACTGTTCGGATCGAGAGCAAGCTTCTGGTACCAACCAGCTCTGTTTAGACCAAACTGTTAGCTTAAACAATTGATTCCAAGTGTAGTCAAAGCCCTAGAAACATACGTGGTAATAAGCCAAGACCCCGCATCCATCTTGTTCCACAGCTCTTTATCCAATTGATTCATGTCACCGCATATGGCGTCTTCGCGAGCCTTATCATCGAGGGGCCAATGTTCACTGCGTCAATGGATCAGACTTTGGCCTCAGCCTGCAGGGCAAGTAATAGAAACATACTAATAGCCTTTAGGCGGTTCATCACCCGCATTGCCAGTCGGAGTCGGGGTGATTGGCGGCTTGCCAGTAGGAGTAGGCTGATCAGGGGGGTTGTATGGAGGTAGTCCAGGCTCCTTGGATGGGTCACCATCGTCTACAGCGCTGCTATCACTTCCAGGACAGGTATTGAACCATGTGTACGCCTAAACCAATCAGTTTCCCACGCTATCAAACCGGTATGCCAGAGAGCTCACGATGTTAGTGCGTGGTATGACATTGTGCATATCAGCTCGACCCAATCCACCAAGATTGGGGAAGAATAGATTTGCCTGTACAAAGTTAATCAGTTTATACAGAACTAATGAGCATGCCACTCACCCCTCTATCTGATCCTTGATATCGCGGGCCATCCAGGAGCTCCCACTTCCAACTGGATCCCGCGGTAGGAATTGGGCCTTTGTTGATCCAAACCAATGTATTGCCATTGAACTTGTCGACCCACAGGAAGTCAACACGACGATCACCTTGGATACAGTAAGCCTGCGTGATATAATAAAATGCTAATAGAATACTAGCACATACCGTCTACATCGGCCCAGCGATGATTGGCGCGGTCGTATCCCTGAGGGCGTTTAACTTGGCCCTGGGACTGGAAGTTATTGATACCCTTGTTTAACCATCCAACGGTTCGTCCATTCGGTCTGGTTAGTAGCAGTCAGTATCGCGACAATCTGAATAGGGGTATAATAAAACCTACTCCATGCACAGGTAATCTGCGCGACTGTCACCACTGATTAGAGTCAGTATTATTCTGGTCGGTGGATCGTAAGAGTATAGGTAAGACAGACTCCAAATCAGCTATCCTTACGCCAATATCATAAAGCCCTACTCCCCATCCTTCAGTACATTTCACGTTTCCGCTAATGATCCCTTTATATGTAAGGAAGCCACCCTTAATATCATCGTTCCAATTGTTGATCCACACCTCTGCCGTACCAGTCTCACGGTTGACAGCCCATATGTCGCACTGTAAATTATCCACGATAAGTATTAGCTATAACAGTTTATCAAGCGTCAGGTTATATTCTTTTTGAGTACCTTGCCGTCACCATCGAAATCAGCCAGATGAATACTCTTGCGTTCTCTTCCAATATTGAAGATTTCCGGGCCCTCCGGGACCCAGACGGGGGGCTTATGGATATTGCCATAGAGTAAGCCGCGTCCTGTAGGGGAAACCCAGATCTAGAAAGGAGTTAATACCGCTTGGACACACCGAAGGATAACAATATAGACGTACATAATCATCTGCACCAGTGCCACGCCAGTCACAGTAGAAATCGCCGTCGGCTGTTTGGTCATGTCAACGAGAGAAATGTCAAGGTATAGAAACAGCAAACCAAGGAAGGGGGACAGCAAACTCACCCTTTAGAGTAGTTCCACCCCTGCCTGTATTCTTCCATACATGGGTGTAGTGGTTGTAAGTCTTCGCATTCTTCATAGACTCTATCCACACGTAATCGGCACCACCTCCTGGATAAACCTGGCCGAACTTAATCCGGTCTCTGGCTCCCTTAATACCCATACCCGCGTGGGTAACACCAATTCGTCGCCATTCTGGGGCCAGACTACCCTTGCCAGAGCCACGCTGATTAATATATGTAGTAACCTTACCTTCTTCATCTAGCCAAAGCCAGTCGGACCGGAAGTCACCATTGATATCAACCAGACGGACACCTCTCAGATCGCCCATACCTTTACCAGTAAAGACGACCCCCAGGTTTTGCCAATAGCCACCAAACTCCTTTGTTGGGGCGTCCTTCTGGCCTCCATTTCTCCAACACTGAATATCACCGTTGTTCTTGGCCAGACAGCTAGTCGAGATGTTAGTCTTTGTTCCATATCCAAGTAAAGCAAACTTACTAATCAAGACGGCCATCGCCGTCAATATCACCGAGTCGTACGTTGGCTTGATTCAGATCTCCCCCAGGTGCAGCCCTGACCAGCCCAATAGACTTGAATTGAGGAGGGCTGCCGCCTTGGTTCATTGATGCATACATTGCACCTTCTCTACTGATACAGATGAAATCATCCAACCCATCATTATTCAAATCACCCCAATGTACACCTGATCCCACCGTTAAATTAAGAACCGAGAGAAGATCAATAATCGACAAGGGCTTACTCACCTCGGGCAAGACAATTATCCTTCACATCGATTTTCACGGGATTTCCGAATTTGCCGTTACCATTATTGGGATACATCCAAGTACCCAGACCGTCTCGAGTCCATACAAGCTCATCGAGAGCTCCCTCACGGTGAGCACCTCCCTGGTTAACCAGCTGGGCATAATTAACCCCGGGATGGGTATCTTCCTTCGAATTCGTGATCCCAATCTGTTTAATTTGTCCCATATGCTGGGAACTATGCTTATAGTCACCGTCATCCCAGCCACTCCCCCGTTGAGTTTTTACCTTCCCTCCGCTGTTTCCACTGCCGAACTTTTTCTCGCAGGTTGTATCGGCCCAGTCACTCTCTCCAATATCCTTAGGCTTTTGTAAAAGTCCTCGGGATTCTGCTTCCTGAATTGCAGCCCACCATACAGAGGCCATCTTTTTATATCCTTCATCGGTGGGGTGAGTCCCGTCGACTAGCTCTGACACTTGAATAAAACCATCACTCATCTCTGCCAAGACCAGACGGTCGCCTTCTTTAATACGCGTAGCTGCAATATTCCGATATTGCTCATTAATATTCAACACGTTGACCTGTGCCTTGTCGTCCTTATTGGGTAGCAGTGTTGAGAGAATAATGGTGGTTCCCGGAATTGCATCATAGAGACGAGTGAGCATTTTATTCATCCTTTCTCCCGCTGACTCAGGGTGGACAGGCTTAACAGCATCATTCGTGCCCGCACTGCGACAGCATACGATCAGTATACAGTGAGTATTAATCATGGAAGAGGTGAATCATACTTAATAAGAATAAGATTAGGGGCCTTGGGAATGGTCTTTTCAGCCTCTTGGGCGACCTCGTCAATGATCCAGCCGGAATGCCCTTCATTGTCCTAACCGCGTTACATGTCAGCTTCATAGACGAGTTTGTACGCCCAAACCTTTGACGACCTGCTTACATTGTCCTTCATATCGCCACTCTTGAGCGAGCCAACCATATTCACCTCCCATCCAGCAGATCGGAGTTGTTGGCGCAGCACTTTACGGTACCCATTTTTATCCGATGACTTGAGACCTGTGGTGATCGAAGCCCCGAGAGGCATGATCCGTAAGGGAAAGGGTTTCCCATCACGACTCCCGAGCCGGGAGCCAAGATCAGAGGACCTGTGTAGGTGAGTGTGTTGATGGCCATGATGGCCAGAAGGAATCGCCGACGTCAGAGCAAGCAGTGACAGACCGATGATGAGCAGATGTAGCATCCAGCTCACTCCAAGCCGGACCCCCATGATGATTATCGGGTGGGACAGTAGCCTCGAGGAAGAAGGCACAGAAGTAGGCGATTGTTGCCGTTCGCCTGCGTTATTTATATTTTTTGACTCCTTCTGCCATTACGCCCTAAGAGGAGGCAAGCACAGGGACCACTTCCCCTTCTTAGCCCTTTTGTCTCATCGTTTCAATTACACATCAATTGCACCCGGTGGGGTTTGTCTTGGCATTCGCCGATTTTTATTACGCCAAGAGAGCTCTTAGCTCTTGCTCTTGCTCTGTGTTCTCGTTTGTGAGTATCCGTGATGTTTTAGACCTACGCCGATGGTATGTTGAGGTAAGGACTATATGGCAGCAATAAGGACCAACAGGCTTGGCTTGAGGTCTAAACCGAAGTGGCATGGAGCTTGTTGCATAGTGGAGATGCCAAGAGCTCACGCTCCACGCGACCAACAATCCCCAAAGGGCCAAAGGTCATTCCCGATTCGCCGAATAATCGTGTCGTCTCGAAGTCTCAAGGGATGGACTGTGTCCCTGGTGAGACAGTTTCCACTTCTCATCATCTCATCGGCGGCATCCACCGCTGGCCCCCAACCGCCAAGCCAGCCCTAATGGCATATGTGTGGTTGCCATTCGCGTGTACCTGACATGGCGAGGTTACGGTGGGCTCGCTCCACAAAATTAGAGCCCTTGGCAGACGAACTACATCTCACTAATCCCCCTCCTAAACAGGTTTTTTCTTTACGACTACCGTCGTGGAAGTTCCCTTAACAAATCCCCATTCATTGACTGCAATAGTGATCAGATCCGACGTGGTGATGAATATCACTCCTCTCTGAGAGTAAATGCAGCGGCTTTACCATAGTAGTTACAACGTATGCGGTGTCTCTACCATACAATCATACAATTATACTTTTTTATTGATTGCTGAATCATATTTAGTCCACTGTCCTTATCACGATATCGTTGGAATTAAATTCCCGGCTGCTTTTATTATTACCCGCTTGGGTTGATGATGACCTTGCCCGGCAATGCGCTATATATAATCACACGACAACAAAAACCATGCAAGTACAATGTTTCCAGAATTTTATAAAGCATCACAAAGACTACGATCAATAGAATCAAGGAAGGAGCTAAGACTTTGATAGGCATCATCATGGTAAATGGCCCAATGGGGCATGCCGCATGCCGCTGTTAGATATAGGATGCTAAGTTAGGCTTCGTGTGCTAAGGGCCCTTTTGATACTCCGTAGTCCCTGCATGCATCTATCATTCACATGATTAGTGGGCCAGGACAAGGTGCTAAATGCCAAGCGCCATGGGCGTTCCCCATCTAATCAGGCCACATGGAGAAGCAACAAACTGGGCACCCAAGGTCTTCATCTCCAATTGGCACATGGCGGGTACTTCCACAACGTGGGACCGAAAGCTCTCGGCATTCGGGATTCAGGATCGCCTCGAGTAAGCTAATTCCGAGACTTGGCAATGCCTGGTGAGGCTGACTTGAGGATCAAGTAGCCATCATGCATCGGTCAATCATATGCCTGGTGCAACCTCGACAAAAAGCCCCGTGGAAGCCCCGTATAAGCGTGATGCAGTGCCAGGTGGAAACCTGTAAAATAGAGCCATTGCTGTCGCATTTGACTGCTTTTTCTATGTGGTATGAATGAAAGTGGTTGAACCACGTTGTCCGCAGCCCATATTGCCTCGTTGCAACCACGAAAATTGAGGATGCCGAAGACCCGTCGCAATGACACGCTGCTACTCAGGGGTTTTGGTGGGGACATAGGTTGTTTGGCGACCTAGTCCAGGCTGTATCATCTGGCTGCTCATTAAAGTGGATGGGACGGAAGGAGAAAATATCGAAAATCGCCCCCAAAAATAGCAAGACATGGTGTGGGTCGAAACCAAAAAACCAACGGATCCTCTTCGACTTGATTTGTGGGCCCTAAAATGAGGGTTGCAGCCAAGTCCATTAGTTGAATCGGGCCTGGGAAGAAATATTCCATACGAGAGCGCATATTTTAGTGAAATTAGGTTTCCCGGAGAATGGTTTTGCATAACGGTCAACATTATGAATGCATCAATTATGCATACCGGTTAATCTTGTTGGTAGACTTCGCATAACTCCCTCCAGGTGAATGCCGGATTTCGGATGATAAAATTGGGTCACATCGACTACCTGTGTGTGATATCAAAATAGCTTTTAGTTTGAACGCAGCCTCTGGAAAGGCATGTCTCAACCGTCCAGGGGGGTTTGTGTTATGAGCAGAGGCGTGCCTGTGCCCCTCTAGGTCTGAACTATATAGGTTGATAGTAGGGAATGTCTCGTTGGTGAGATACAAAAGACGTTTGCCGACATCAGAGTGTTGTAGACGCTAGAAAGCATTATCTTCGCAATACATTGTTTAAATAAGTATTACTCAGAAGCCTTTGAGAACATTTACCTGGTATATTTATATAAGCCCTGGCAATATCAGCAGAGAAGTCTCCAGCCCTAGTATTGAGATCGGGCCTTTGTAATCAATGTCGTGAAAGGCTTGGGAGAAATCAAGGCAAAATGTTTCGATACGATTGCGGAATAGCACACGACACACTTCCCCACCAATGTGCGTGTCGACTATGTCGAAAGCGAGTCCAAGGCCATGAGTACAAGTTGCGGGCTGGTGCTCGCTTTTCGTGAGGACTGTTGTGCACCACAATCTCTGCCGAAATGTACTGTACCCAAACATTTCGGGAAGTTTGAAAAATGCTAAAACCCGCGGTGAACCTTTCTCCCGTGAGCTACTTTACTGAAGGCCATGAAGATACAAGGCAGATTAAGTTGATCTTTCGAGCAACGGAACAGGTATAAGGGTAGATCAGGCTTTGCTGACTCCGGGTACGGAAGAAGTGTAGATAGTGCTGTAGAGGGAGACGATAAAGGCGATGCAGAACAAGACCTACCCACGGCACCAGGATGGCCATTCTTTGGGGTTGGTGGTATCTCCAGCTTTGAACCTGACCTCGAAGTTGGCTTCGTCTTGGTCACCATGGCCTTCTTTCTCATTCCCTGTCTCGAGACCACGAGGGAGGATGCCTCGAACAGCTTCACCTTGACCCTCCACACTCGACATGGTAAGTGGGTGGCGTGGGCCAGACGCTAGGATAGTGGAGATCTCTTTCAGTGTCCATGCTTAGTATACAAAGCTCGTGCCCTGACCCCAATGCTAACTGCATCCAAAGCCAAGAACCAATCACATACTTGCCAGTTGACATGGATACAAACCGGATGAAAACCACCCGTGGTTAGTTTTTGATTGGCTCAAGCACAAAGTCTTTCCTCGTTAGCTCCCGTCTTTGGACGGCCGGGCGTTCCTGTTCTCTCGTCCTTGGAGCCTTTTATTCCCACGTCAGATCGTCTCAACCTAATCAGAGAGAACGACCCCGTTAAACTCTTGCTCCCTTGCTATTTTCGATCCCTTCAGCCTCGCTCTCTTTTTCAAGTCGGCCCCCGAGAGCTTCTGACATATCCGCAGTCTCGTCAAACTAAAACTAAATTCTTGGGGCTGAACAAGTCCTGGTATAAGACCACGACGAAATGTAAGTTACAGGAAACACGCGAGACAATATCCACAGTGTTTCTAGAACCCCACCAAAGTCAAAGCCAAGAAAACAAAAATGGTGTTTAAAAAGCTAATTCTACTTGCCTCCCTTACAGTCAGTTGTCTTGCAGCTATGTCGACTCCGGAGCCACTTCCCAACCCACAGCGTGTTATTACCGACACCGATCTGGGGAGCGGCATCTCGCACTTCAATACGACTCTGGACGAAAGCCTTGTGGTCAAGCAGGATCTCGGAGGTTCCTTGTTCCGTTTGGGCTATATCACCGACAAGACCCCCAACACGCTCGATGGCACCGATCTCACCAACTACATTGAGTACCTGGAGAATGCCAGCGTGCCTCCCGTCACCCTTCCCGACGGCCGTGGCATGGTGTGGTACATCGACACACCGCCTGGTAAGGGCAGTCCTTTCCACCGCACCCTCAGTTTCGATGTTGTTATCCAGGTCGCGGGCGAGATGGAAGTGACGCTTGAATCTGGAGAGAAGCGCATCCAGAAGCCGGGTGATATGCTTATCCAGCGCGCTACGGCTCACACTTGGAGAAATGCCAGCAAGGACAAGTGGGCACGCATGGTTGGTGTCATGTACTCAAGCAACCCTGTCGTACTCAAGAATGGCACCGAACTTGGTCCTACTGGAATTTAGTCGTTCTCTTAGCAATAGTATCATGCATCAAAGCACCAATCTTCGTGATATGTACACCCGTTGTTTTTTGTCTCAATATATTGACATAGCCATAATCAAGCAACCAAGATGATACTATCTAAAAATCCATTTCTCCGATCTCTAATTCGTATATCTCTAGGTTGTATCTGCGTTTCGTCATTCAACAATACCTTATCTGTCAATGGCCTCTAGTAGTTGCAACACTGGTATCAGGTAGATTGCAAGGTCTCGTTCCAATCGAACATGCTGATTATGTTCCATCTGCTACATCTCATCCAACATTCAAGCTAGTTGGCGTAACATTCGACGATACATGGGCCGTATCAGGGTGGCTCCCTGTTGGCCGTCAAGAGTAAACCGTCCGAGAGCCATGGGAGGGAGATCCTCAAGGGCTGCAGTTAGAGAGGCGTTAAAAGGAGCCACAACAAGGACACGAGGTTGTGCAACGTTTTGCGGCGCGCTCTCAGTGTTGCTGTCCCTACTGCTCCGGCTATACCCCTCATGCGCCACAAGGGAGGTGACGGCCGGCTCAGTGACATTATTGCTCAGAAACCCAATTACATTCTCAATCATGTGAAATACGCGGTGTATGTGGGTTTCCAATCAAGGTCGGCATGTCTTGACGCGTTCCCAGAAAGCCATGCCTTGGCTAAACAGCCGAAAACTGGCTTCCACACCCGACTTGTCATTAATTGGCAGCGCGTGAAGTTCCAGTGGGCTGCTGTCCACGCAGAAACATGACGATTTCGATCTCTGATTTGACAAGCGTGACTGCCGGCGACTATTGTACGTTGCACTTCTTGATGCATCCATTTCGGATGGCAGGATCCGTCAAGCACGGTTTGAATAAATTGGTAAGAGAAGGAAACGAAGGACAATTATGCTGACGCCACCGGAAAAACAGAACTTTACTGAACATGCAAATACTAATTAGATATGGCTATACCTGTCTCCTACAATGCACCGTGTGACTACGTTCCTTGCGCAAGAATTTGGGCTATCACCTCATAGCATAAGTCCTAAAGGAACATAAGACAATACTACTATTGATTATAGGTAAATGGCTCAGCCGAGAGAAATACTGACATTATCCACGGCCGAGAAGCGAATACGGGGCTGAAGTGCGACCATTGGCCACAAATCATCTTATTGGTATCATTTAATTAGACTATCTACTAGCTCTAAGTACGACTAATTATTAGGATAACCTCTTCTACTATGTCTAATCGTGCCATTCCCTACAGCATGGCGGAGCATGCTGACGAGATGTAGATGTAGGTTCATCAAACTGGCTGTTTGTCCACTTATCAAGCTGCTGTACGGCGGACTAAATCGAGGTTCCGGACAATGTAAGATTTCACACCGAAATATTTTTGTTTTACATAAAGCCACGCACTTTCTAAATCTACTACTAGTACCGGCCCCTAAAAATATTATTAGGGCTCACAAATATAACTGCTACTCCTGAAATACTAGTATTATACTAGGATCCGAGAGAATCTAAAGGTCTAGCACTGATATCTTCTAACAGGGTGCTGGTGGTCTCCAAGAATTAAAGAAATAGAATTGACAGTAAAAAGACTTTTCGGGCAGTAAAAAGGCGGTAAATAGCTCGGAATCGGACTAGTTAATAATCCAGAGCTTTATCCTATATATAAGAATTATAATTGGTTGATCAGTAAAGTGGAGCTCTATAAATAGATATAATTGCTCAATAGAATAGTGCTTTGGTATTGGTAAAGCTGGTAATATTTTATATTGTCCGAAATCTCGATTTAGTCCGCCGTCCCTAAAGAGCCGCTACAAGCGCCAAGACGCCCACGACAACGTCTATACTTTCCCCCCTCTTCACCCTCCGTCCCCCGCCGGCGTTCCTTTCGGACTCTTCTTCCACACCCACGTACATCGAGAGATAGAGTCTTGAAAGAAATGAGTGCCATACAGAATATCTCGGTAAGTTGCCTCTGCTGGCATTGATGCCTGACTCGACCCACCCCTCACTTCAAACCATAAATAGTGCGGTCGCTGCCAATCCAAGAAGGTAACCCGATCTAGTCTTGGCAATTCCAGCTGGACAGATTAACTAAAATAACAACCGGCTAGGTACGCTGCAATCGAGTCGCTCCACGATGTGGCAATTGTGAAGCGGCGGGAGCTGAGTGTGTCTACTTGCCTCGGAAACCCCGATCTAAGAAACAAGCGTATTTGTCTACCTAAAAGGCGGCTCGACTCCACCAGGAAACTGATAAGATATCGCAGAAACGAACCACTCGATAAACGTCTGCTTTTAGAGATTATGGACCGTCTTAAACGTCTTGAAGAACAAGTCGGTCTGGAAAACACTGCAGAGACTGAAGATAATGGTGACGATTCCATGTCAATTTCCTCTGTCGGTTCAGAGGCCGCTCGGGCAATATCCATAGACAAAGACCCGGCTCAAGTCGTCCCATCCGTGATTCGAGATATTGTCAGTCGGATCAAAGATGAAGGCAGTCGATCTATGCTTCTCTCCAACGTCTTTTGTCACCTCCGACACGTTGACTCATGCTATTTCGAAAACAATCGATGTATTAAAGCAATGACCTCTGCTATATCGGAGATTGAATCTACACAGAGTACGCAGAGCGCCCAGCCGCTTGGGGACCCGGTTATCCCAAAAGACCTAGCAAAGAAAATCATCGAAAGCAAGTGACTGCACTCCCTTATAGCTGTTGATGATCTAACATCCTTTCCAGACCACTACGGCTCTTACCAATTTCCAGGCTTCGAATTTCCTCTCGAGAAATCTTTCTTATCTTCAATCCCCGACTTAATCGAAATCCCTCACGTCCAACTAGATTGTAAATCTCAAATCATCTACTACTCTGTTCTCCTTCGGGGCATTCTTCTGGAGCCCGAACCCCATCCCAGAAGGGGCAGCATCATGCGAAATCTATATCTAAAGTGCGTTGCATTAAGTGACGACTGGATGAAGAATATCCAAGATAGCCCTGTCGACTTCTTGGCCGCATCCCTCATGGCAAGCGCATCACATATATTAGATCTCCAACTAATAAAACTAACAAACCAATAGACGTCAACAGCCCTCGAAGGCTATAACACAGATCTAGCGTGGAAGGCGTTCACCCACACATGCAGGATATCGAAGACCCTAGGCTATTTCTCCGTCGACGAAACACCAAGTGAAGGGCACAACCAACTCTCCACACCAGCTGGCACCCCACTGCACGAAGCTGAAGTCGAGCGGAATCGCAAACGCTTCGTCTTCTGGCACATCCTTCGAACAGACTGTCTTTTCCGAAAGTCATTCGGCAAGCCAACTCTCATCCCCACAGGATCGTGGAAAGTCCATTTGCCCGATCCAACAATCAATGGCGTGGACGATGAATACTCGCGCTTTATACAAATTCATTTCTTGATTTCAATGCGGCTTGGTCTTATTGTTAGGAAATATCTCGATTGGATTGATAGTGGTCCGGATCCGGACCCGATTTCGCATGATTCTATTATTCATACTTATATCGATGAGGTGCAGTCTATATTGTCGGATTGGGATACGGTGCGTTATACCCTACTCTAGCAGCATGACAGCAAATGAAATGCTGTGCTAATAGGAATAAAAGGCGGGCCTTCTTCGAACAATATCAAATCATATCGATTCCTGGCTCTGCATCGACGTGCTGGTCGGTAGCTATGAGATACTTATTGTGCTGCATCTGTCGAAGAAATGTCATCATGGTCATCTCTTACCACATCAAGCCGTTAATCTGGCTAGGAAGTCACTGAAGATCTTCCAATCGCTCCTGGGGTCCACATCGCATGCGTTCTGGGGAATCAGGTATAGAAAGCCTCACATACCCATTCACGTCATTGTTGTGTATATTATTAACCGCATGTATAGTCCTATCACGATGTACCAATTCCTCCCCTTTTTTATCCTTTGCTTAGACATCATAGAGAATCCAGACCATGAAAACCTCGATGAGGATCTCGTGTCTGTGACTTGGGTATGCGATTATGTCGAAATGGCCGCCGAGGGACGGATTGAGCTGAAGCCGGTCATTATCCTCATTAAAGCGATGGTCACTACGTGTCAACAGACAAAAATGGGCCGTCTTGTACAGTCAGGTAGTACTGGTGAATAGACAGTCCGTCGATGTCTTTACACCTTCCAGAATTTCCCTTTGAGCCCAGATAGGATATTAACAGCCATTGAGAGACACGATCTACATATATTGTAAATATGCACATCACAGCCTCGATGAAGCTAGTCCGCACTCCTGGAATCTAGCTGACTGTGTTTACTCCTATCCTGGAAGGGGGAATGGGGTGCACCTGGATCTTATTTGGGATAGGTCCTAATCCAGAAGGGGTGAAACAAGATAGTGTATTGGAATTGGGGTAGGGCCTATTTGGCGGGCGGGCGGGTTTAGGATCATTATACATTGAAATTAAACTTTCTATATAGACTGTTAATAGATCCCCCAATCAGATTTGACTCAATTTTAATCCAATTATTTACTGATATATATAATATTAGCTGTCTATTTTACAGTATGTTAATTGCTTAGGAAAAGATATTTTTATTAGTATATATTTTATTATAAAATTTAGTTAGGATTGGCTATAGCTGACAGAATTCCCCGACTATTTTATATATACTGTGTCTCTATCAGTTTAGGATTTTATCGACTAATCCAGAAAAGATGAAACAAAATAATATATTAAAATTAAACTTTCTATACAGATTGCTGATAGATTCTCTACTTAAATTTAACTCAGTTATAGCCCAGTTATATTACAGACCCTGGTCTAGTGCAGCACTGTCAGATAATATACTGACTACAATAACAATAGAAGCGGTAACTATTATTAACTGTAGAATATTATCCGAACAATAATATCTAAGTATATAAATATTATAGAATATAGAATATTATAACTATAATTATATTAAATATTTCAATATTAAAGTAAATAATAATAAAAAAATCTCTCCATATTAGTATAGTAAATCATGCTCGGTCAAGGAGAGTGCCAGGCAGGATGACAGGTTCTCGAGCTCTCCTCCATATGTGACTTCCCCATCCCAAGCATCGATTGCGGTTGCTTTCGCCTGCGAAACGCAATGATCACGGATCAACTTGTGGATGAACATGGAACTTAGTTGTGGCACATGACTATTCCATGTCTGGAGTTGCTGGAGGTCCTCAGGACTGATGTTGTTGACATCACCAACCAAGCGATTCGATGACTGGGTCACTTGTGTGAGGATGTGTGCGAAAAGGTTCAGAGTTCTCCGTAGCTGAGCCTTTGGAAATACCTTCGCATCATAGACCGCTTCTACATGAACGTAACCGTTGCTGGCTGGGGTACACAGTAGTGTCAACCCATATGTGTCCCAGACCGGTCGCGCATTGACATCTGCAAAGTCTCCAAGGATACTAGACTTTTGATGTAGTGGTACTTGCTGGATCACAAGAAGGGTTTGGAACCTGCAGGCTCTCGCAGCATCGTCTCCCAGCTGGCCAATGTGCTGCAGACCATACTGCTCAAACGGAAGTGCCGAAATCAATCGTTCTTGGAGCAACAGGAGCTCTTCCTGGAGGGAGACGTTCGGTCTCAGTTGGACTCTGAGGGGGAATGTTGTGATCGTAGGGCCTGCCATCTTATCAATTACAGGCACCGGAGCACCGCGGCCAGATACGGTCAGTCCGAATATCACGTCATTTGAGCCGGTGTACCGCGCGACGGTCAGCGCCCATGCCAGCCGGATGCTATTAAACAGAGTGATGTTAGTGCCATTGCTTAGAATCTTAACATCTGTATGCTCGAATTCGGTGGCAGTAGGGGTATATGTTGGGCAAGGTAGGGATGGAAACTGCTCGCCCTCCAAACCTAAAAACTCGGCTTTCCAGTACTTCTCAGCCTCCGATGTCGATTGCCAGAGGTAGCTCACAAATGGGCCGAATGGCCATGCAGCCAAAGAGTTTCCATGGTGAGCGAGGTCGACCTGTTCTAGGAGCAGGGAGACTGACCACGCATCATATATACAGTGGTGCAGAGTAAGAACACAGCGGCTCGGACTCTCTGATGAGCTATGAATTACCGCTAACCGTGCTAGGGGCTGACCTAGCTCCATCGGCCGAGCTTTATCTTGGCGTAGATACTCCTCTAAATCATACTGGATGGAGAAGTTGAATTCCTCACGCACAACGACTTGGAAAGCCTCCCCATCAGGGCCTTGTACGATGCGGGTCCGCAAAAGGGGATTCGCCTCAAAGGTTGCTCTCCATGCTAGTTCTAATATCGGGATAGTAACGTCGTCCAGCAGCTGATAGACCCGCTGTGAAATGTATGTGCCCGACCGCACACTACTCAGAGTGATTAAGTCCTGCTGCATAGGCGTGCTTCGGTATACATACTCAATCTGCGACTCAGATAATGCGCATTCTTTGGCGGAAAGTTCAACGATTTCCAGTTTTCTCACTTCTCCGACTATTGATTCGAACCAATTGTCATTGTTGACCCTAATGCTCGCCTGTTCTACTAGACACTAGCTTGGCTTGAGCGGACAACGCTGAGTGAGAAAAGATGTCACCGAAGGTCAGAAGAATTCCTATCTCTTCTGCTGCAGCAACAAGTTTCATAGCTGTGATTGAATCACCCCCTCTCCGGAAAAAATGATCATGTCTTCCAATACTCGTGTCTCCGAGTTCAAGAACGCGCGACCACAGCACCGCTATGCTTTGCTCCTCTTCGGTTTGAGGGCCTTCAAGTGTGATGTTTGATCCTGTACAGCAAGCGACATTTTCCGCAGTCATGTTGGATGCGACACGGTGCAGCGCCTGGCGGTCCTTTTTACCTGACCGATTCAGGGTATTTGCAGTATTGAAACAACCACCGTTGGAATCATATATCGTGGCACAGCGTCTGCTAGGCACAACTCTATCATCTTTAAATAGTCTGGGCCCTTCTCCAAGGACCCCAAGAATGCCTCATTCCCAATCGCCTGGATCGTGGGGCTCAATCCCAGAAACACTGTCAATTTTGCGTCCTTTGTGCTTGGCAATGAGACCAGGTTCACTACCACATCGTGAACCTCGGCATCAGGCATTTCTAATAGAGAGCAACTGACGTGCCATTCGACTTCCTCCACTTCCAAACGCTGGCCGTGCACTTTAACAGTGTTGTCCTTCCGGCCCAAAAACCGAACTGTCCCGTCATCTGTAAACTGAGCAAGTTCTCCGCTCTTGTAAAGCCGGCGGCCTCGATATTCCGGGCGAACCCTCTGCAGCATCGCGGAGGAACGACTCTTGTGTTTTTTTCGGTGTTGTTGACATAACCTCGTGCAATAGCTGTCCCCTCGATAACCAGCTCTCCAATGGCCCCAATTGGAACAAGCTTATCATGGTCCTGAGGGTCGACCAGCCAAATTGCAGATGCAACCCCGCGCCCAACATTCTTTAGATCCGAATCAACACCCGGATTCTTTCTCATGAACGAGATGCTAACACATTCGGATTGTCCACAGCCATATTCACGTTTACTTTGTTCGCCCATATTCGGAGACTGGCACGGGACATGGGCTCCCCAGTAAAGACCAGAGTCTGCAGATTAGGGACCTTCTCTGGACTGAGCAAAGCGGCCACAGATGGGGTTAGGTTGGCCCAATTAATGCGATATTCCATCATAAATCGTGCTATGTTGTTGACCCAATCAGGTTCAGATGGCACACAAATGCATGCTCCAAACATGAGAGTAAGTAGGACATCGCGATGAATGACAAGAAATGCATGACTGGAGAATTGGAGGACTCGGGAACGACTATCTAGGCATAACGATTGCCCTGTAGTTCTGGCCCAACTACAAAACGCTCCATGTTCCATTATAATTCCTTTCGGTTTCCCAGTGGGGCCGGGCGTGAATACCACATACAAGGGATTATCAGGACATGCAGAGATGAGATTTGACACATCTTGTTGCTCACGGAGACATTCTGCATCTTCCCCTACCGCCACAATGTTCTTCGCCAAATTCTGGGCGGCTGGAGCCAAACCAACGCTGGCGAGCACAGTCGTTGCCCGAAGTTCATCACATATGAGTTGCATTCGAGACCGAGGATAGGACGGGTCGAGAAGAACGTAGGCCCCACCTGCCTTGATAACCCCTAGAATGGCGACAATGAACCATTTTGACTTTTCAAAGTATAATGCCACAAATCTTTCCGGCGTAACCTATACTGGTTAAATGAGCTGCCAGATTAGATGAGAGCCGCTCAAGCCCAGAGTAAGTGAAATTTCCACCCGGCGCATTGACAGCCGGCTTTCCTGGGTTCTCTGGAACCCGCTGCGATATGGCGCGGTGAACACATTCATCATGCCATATCGGTAATCTTTCATTCCATTTCCGGAGGATACTCAGATCGTGATCACTACAAAGAACCAAATCTCCAATACTTGTAAAGGGCTGGTTCACGATGTCCGTTGCCGTCTTAGACACGGTGGCTGCCATGCCTTGAGCCTCGATGCCACTCAGTTTTGTTTTCCAATAGCTCAATCGAGTATTTAGCTCATTGTGCTTGTTCTCAACCGTCAAAATAATTTTAATCTGCAGTGGCCTAAGCCCAGGGCTTATGATCATTCCTCACTCGTCGTAATTGTACCCACGTTGATTGTATCGTGGCCTTCCAATGTTTGCAACTCGCACCGGGAGTCCATGTTCAGAAACAAAAGCGTGTCGCTTTCCTTAGTATCCGGAATACCGTTGTGATTCGGTCATATGTCTTCTCGTGCTTCGATACATCGATTATCGGAATATTCCGCGTGAGCCTTTCCTGGCAGACAAGCTCCTCCCAAGGCTGTCCATGTCCAGTGGTTCTATGAAGGACGCGTCGAAAGCTAACAATGTCGGAACCAGTATAACTTCCCAGCACTATGCTCCAGATGACATGCATCACTCGATTGAGAGAGATGTTATAGCCATCGCAAAAATTCGTCTAGGCGAGAAACCTTGAGGGGAACATGCTGTAGTTCATCATCAAGATTAGCTTTCAGTGCCAATGTCAACATATTTGGGACTAAAGAACGACTGACCTCAACTTGTTTATCCATTTTTGTTCTCCAAAGGAGTACAATGTATAATGTTGAGATTCTATCAAAGCCACAACATGAGCCCGAAGCCGTGGCACTGAGCTTTATATTGATATCTGCTCGTCTCTCCTCATACTTCAGCCTTTGAGTGTTCACACGGAAATTGTTTCGACAGCCATAAGATGAGTGGGGCCAAGAAGGATGGCTGCTCTTTCTCTTTGCCCAGGTACCGGTGTATCCCTTACAGTTAGTGCATACAAGCTATGCAAATAAGCTACCTCACCGCTGGTTGCCTAGGAGCGACGATGTGAAGATCCATCATAGCAGGGAAGTCCGAAATTCCGTCCACCGCAAATCCCAACGTCACAATGGTGGTTGGCTGAGGGAGGATATTTGGATTTACCGTGGGACCTGCCGATCTATCCCAAATGAGAGATTCTGTATGGTTGCTGGGCGATTAGGGCCATGTGGATGTGATAATATCGAATGTACACTGCTGAGGATTGTGGTATTGTAGTGGGTCAACCCTTATGCTTCCCCCTACCCGTCCCATGATCCTATTATATGCATATTGGAATAGATCGCCTGCTGTCGTGGTTAATTCGATGATACAAGCTCTCCATTCTGTCATTGGCCTTGCCAGCCTGCAGCGTAGGAATGCATTGGGAAACGACATTACCTAAGATTCTCACGATTTGACGTCCGTGATTCGGCATAGTAGCGGTGTAACGCCGACCGCTGCTTACAGTATGGGCACGGCACCAAAGTAATAAAACATTGGGCTTGGTTGAGTTTAACTATCCTTGTGGGCAGCTCCACCTCTCCTTTCTTTGGAAGTATGCAGTAGCATCAAAACTGTGCATGGGTGTATCACTATCCAGCTGCCGGATATCAGCATACTTGGCATCAAACCATATCCCTTGCGCCTACCATATGCATTGAGTTGCAGTATTGGGCAAGAGTTATGGCACATCAATTACTCAAAAGCAAGGTCAGATCCTTGCCTCAAAGGATCAACAATTCCATCACACACCAGTGGTGAGCAAGTGGTCCAAGTATGTATCTCCTTGCATATCCCCTTGTTCTTCCATCATGATGGCGGGTACGACATTCTCATATCTTGACCGAGTTGCTGTGGAGAGAGACTGAATATGTCGTAGAACAGTATTTCTTCTATGGTGTACATTCCGTTTCATTCGACGGCCAGATAGTGAATAGACAGACATAGGAAGGAATATCAGTTTGATATATTCTCGGGAGTCGCAGGGATCGCAATTAGACTACTGTGTACATACCTCACTCAGTCCAATGGCTCCATATAAAAGCCTATCTGGCGAATAACCCATCGATATCCTAGAATCATTATCCTAGGGGCAGAGTGGCATAACCTAGCCGCTGTAACCTAGCCATAACCCAAGCTAACCTTGCCAAGCACCAGTCTAGCTAGGCACATGTATTTTAAAATCTCAAAAATAATTATTCAAGTATCTGTAAAAGTAGAAATAATAATCAATATATGGCCGAGGATAAAAGACCAAGGTTTCGGTAAAAATCATTGGTTGACTATTAGCCAGATTTAGGCCGCCGTATGAAAGACCTGTTAGCGCCACAGAATTCCATATAGGCAGATTCCACAAGCCCCATATCCAAGCCAGGATTTTCAGATTCTCGCACTTCCAAGCACCAGGTTGTAAATGGACCAACCGCAGCAACACAATTTATACCAATATCCTTGCGCGATTGGTTGCCAGTCCACTGATCCTGCCAGGCATTGGCGGCGTTAAGTTTGGCATCCGCGGTAAAATCACACTTGTTCTTTACTTTAGCCGCATCGAACTCGAAAGGTATGGTCATCGAATCATGAGAAAAGTGAAACCGCTTATTGGACTCATCCTCAAAGAGGTCATCCCCCATGTGTCGGATGTGAACTGTAACACGCTGGCGGCCGTGGGTGTCAGGACACACCTTGGCCCCCACCAACCACAGTCGAACTTCGCTCAGGCGAACATCTGCTCGAGGCCTGCCAAATGGCATGGCTTTCGGTTGCAAAGTTATGGAAACTTTGTACACTTTTCCCTCTCCTTCTTCCTCACATTGACCCGTCTTCAACGTCTCTAGTTGCGCACTCGTAAGGCCATAGAAGAGGCCCTGCTTTGCTTCCGTATGTGGCCAGATCGAACGGACGTTACCTGCATATCGGTGGAGAATGGCTTCAAATGCATTATCGAGTTGCGTCCAATGGGAGCGCAGCTCCGTTGAGGATCGCAGGGGCCCCGGCTGGTCGAAGTTGTAAGACGTGTCCAGACCCCAGTACATGACGGCTCGACTGGCATAGTAGAGTCGCTGCATCAGCTGAAGCGCAAGTTTGTCTTTCGTTCCCCGCAGCCAAAAAGATACCGCTGGAATGGTGGGGTCCAGCTTCAATCGCTTTCCGCGCAGACTGGAAGCCTGCTCTTGGGCGTGCTTCCTGGCGCATCGTGCTTCCACGAGCAGCTGGATTGATGAATTGTACCCCACAACGGCATCGTTTCGTTTCAGAATGATGTTTTTGTACTCCTTCAAGGCCTTGTTCACGTTCTTGCGCTGATCTTCCGGAATACATTCGCTGAAGTCCTTCATCAGTTTCTCAATGTCGCTTATCTTCGCCATCACTTTCAGCGCCTTCGGATCGCTTATTGAGATTGTATTGTCATTGTTTGTTTTCAATGCGGCTTCCAGGGATTCCAAGCTACCGGTACATTCAGCAAGCTGGCGGATCACAAATTCCTCCTTGAATTCTTTCCCCTGGCCGTCGTTAATGGTGTCATGTTCAATGAATTTGTGGATGTCAGTTGCCAATTTCCATAGCTTTCCCAAGCTATCAAGGTCTGGCTTCAACGAGGTCAACGATGAGAATCCATCGATGAGAAACACTGGATCGTAAACGTGGTCAAATTTCACGTGGGCCACTTCAGTCCGCACTTTATCTCGTTTCTCCTTGAGTTCCACCGTCAGTAGACCGATCCTGACGCCCTTTTTGTAAATTTCACCATTTGGTCCCGTGAGGAGGTTAATAATCGTGCTGGCTTCTGTTTCTGTCGTTTGCATTTTCTCGATGCCATTGTCAAGAACGGCACGCAGATCGACTGACTTTTGATCAGCCTGTTGATATTCCCTTTCAAGGTTTTCGATTTCCCGGAGTACCCCGAGTCGTTTGTCGATCGAGTTGGCGTAGAAGTCATAGGATAAGCGAGGCACCCAAGACTGGCTGTGTCCGAACATGTCCTGCCCTAAGAGTAATCGGTTTCGACGGCTTCTGGCTTGGACAGCGACGGCTTTCAGCTGGGATTGGGCGTTTGTTGTGACTTGATAAGTATTCTCCAGCATATCTACCGCCTTCCACAACCCGGTAGACTCATCGGTCTTATCATCAATCGTATCAACTATGCGTAGGCGCTTGACTAAACGGTTGTATTGCCTGATCAGCTCGGTGCGCTCTGTCCACTGAGCGCTAAAGAACTGGTTGTCGATCTTGTTCAGCAGCATCTGGCATTGTTCGGGAAATATGTACGCTTGGCGGGTGTTCAGATCGTTCTTGGTCCCCTCGAAATCCAGGAATTGCTGCCATGATTCTCCCACTTTTCCTTCCTCACCTCGGGGACCAGGGTCTATTCCTGGTCCACTGATTCCTCCCGGTCCGCTTGCGCCTGTCATAGTCAAAAACGGGGGATGTTAATGTGGGAAAGACGAATATGTCTTACCTGCTTTGTTGTTTCTCAATGTCCACGTAATCCTGCGTTTCGTCTTAATGATCGCACTATCCATAGTGAGATATAGCGTGTCGAGGAGGAGGTCGAGCTGGGATCCACTGCTTGCTGATAATTCTCCCATGATCCTCGAGATCTCCTCCAGGTCTGTCGCAACATCATGTTGACTTGCTATCTGTGATAACAATTTCTTCAAACCCTTCACATTCTCTTCGGACATGACCGGAGACTTTTTCACAAGCTGCAAGTTCTTCTTGATCTGATCAAGGACTTTGGAGGTGAGGACTTTGACGTTTTCTGTCTGGCTCTTGGCAGGCATGCGCTGAATAGTATCGACAAGGCTCGACAACACCGAGCCCAGGGAATCGTAGGCGTTGAGAGTCTTCCGCTGCTCTTCATTCAGGAAATTGAACAGTGCCTCTGATAGGTCAAGCTGCAACAGGCTGGATACTTTCTCAGGCCATGGCTGCTTGTCGGTCAGATTGAAGGTCGACATCGCTTCCGCCGGCTGACTACCAACGATAATCTCGATGAGACCTGAAAAGACAGATCAGCCAGCCATCGATGCTCTGTTCTTTCGGGAGTATCATGACCTCTTACCTCCATTGCCGGCGTTTCCACCTCTGCCCCCTTTCTTTCCCTTCGCACTCGTATTCCCTCCACGCCCACCGTCTCCACCATTGGCATAGATGTCAACATTGTCCAAATCGCCTGCTGCCAGGTCTTGGACAAAAATCCAGATATTTCCCCCATTCATTCCCGGTCCCCCAATGCCTCCATCATTATCGGTCTTATTATCCCCTACCTTTCCTTTATCCCCTGACACGTCGACTGTAACTCTCTGGGAGACGAGGAGGTTGTTACAGAACAAGCCAAGGTTTTTGCCGGGGAGTCGGACGTTCCCAGTAATCTCGATCTGCTCGGCGTAAATCAAGCACGTTTCCGACGAGAACCCAAATTCCTTTGAGATCGTATATTTTTTTGTGGTGTCCAAAATGAGAGTCAGGTTGTTTTTTTCAAAGAAAACATGATCTCCATTCGGGTAAGTGTTCGTTTTTCCGGGGCCCATCGTGACCTATAATTAAACAAACAATATGCCAGAGAAGAAAGCCCCAAAAAAAAGTATAGAAATGTGCTTTCAAATATGCTTTCTGGTGCTAGGAGTGTGGTGCAATTGTCCCAAGTTAACATATTGGCAATCTGGAATTTATGGATAGTGGACGAAGTACTAAGTTCCAATATGATGATTTGTCTGTGATTTCACACACCGCTGCTTGTGCCTCCACGAATGATATCCAGAAGTGTGGCGGCTGCGATCTACGCATTGTTTGTCGCACCCGTCCCTCCGATCCCAACTTGATTCGACTCCATTTCAGCTTCAGCCACCAAAGTGTGTCGGCTACCCCTAACTGCGTTATTATTCCCCACTATGCAGCCTCAAGAACGACTATTAGCTGAATAACCGAATTGATGCTGAAGGGTGGGACTGGAGGGAATTAAACGACTACGTGTTCCCGCATTGCATTACAACTATGATGTCGATTTACGTGTGGTCAGACCTTTTATGCAATGCTGACTCTTGATATCACGCCCAGACATGCATAGCTTCACCCAACAGGGTTCTCCCTGCCCATAGGAGGACCATAGGCCTTGGTCTAGGATATGAAAACACATCTTTTTTTGTGGAGATGAAGCACGCTAGGTATGCCCGAGCCATGGTGAATGCATGCTAGCTACATATTTGTAACTCGCCTGATCATTCCGCATTGACATGTTGAATACAGAACAAGTAGCTCGCTGTATTGCTATCCCCCGGTCTGTCGACGCTAATATTCCTAGCGTGTTGTCGGGAATCTAGCGCTTTGACTAGTTGAAGAACCTCGAGATAGTTCTGATCATAGTACACCTACGTGTTAGCTAGATACGTAGAAACAGGAGGCAGCAGATATTCTAACCAATGAGACTGCTTAGCTTCGCCAAAGTGCGCCGTCCAGCTATTAGGAGTCTTAGCATGAACAGGCCGTGGTTTGTGAGTAAAAGCTGACGCGTTTTCAAAAACTGGTGAAACCCACCTTGCCATTCCATTTTTACCCTGCATATGCCACCTCATCAAGAATGCTGGGATAGTACTGGGATTGGTTATGTCTTTTCCAGCTTGCATCGCGTCTCACTCCATCGCTTCCCTCTTTCTCTGCATGGCGCGCAGATTCCGGACTTGTACTCATGGGTATCGGAGAGGCAGTGGTCTTGACATAAATATGACTACACCCTCACCTATGACTGTCAAACTACACAGCAGGATTTCTCAATCACTCGTTCCTGACACCACCATGTCGGTACAAATTCCCTTCAAGGATCTGGCTAGGGAGATGGAAAGGGGACGTACAACGAATGGTTACGACGTGCTTGTAGCATACTCGTCGACCAAACTCAATGCCTTCTTACAAGCCCGCGCTGGTCAGCTCAGCCTTAAGCCTGTGCATTTTGAGGTGGAAGGCCGCGATCGGAACGGTTCCTTCACGTTAATCGTCCATCTCGAATTGAGTGGTCCCGTTCTGGAATTCAAAGAACAGAATGTGTACCTTACGTTTGATGTTGGCGGATACACAAAGTACACGGACAAGGAGAAGGCAGAAGATTTGCCCCAAAAACTTCAGATAGTTTTGAATACCGAGCTCTGTCATATTGCTGGTAGAGTGGATGAGACAGGGCAGTTCAAAGCGACGACCAACGCCCATGGACAGCCGGTCGATTCCAAGCCTTCTGGGGAAAAGGTTGTTTTGGGACCCAATGACAACTCTGCCCGAGGCGTCTGCATTGATATGTCGAGGGTTAAAGCCAAATTCATAGCCAAGGACGATGCCGGCGATGATGCAAAGAACATGGTCAAAGAACTGAATGCTGTGAGGACAAACATTGAGAGCCATTTCATGGCAGCATCGTCCGTCGAGTACTACCTAGCTGGAGCTTCTAGAAAATCCAAGTCACATGATCTTGTGCCAGAAACATTTAACTTTTCCATTTCTGCGGGCGAGGATGAAGAGGCAGCCCTGTGTCTATGGATTGGAGTCAAGGGAGGCCTCAATAACAGCTCAAAAGATCCAAACTTTCACCCTGGTGACTATGCACGGAGCCCAATACCAACTGGGAGCACAGCGAGCATCGTTATACACCATGATCTTCTCTGGAAAAAGTTCCTACTGGTGAGTGGTCTTTCTCTCTTTGTTCTACCCTACAAGTGCTAAAAGCCCGGAATAGGAAAACCTCAAGAAGACATGTCAAGAGTTGACAGTAGAGTCCAGTACAAGTGAAGGTGAGGCCATATCAAGCAAGTTCGCACGATCTAGTCAGGGCATTGGGAATTAATTATTCGTTAGATGCCTATCGAGCAGAGTGTGACTTGAACTTTTCGGATTATTACCAGCCGCGTGAAGAATTTGGAGAGACCATTGGTTCCTTCTTAAACCCTATCAGGCACCAGAGAACGCGCAGTGAAATCAGGTTCTCAGCAAAGCGTAAAGAGAAAGAAGAGGAAGAAGAGAAAGAAAAGAAAGAAGGTAAAGAAGGTAAAGAAGGTAAAGAAGGTAAAAAGGGAGAAGAAAAAAAAGAAAAAGTGAAAAAAGGGGCTACGGTTTCGATTCATCGTGGGGTAGCGACAAGTAGCAGCCATGCCGCAGCTATTGTGTACAAAAGCGACACTCAGATCATCAAGTGGTCGGAGTATTATGATCAGGACGCCTCATGGGGAACTGTCGAAGCGACTTTTGAATGGGCGATGAGAGGAAAATGGTCGAATGCTGTCAACGACGGAGCAAACCCCAACACTATTAGTTTGGATTGGGAAAATGACAAGGAATGGTCCATCAGCGGCAGAGTGACGTCATCGAACAAGTCGATGGGTAGGTTTGGTGGGTTCCAGGAATTCCTTACCACTTCCAAGTCGTCTTACGTCCCTCCCAATGTCCTCAAAACCAACGTTCCAGTGCCCAAAATTGACATGTCTGTGTGGGACTCATTGAACTACTTCCTCACGACAAACTTGCTTTACCCGGGAAGCCAGATGTTCAAGGCGCACGAGATCGGCAAGCAAGATAGCAAGGGTCTGGCGGTTCCCTTTGATCTGATACTCACGGGTGATCTCAACACGACTGCTCAGTAACCACTTTGCTAGGTAGAATACAACTTACTAAGTGTTCTATTCTAATATAAGAGACAGATTTAGGGCAATTCTTAACCACCCAACAACACTTATATATATTTTTCTTTATATTAACCATAGGCAGGCCTAGAAATGGTCCGGTCTCGGCTAGAGTGGCATAACCTAACCATTGTAACCTAGCCATAATCTAACCTAACCGGGATTAATTAGATTAAGATATAAAATTCCTTAATCAGCTTCCAGTTAAATTAAATTAAGATTAATTAATCTCTTAACCGCAGTTAACTGTAGACTAGAATAGATTAAATTATAATAATTAGATTAATAACT